>NC_137920.1:34043950-34088950 GCF_963457725.1 Sprattus sprattus
ATTACACATGTATTTGTTGACAAGCAGAAGAATATGGAAATGGCAAAGACAACGCCAGAAGCCAAAGAAGACTGACGAGGTAGAGTAATATCACAAGATTTTACACAAATATGACTGTGCATAGTTTTATTCATTGTGACATCGGAGATGAACCCTAACATAACCAAAGATTAACACATTTTAGTTTTGCTGAAATACTTTGGAACAGGTGCCATTCTCCGTATTACAACCAGAATGATATTGCAGTTATTTGAAGGTAAAACTGTTACACAATGTTACACACACACACCTTGCCATTCTCATGGAAGACAAAGATATTGCGAGTACTGTAGTCCTTAAGGTATGTGATCTGTAGGCCATTGGGGTTGCCAATCTTCTCTGGTTGAAAGGAGGCGTTGATGGTGTCCATCTTGATCACTGCCTTGGGCTCTTTGGCCTGAAGGTGTAGACAGAGTTGTAAGGGACAGAAGGAAACACAGAGGATCGTTTGTCCCTGTTAACCAATCACATCAGCACACTCAAGGCACATCAGATCCACAACACAAGCCAACATTCCACTGGTGGACAAGCCCATTCACATCATTGGCGATATGTGAGTGGCCTAAAATATAGAGGGGCGAGAGTTTTTGCCACTAGGTGGCTGAGTAAGCATAAGGTGGCCTTTATTCCTCCATCTCCACTAAATCATTTGCTTTCTAACTTTCACTGAAGTAACACCTGCATTTTAAACAGCTTACTGCTAAAGCACTTTAGGGGGGAGGGGAGCAAGGGAGAGAGGGAGGGGCGGCCTCTTTTTCTAAAATAAAATCCTTAAATCGCTTTGATGGCACAATCTGGGATTTGCCCCACACTAGCCATTGCTGTTCACTGTGGGGACCGATTGAGAACTTTCTGGAGGAATGATTTGCTGCCGTAAGAGCGGATTAGCTGCGCTTTCAAGGTGGCTGCCCTGCACACACACAAAAAAGAAGCGGCTTAAAGTAATGGCGCTTTGGCAGACTGGGCAGGGAGCCAGGCAGAGGAAGGCGTGTCTGGACACGCTAGGCCTGCAGACAGGAGGAACTACAGGTAGAGAGGAATTTCATGACTGCGGACCCAGAGAACGGGGGGGATGTGTGGTTTGAGTGGGTGTTACGTAACAGCTAATTAACCTACCCTTCAGCCCTGTATACTGTTACAGTACCGCGGGGGCTACATAAGCGCTAATGAATGGGTCTGAAGGAGCGACGCCAGGCCAGACAAAATACAAATGTCTGGGTCATGGCTTAAACATATTTTGTTTGAGTACACCTTTTACAGTAATACAGAGTTCTTAGAAGTGTCTACACACAACTTGAAATTTGAACTGGCTATGTAAATAATCTAAGGATATTTGGCGTAGGATTGTAGGATTAGTGTATGACACAAACATTTCCTCAAACACTGTTCATATTTATGTCAAACAGACACTCATATATTTATATATTGTATGTACATGGTAAGCTAAGTCCTGAGACTTACATCATATTTGGTGAAGTACTTCAGTGTTCCTTCCCACTCAGAGAGAACGAATCGGCGGCTGAGGAACTGCCCGTTGTCCCGCCCCCTTTTCATCAGCATGCCATCCCTCGTTGCTGTTTGTCAGTCGGACATGTCAATCAGTGCACCAGAGGGGACCTATGGTCGATTAAGCATTCTCTGAACACACCAGGGAGAGTCACTCACCCTCCTCATAGGTCAGCTTCTTCCCAGCCTCTGTGAACTCCTTCCTCTCGTACTTGGCTCTGATCCACTGCTGCCTCAAGACCCTGACACACACACACACAGACACACACACACACACAGAGACACACACACACACACACACACACACACACACACACAGACACATATACATACACACACACACACACACACACACACACACACACACACACATACCAACATGAGTAAATATATATGGCATAAAATGATAGAAAAAACACTGTCAGGTTAAATCTCGATTTCCAGTCTGGAAATGCTCGACAACATAGATTGTTTTTACCATAGATTCTGTCCCTACACTGCCAATCAATAATCTGTGTTTAGTTTAGGGATTGAAACAGAAAGACTAGACAAATGCCACATTTGGATCCATTTTACCAGACGCTAGGTGGATAAACTGCATAAAGCAAGGAGCTGAATCTAGGCCTTTCTTGGGAGAAAACATATGATGACTCATGTCTGACGATAAGTCTGAATTCAAAAAGGCCTCTCAGCGTTCATGGAGTGAGCTAGTAGCTGATACAATCACTTCTCATACAGTGTCGACTGGCGCTCATTAGCTGCACCCCTTGCCCAATCTGGATCCAGTGGAGCGCTTCCAGGCCCATAATGAAAGCAGTGAAAGTGAGCTGGCAGCACCAAATGAATCTCCCACTGCAGCTGAGCCAAACCCCAGCTCTCCCAGGACGGCTTACAATAGCCTCTCGCTGGAGGTGCCATCTCCCAATCATCATCACCACTGAACTGAACAGGCTTGGACAACACAGAGCACATGATATGAATGACAGCTCCCGTCCTCCTCTCCCAGCACATGTGTTCTGTGGACTGAGACCTGTGAATTACACCCGGTAGACACCGGGAGACTGGGACTTCCAGCACTCAGGTCTCTCCCACTGTAAGCGATGCCTAATTGGGCCCTTTGTTCGTACAAAGAGGAGCTCTAACAAGCCATCTGTCTTGGCACTATCCCCAGAGGAAGCCTGTGGAGCTGAGGGTCAGGCTGTAATCGTCCCTGCCTGCTCGATCCTCTCATACCCGGTTCTCTCCTCTGGCACCTTTTCCTTGAAAATCCTGTGTGTGCTGAAAGTGTGTCCATTCAGCATGGCTTTCGTAAGTACTAATGGCTCTGATATGTAAAGCCTCTGAGAGAGACAGGAGGACGGATGGACGGACAGATGGACGGACGGACGGATGGACGGACGGAAGGACGGACGGACGGACGGACGGACAAACAGACAGTGAGACAGACAGAGAGAAAGAAAGAAAGAAAGAGACCGTGAGACATAGAACACATGAGAGAGTGATAGAACAAGTGTAATAATGGAATTCAATTGAAAACCTATGATAACAAAATAAAGAAAGTGACAAAGAACACGAACAAAGCACTTGGATGGGAAAGACAGTGCAGCCACATTATTGCGAAAGGTGTGCCAGCCTCCGGGACATCTTTGAACCGGAAGGAGCAGAAGTGAAGGATTAGGGAGGGGGAGAGGGAGGAACGGGGGAGGGGAACCACTGGCCAGGGAACAAAAAGACAGTGCTGGAGAGGCCATCATCATTTGGCTAAGTAGCCGCATGCAAGGGCTCTCATTACGGGCACGGAATAAACACTCAAGCCTCTCTGTGAGCACATGGCACACCGAGGGTCAGATCAACATCGCCCCGTTGTCACACACCGCAATCAGCCGCCACCACACTTGCAACACTCTATAAGAGGTGTGTGTGTGTCTGTGTGCATGTGTGTAAGTGTGTGTGTTTGTGTCTGCGCACATGTAAACAACACAAGGAGCAACACAATGGAGGCCCTCTTGATGACACGGCACGAGGGAGTTGATAGGGGGAGGGACTGGGCCATGAGTGCCAACACGAGTTATTAATCAGCCTGCAAAGAGCCTCATCACCACTCCTGAGGCAGACACAGACATGTCAACTCTAAATGTGGGATGAGAGTTTGGCTCTTAGCAGAGATTCAGAGATCGTCCTTCTAAACACTATATATACTACACTATATACTCCATATTGTTAGTTATTACATTTCACTTCAGCAATATGACAGGGGTGAGAATGGGGTTGGTAAAGGATCAGCGGCGCCGGAATGATTTCAGTGGTGGGGGGGCCAAATGCGCGTGCATGTGTCACTCTCCTTAAATTTTGCTATATCAATCGCGCGCATGCAGGCAGCCAGGCGCTAAGCAGTTCGACAACATTTTCATGAACGCAACCTACATCTACTCAGCTCTGCTACTCATCCTATAAATACATGTTCCTTATGCGGCACAAATTAAAACAGGCTTTCCAATGGTATAATATGTATTGCCCAGAGGCATTGATACAAAAAGAAACTATTTTACGTATATGGTCTTGCCGACCGCGCCGCGTCTTCGAACTTGAGTTGTTGTGGGACCGCAGTGCAGTATTCATCAAAAATATGTGTGGTTTGTGTGTAAGCCTTCCTGTTATTATGTCAATGTGTTCCAATTCATGTAGTTTGAAGTGCGTACCATGCTCATGTTGTATACAGGTGTCGGAGTTATTACTGACTATAGGTCTCTCACCATGGTACTGAAAATTAAGCCAAACACTTAAAGACAGCGTGGAAACGACGCTATAGGTCATTAGGCCCACGGCATAGTAAAAATTAGACGACTTGCAAGAGCACCACAACAAATAAAAACTATTGACGGCGCACCAAAATTAACAAACTCCAAACTGCACACCATAAGGCCAAAGACACAATAATAACTGAAAGGCAATACCCGATCATTTATATAGATACAAATGTGCTTACTTACATCATAGCTGAATTTTCCTGGACACATTTCGCCAGTTATTTGTCTTCCATGTTAGTGAAGCAAAGAGCCAGCAGGGCTCACAGTGGGCTACATTTAGTTGGGGTGAGTAGCATAGCCATGTCTTTGGTAACTCCAAGCCAGACTTGGTTTTGCAACGAAATATGCTCTTGTAAAGCAGCGGTTATCCTCGGTATTCCGTGGGAAGGGGGCAGTAGGTTTGCATGACCCCATGGAGAGAGACTATATAACGTTTGACATTTGAGTCTAGACTCTCAGGGAAAATGTCCAATGTCAGTCGGATACTCAAGGAGAGTCGATACGATTGGCATGGCATCTACCTCGCTCTCTTCCATATTTTCATCTACCTCGCTCTCTTCCATATTTCCACCCTCTCCATTGATGTTTGGGCTGGTGCTAGCTTTGGTGCTAGCTAGCTAGCTGCTGCTACCATCTATTGCCTCAGATCTCTCTTGCTCCCGCTCAATTTCGATCTCCCCCTTAGGAATCCTTTGGGGAAAAAATCCGATTTTTGGCAACTTATTCCTCTTTGTCCAATTTTTCTTTTTGTTTTTTCGTTTTTGAGGTCCACTTTTATGTTTGTATTTCGAATTCGACCCCATCTCTATCACTCGCTCAGGTTAAACTTTTAGTTGTTTAATGGTTGCCTAATCATATCCCACAATCCCCAGTCACAATTTTAAAATAAATACACCAAAATACATCGTTGGTAGCTTCGAAAAATATTGAATGATCCCTAAAATATAAAAAAAGTTGTCAATATTACTTCAAATATGTTTGTGTAATTACTTTATATAGCATGCTATTATTTGGATGGATACTCTTCCAGGGTCACCATGGTAAAGAAGTGTAAGACTTTAATGACTTTATATACATCCCGATTTGGCATATCGCTTATGTAGGCACGTGTTTTCAGATTAATACAAAACTGTTCACGTTCATCTGTAATGTTTTCAATCTCAATGCCGACGTGAGTGGAACATTTCGAAGACCGACGGGCCTGTTTACCGATAGTTACGCCACTGGGCCTGGCACTTCTAATGGCCCCCCCACTATGAGTATCTTCAGGTTAGCAGAAATGTAATGTCAATGAATGGCTTAGGAATGACGTGTGCAACCAATAAAAAAAAAATCCCGAAAAGTGGGGGGGCCATTGGCCCCGCGGCCTCTATGGTTCCGGCGCCAATGTAAAGGATATCCCCACGGCTCAGATTTGGCAGGAGACCGAGTGTAATGAATGTTCTCATTTGTTCTTTTAATTAAAAAGCTTCTTGCATTGAAGTGAAATCATACCTTCTTCCTTTGACCATATATTTACTCTAGACTGAGACGAGATAATTACGTGTGCTGCACTGCAGTCGACTGAAGAGTCATGCGAGTTAAAGCAACAAATGTTAATATGTAAAAACTCTGTTTGTCTTCATATAAGCTCTAAATGAAATGCTTCTATTGGGGGAAACTCTTCTTACTGTTATTGTTTTGATTGCTAGAAATGACTGAATGCCCTTTACTCTGTAATCTGACCTGGATAACTGAAACTCTGCATTTTTTTCAATCATTGGCATGTTTTAAACCTATTCTATCACACAAATGTATACGCACACACACACACATACATCCACTGACCCTCACCCAGCATAATAAAAGGAATGTTGCCGGAGGGGAAACTATCTATCTCACCCCCTTGAGGCTACAGAACCTGATATGTGTGATATGTGCATTCTAATATAAGAAAAGAGCAAGATAGGCACACATGCACACACACACACACACACACACACACACACACACACACACACACACACATACACACACACACACACACACAAACACTATATCTTATACTCTCTCTCTCACACACACACACACACACACACACACACACAGAGAAATAGAGAGAGAGAGAGAGAGAGAGAGAGAGAGAGAGAGAGAGAGAGAGAGAGAGAGAGAGAGAGACAGAGGGAGAGAGAGAGAAGAATAATACATCCTCTGACTACTGGTGTAACATTTGGGCCAGAGGAGAAGACACAAAGGTTTGTTCATTCCACCCAGATGCAGGACAGTATACAACAGACTGTGATTAGTAGTCTAGTTCACACAGAGGTCACGGAACAGGGCCACTATTTTAGTTCCCTATTCAAGTCATAAGACTCCAACTATGGGCTATGGATAGCAGGCCTGCTCAGAGCTATAATGCAGTAACACTACTCTTCCTCACAAACACTTATCCAGGGCTAATATATAGATATGAGTTGATGAGGGGGTGAAATGCTGATTGGATGATAAAAACATCGGATCATATGTTCGAACAGTTTGAGAACAAGGTTCGAACATGAAATGGTCCTTCCTAAATACTTTTGCACCTGCCATGACTACCTACAACATCATATCAGGATACAGGGAATAGAAGTGGAAAAGTATTTGTTTTTCTTTTTTTTTCTGTGAATTTGAACACATTATCCTCATGTCTCTCGTGTGGTGCACTTCATCATGGCGCTGAGAGTGGTGACTTACTGGCCGTCTTTGTGAGTAGGTTTGTAGTAGTACACCGGCACCGCCGCCTCATATCGACTCTTCGCCACCGCGTTTCCATTCTCTGCCATGAACTGAGGAAGACAGAAAGAGAAGGATTGAGTATGTGTTGGTTATATGTCTGTCTACAGCAGTATACAGCAGAATAGGCCAATAATCAACAATAGACCAGGTTGGTCCAACAATCAAACACCATTGTCTTTGCCAGTCTCATGAGGTCACACATGACTGGCGGTCTGGGACAAAAGTACACAAATGGGAATCAATTGACGGTGCTTTGGTATGAATCCCAATATGCTTGCAGTAGTACACCTATATGTAGTACATATAAATTAGTTGAGATACAGTACACTTTTTCATATCTGGTTACAGACACATAACATTATTATGACATCATTTTAACATAATTCTGTCCAAAAATCTGAGAAGATATAGACAGTCCTCTATAGAGTATACCAGTTCTGTAAAAGGGAACTCTTCTCCAGTGAATTCATCCAGTTTTGACTCGATACTTACACTGTACAGAGTGACAAAAGGGGAGATGACAGGAAAGAGGTCACCTTCTGGGGCATGCCGAACATGACAGGGATCGGAAGGATGATTCTCGACAAATCATGTCAGAAGAGCATAATCCTGCCATGGCCAAATGTCCCTCTATGCCTTGAGCCGGCTAAAATCACACTCTAGGGAGTTATGTGAATCCGGACATGTCTACGTTAGACAGCAGCTGTCATCTGTACCTCTCACCTGCACTTCAGAGTCTTCCCAGTGGGACAGCGTGAGGGACTTCACTTTCCCGATGTCCGGAATGTTCCGGTGGATCCCGGAGCAGCCCAGGCAGATGAAAACACCCAAGGAGCAGGAGCCCCATTCTGGACCTGGGGTTTGTGGGAGAAAATACAAACTCATTTTACATAGATACAGAGAAGGACATATTTACATTCTGGACCTGGGATTTGAGATTTGTGGGAGGACAACCAAACTAATTTTACATACAGTAGATACAGAGAAGGACATACTGTATTTACTCAGACAAAGGCTTGAAGATGCAGTCCTTGATTCTGGAGAGGCTATCGATATGTGAGCTCAATAGCCAATCAAATTACACCAATCCATGCTCCTGACGCAACATGTTGATTGGCTGTAACTGTTCATGGCTCGGTCCAACCCACTGCTTGTATCTCATTTACAGAGCTAGGACTTTCTATGAATGCCAGAAAATATTGAGCACACACACAGTATGGAAAGCTACAGGACTGCAAGAAGCAATTAGCTGAATTTGACTTTGAAGTGTGAATCACAGGCTGCACCTTCAATCCAACCTGCCTGTGATGTAAATCTCTTGTTTTCACCTCCTACAGTGGAAAACCACAAGGCATTCAGGGCCACTCAGAATAACATTGGGGGGTTAAAACAAACAAATTTAACCTAACTCATTGATTGTTTATTGATGTTAGGGTAAAACATCGCAAATTAACGTGGTAATTCAGTAGAGACAAGTAAACAACCACATGCTCAATCTCCCTGCAGGTGTGTGGCGGTATGCCACTGAGTTCACCGATTTACACAGCGGAGTCAGTCACAGCTGTGACACCTGACAGCCACGGAAAATATCTGATCACCTCTCCACAAACTAGCACAGCAAAAGAGGAAGGGAAACCGTATGCTCTATGTATTTTTACTGTCTTGATGCAAGACTAATAATGAAATGAAGAAAGAGGAAGAGGGAAATGTTCAAACTTGTGGCCCTCTGGAAGATTTGTAGCTTTCGGAGAAACAGCAAGACGAAAACCCCGAAAGGGAATTTTCTTCCACTCATGCCCTGTGAAAGGGGGGGGGGGGCTAATATAGGCTAATGTTTTTCTTTAAATAATCTTCCCAACTTGGAAAGAATGCTACTGATCAGGAAGTGTCCAGAAGAGTTTTGAAATCCAAGACTCCTGTCTGTGGTATATATGATACACCCGTACTCTCTGTGTAGGAAGCCTATCTGGTTGAACAACTGCTGACAACACCAGGGTTAGGGGTTCAGTAACCAGGCAACAGGCTTATTGATAAAACAATGTAAACCTGTATCAATGTATGCCTGCATCAATGTATACCTGTATGTATACCTGAGACATACAGCAAATCATCTTTCACCTGAATGCCTGTACGTCAAATCTACTGTACAGACCTTGCTGTTGTTAGCACTTCTCATTACTGTCCTCCACTACTCATTACTGTAGTCCACTATTGTTCAGTGCTGAGGAGAGAGAGTGTGTGTGTGTGTGTGTGTGTGTGTGTGTGTGTGTGTGTGTGTGTGTGTGTGTGTGTGTGTGTGTGTGTGTGTGTGCGTGTGTGTGTGTGTGTGTATGCGTGTGTGTGTGTGTGTGTGTGTGTGTGTGTGTGTGTCTGCGTGTGTGTGTGTGTGTGTGTGTCTGTGTGTTTGTGTGTGTGTGTGGTGTGTGGTGTGTGTGTGTGTGTGTGTGTGTGTGTGCGTGTGCGTGTGCGTGTGCGTGTGCGTGTGCGTGCGTGTGCGTGTGCGTGTGCATGTGCGTGTGTGGTGTGTGGTGTGCGTGTGGGGGGGGGGGGGGGGGTGTAGGGGGGGGGGGGGGGCAGAGAGTAAGAATGTGTGTCTGTGAGTGTATGTGTGTGTGTGTGTCTGGGGGGAGAAGGGGTGAAAGACAGAGAGTAAGAATGTTTGTCTGTGAGTGTGTGTGTGTGTGTGTCTGGGGGTGGGGTGGGTGAGAGACAGCGTAAGAATGTGCGTTAACATTCTGCAAGCTCCAACACGAACAACACAAGAGCACGCAAAATGTATTTTCTTTCGTCGGCCTTTCACACTATCCCTTCTCATTTGAATCTTGAGCCTGGGGTTTTCAACCCATGCTTTTGAACTCACTGATCACTCGCTGTTCTCTCCCGTCCTTTACCTGTGTCCCTCTGCCCCCCACCCCCACCACACCCCTCGAAAGAAAGCCATTTCAAGGAGCTCCATTGTTTGCACAGGCCTGACACACCCGCCCGCTCAAAGGCCAGTCAGGGAACAATAAACTTATGAAGTCTGCATTTTGCTCAGGTGCCAGAGTACAATGTATTATGAATCCACTATGCAATACAATCTAATCACAACCACATCCAACAGAAACAAGGGCAAAAGCCTTTACTGAAATAGGCTGTACTTGTGAAACTCAGGTAGACCCCATTGGGGTATGACTTTGTGAATCTACCAGTGTTGTGCTGCCTTCTTGATTGTTCTCATACAGTCAAATGTATAGCGCATGGAGTGACCCTGAGATATCTGGTTCACTGCATATGAGTCAACAAAGATAAGTGGTCGGTCATTTGTTTTCTATCTAATCCTGCCAGCCTCCTCTCCACTAGCTGTTTGCTACATGCCATCCAGCTGGCAAACCGTGAAGGGCAATAAGCAAACATATGATCAATGAGGAATATGGTGGACAGATTTGAACAGTTTACCTTAGAGGTGTACAGAATTGTATATTTTTCTGATCTTATCCCTCCTTTAACAGTCATATCCCCGGTTTATATGAAGGATATGCTTATAATGACAAAAGGGTTAGTGTTTGATGTGGAAATGTGTCAGGCAAAATAAGGAAATAATCTCTCACAACCCATAATTTCCTGGTTGCAACACTATGACTCATATCTTTCGCTGCTCCTTCATAATCCATCAAAGAGAGACGGAGTAGAATACAGATATGTGGGACTGTTCAATCTAGACTATGTAGTTTAAGATGTATGGTGCGGGGGAAATATGGTATAAGGACGATTATTTATCTGTTACATTGTTTAATCACAACTTTTAATTTAGCAGGGGCCTTGACAAATATCCCAGGCAACAGAGCATAATCCTTTGGCAATCCCCCGCATTAATTTAATTATGTTAATTAATCCGTTGTGTTCCAGGTTAATGGTATGTCAAAATCAGTTTGACGATTTTACGGGTGCTTTAGAACGATTTCAAGATGTCATGCATTAAGAGTAATGATTATGCATGGGGTTAATGTAATCACACCATATGTTCAATATGTTCAAACGAATTGTTGATTATCTTGAATGATTATGAGAGAGAGAGAGAGAGAGAGAGAGAGAGAGAGAGAGAGAGACGGGTATTTCCAAGATGATCAATTAATAAAACAAACACTCTTGCATATACATTGCGTGTTGTAGCCTAACATACACAAGGGTACCAGAGTATATCCGGATATCCGAGTACCCTTTAGTCCAGCTCACGCTAAACGAGGCAATAGTGGAAGAATAGGGAGATTACTTTCTTGAGACACACCCCTTCTCTTGTAATTTTGGAGTTGGAGGGGTTCTGCCTTTGCTTCTCCTAACATGCCTGCACTCGCTGAAATCAGTATCTTTCTTCAGGGGCCAGGCATGACATTCTTTATCCTCTATCCTTTATAAAGGTCTTATAGGATCCTGCTCTCTTGACACGATATATTGCTTTATAGCATGTGCCCCAAAAAAATTACTCCATATGAATGCTATATCGTAGTGTCATAGGTGACACCAGCATTGGTTTGACGTCTACAGATTAAAACCTTTCGCTCGAACTGAAACCGACACAAATGCTGGTTGATTTAGAATTAACTCTTTGCACTCTGGGATGGAGAGCACACAATATTACAACGTGAAGGCTACAACATCGCTCGTCGTGTCATTGCATTTTTGTTTAATAAACAACTGTTGGAGAGGATCAAATTAGAAAGCAAGTGATGAGAGCACCCTGGTTGAAGCCTACTTGCCATCATTCGCTGTATGAGTGACTTTCTATCAACTCACCGGGCGCACCGCAGTCAGCGCAGGCCTGGTTTCCCGGCTTTTGGAGAAGCTCTCTGAGCGCACGAACCGCCCTCTCGTTGCCTGACATCGCAAGTCCTCTGGTAGTTCACAAGTTTACCGAGTGCCAAGTTGGTGTCAGGCGAACAGGCGATGGGTGGAATTCCCTCACCATACGGCTGGGTCCGCAAATTCCCGGTGGCAAGTCCAGCAGAAAAACAGAGTTCCGCTACAAATTCAGTTTGTGAAAACAGTTATTTGTCCTCTCTTTCTCAACTACTGGAAGACATCAACTACTTTGTTTCAGTTTGAAAACCGCTCCCATAAGCGCAGTTCCAGATCCACTCCGTCTCCAAGAAAAAGGGCGTGTTTGATAAATGGATAATCATTCGGAAGTGAGAGGTTTGGTTTTGTTCTAACTTGCTGTTCCGCAATAACTATGCAGAGAGAACATGCGCGTCCAGAGCGCCGCCGCTGAGTGGAAACTGCAGTTGCAGTTGCGGTGACACGGAACTAAGTGTACATTGTGGTGATTCATTGGCTCTTGCCTTGTGACAAGATGTAAAGGTTAAAATTTCATCGAAAATCAGTAATTTTTCGTACAGGTGACGCAGTCCTTTAACTTTTACTTCAAACACATAAACACTCCGATAGCCACGAGCCTCCCAAACTCACCTGTGCTTTTCTTGCATTCGCATACGCTTGACCGTCCTGGACCACTAGGTGGCAGCAAAGTAAATGCGTCGGCGTAATGTGACCATAACGATGATGTTAGAAGCTACAGTTTATGCGGCCTAATGTGTGCAAGTAAGGTTTTGTTGATGAGTGATAACTCTCCGCTCAGATCAAAGAGTTTACTGTTGTTAAGTCAAGACAAGAAAACGATGGCAGAACACAGTTGTGCTTGCAAGACATCACTGTCAGGAGACAAGTCTTTCAGCAATCTGAGAGAGCTACTCTGCTGCAGGCTAGGCTTCCCATGTTTATGAAAGAATAACTGCCCTCTTTGCTACTCAAAGGATCTCCCCCTGTGCTTAGTGCTTTCATACACTATTGAACGAATCAGATCCTGATGTCCAGTGGATTTCTCACTATGAGTGACAGGAAGATTTGTAGAATATAAACACTAAACTGTTGGGTTTTATGGGGATTGGGCCCACCTGCTTTGAGCTTTTCAGTCTGACAAACTGGTACAAAATGGTGTTCCTCCTACTGAATCCAGTAGTGTGCTGTCCTTCTTAACCACATCTTTTGCCTCCTGAACCTCAGACGCAGAAGCGGGTGTAACAAACCTTTTGTTGGAGGAAACATTTAAAAGGGGCATTTGAAAGAAGGTGCAATTAAATGTCTTATTGATGGCAACATTGTGGAGAGAGTGCCGTTATCATTGAGCACAAAACTCATCATAAGTGAGATGGATTGTTCTTATTTAACACCTGAAAGAGCACGCTTCCTTCTCCATATTGTTTTTTGACACCCAAAGCACAGGCTAATGTCGCGTTCATTGTTGCAGCCACAGTGGGGTAATCTGTCAACAGTAGGTGGTTCAAAGAGAGGGAGCCGTGGATTCAGCTTTAAAGGATATTTCAGGTTAAAGGGTTTCAGTTTGTCTTGGCTTGATGGTTAATAGAATCTTTTACTCCTGAAATGACTTTAATTCAAAAGGTTCCCAATAAATTAATAAATGAATGCAAAAATTAAATAAAAAAAATAGTACGTGTGGAGACCACACTGCACCACCATGGAATTATCACAATGGTCTGGTCTCCATAGCAACTCCAAAAGATTTCCTCTATCCCCATTAGAGTAGTACCCTAACCTGCTGTGAGGCTGGACACTAAGGAAAAAAGAAAACACTCACATGCAATTAGCTTATTTCAGTCTCTCCATCACAAAAAGAAAAATGCTCAAATTTGTGGGTAATGATGAGAGCAAGATAGAGGGAGACGCAGAAAGTAAGAGAGAGCGAGATAGAGAGAGACAGAAGGCTGGAGAGAGGGAGGGAAAGGGGGATCGTCTAAATGATTGTGCTTCCCGTCAGTCATAAGTTTAGAATAAGTAGCTCAGATGAATTGAGAGGGGAAAAAAACACAGTATCACCCCCTCCAGCATATCATCTATATGCAAATGGTAGGTGGCATTTTGAAGCTTCTTGGCTTTGACAGCGATTAAATGGCACTGACTCTCTCCATTAGTGCCTGTAGTCCTTGAGGTTGTTCTGACAAATCGCTTTCGCTACCGCTGTTTGGACATCCTTCACCCACTCTTCCGGAGCTGGTCATTTCATGAGCGAAAGTGGTTTCAGATTAATACAGTATCAAAGAGAAAGCCTTTTTTTTTGTCCTGAAGGTAAAGCATCCCCCCCCATGCCCCCCCCCACCCACGGCATGGTCTGATGATATTTGGCCATGAAATTGGTGTGATGTGTTAGTTTGTGTTCCTGTCTGACTTATTCTCAAAACTCTTGAGTGAGACAGAAATTGAACAGTCTCCATCTTTACATGATTAAAGATCCTCATGATGAATTTTCATGTGATTAGGCAGGTGTTTGTGGCTACAGTCTTTGACAGATCCCTTAGTTTCCTGTGTCCGATAAGTCCTTTTAGACCAAGCAAAAAAGTGCACGGCTTTTTGTCCTTATTCTTTCGTCTGGAGACAGAGGTCTACTGGAGCGAGGGAGGCCTTCTGATTGAGGTCTCTACGGGAGTGGGTGGCCTCCTGATCAACGCCTGTTTTTTGTGGTTGTCATTTTTTGTCAGGGGGTATCAGCAGCGCCCAGTTTGATCCATGACCTTTGAATACAAAAACCATCATTAATGCTCCAGCTCAGCCTTAGTGCTGCTGTCCTAGCTGTTTCACTATAGGCTGGAGATACAGGCTTTTCTCTCTATCTCTGTCTGGCTTTTTCTCTCATCCCCTCTCCCTCTCTCTCTCCCCGCCCTCTTTCTCCTCCCCCCCCCCTCTGATTCCATCGCTGGCTCGTCTTGCCGAGTTGAGTCTATATACATAATGAATTTTATTAATATGCTCCATTGTATTCGGATAATTCATGAGATACAGTATATTATCTCTTCCTATAATGGATCACATGGGTCAAATTTACTAGTCCTTTATGCCAGCAAAACGCCTTGTATTGGTCACAGTGATTTTTACTATGATGATGCATTCAGTAGCTGATTCCAATTGCATTTGGGACCTGTGTTTTGAATGCACAACATATAAGGGAAACTAGGTAGAGATTCTGCTGATTAATTAAGCAACTGGTTGTTGGAGGTGACATTTCAGTAACAATATACGGCAATTTTGCATGAAGCAGAGTGAAAAACAGGTTGTACATTTCACTCTGAAATCTAAACTTTGTGACATGGTGTTGAAAAAGTTTCAGCTCAGAGTGTGCTTAAGAAAAACATACAACAGCATCCAGTCTGAGCATTAGCTGTAGGCCAGAGGCTACTGAGGATTCTGATTCGCTGCTAGACTCCACAGTGTAGATTTGTCATTTATTTCTGGAGACTACTTTGAACAGAAAGATTGTCCTTGTGTGTTCAGAATACAACACCATCAAGTCTAACTGAGACTATTCTTTGGTGTACAATCCCCTATTTATTAGGGCGACATGCACCACCAGGCATATTAAGTGAGTCGTGTCATTCATTTAGATTCTAGTTCTTGCTAAATTGCCCGCCACTGAAATGAGTGCAATGCAGCATAAAACACGATGCAATTTGCACCTCTCATACTCAATATGTCCCCATTCCTGCTTATTGTCAGTTTGTAAAAGTCACCCTAGACCTTAATGTCATGACTCTTTTAACAGGTTACTAAAGAAATTAGCCATCAAGATTAGTTAAGTTGCGAGAGTTAATCTTTGGAGGTGAAATTGGATTAAGTTGCTGTGAAATATCTGCTGCTATATTTGGGCAAAACACTGGAGGCGGACAGAAGAGGGGGATGCAGTCTGATGCTGTGATGTCATCTGCAGTCAATCCTGAAGGCAGGAAAGAAGTCCTGTGCAGCCCCCGGACACCCCACTCCACAGCAGACCAGAACACATAGAGGCAATGCATGCTTTATATCATGTACAGGCCAAATGTGGACATACAGAGGCTTACTGCATATCCATGCCATCCTTCCACCAGGGTGTCCTTGGCATTCACTTACAGGTTATGATGTATGTATAGTGTATAGCCTCTGCCAAATACTTAACTATAATACCAAACTAGTAAACTATGCTAATCTATGATGTATAGGCTCAAGGTCTTCATACCTCCTTCCTTCTGGAAACGGAAGAGAATAGATTTCTGTTTGTGCGAGAGAAACTCAATGCTGCTGTAAGACTGACCAGAGAGTTAAAAAGTGGAAGAAACTGGAAGAATCGACAGAGCGGGTGAAAGGTCATATGTTTGAAGAAAGGTAGTTCTCCGCTGACTGCAGATGCTATTGTCTTTTGCCGGTGAAAAGAAGGCAAGGGGGTAAGGAGGGAGAACACGGAGGGAGCGGGTAAGTAAACGCGGACGATGATGAACGGTCGACATATGCACACGCGCTCGTTTATCAGCGCTTGTCACAAACCCGCGGCTCTAGGCGCTAACCTCCACGCACACGCACGTACGCCCTCTGTCAATCGCGCGACAATTACCGCCGTCCTTGGGGAAGGGCAGGGCGTTATCCCTCACTCCACGGTGTGAAACCACTCGTTCCAGGCACGTTAGGCACCGTTTGTTTTCCGTCGCCAGAGGACAACAAATAGCTCTGAATGCGCCATTGATCTCTTCATATTTACTCTGGATTTGTTCAAATAGACGGAACACATTTGTCATGCCGTATAAACCAAGACCATATGGAGACTGTACACCCAGCATATGGTGGGCGATCTCCTCACCTCCTGGGGTTATCAGTGTTGTTTGGAAATCTGTTTTGAGTACGAATTTAATGACACTCTTTATGAGTCAGTATTAATAGAAAATAATGGCATTGAGCTCCTTAATAGGCTTTGGGAAGCAGAGAGGACTGTGGCGCATAGGAGGAAGCTGACTGACAATCAGGATCAAGCAACCATAATCCAGATAGATTTACAAATCCAGAGACTGAATAAATGAACATGAACCATGACACAGGCAAAGATTGATGGGGATATGCCATGTAACTCTGACCGCTACATGTACCCTGCTCCCTAAAGTGGTTAAATGGTGTAGTTCAGTTTGTTACGCATCACCAGACATTCACACTACATACCCAAAGACACTCCTTACTGTAGTGTAGCACTTGTGGAGAATTACTACAACACACAAAACCAATCAGCTCGTTGGGGGAAGTGAATGGCTTAGAGAGGTAACCAGTGGCTGTCTTTTTCTCCAGACATATGCTAAGTGAATATGGCATCATGCTGGATGGCTGGAAAACCAGGGCGATCAGTGTAAGGTAATTTGCCTTTTTAGGAGGCAATGAGCCGTGCCTCTGTTACATGAGGAAAATTTTGTTTCTAATGTTCTGTTTTGCAAAGTGAGTGGTGAGCTCTATAGCACAATGTGTGCCATAGGATCTTTAACCAGTTCAGGCTCTGCCCAGAGGTCAGAGGTCAAAGGTCAAGCTACTCACAGCCCTCTAGCTGTCCATTAAGGGTTTGCTCAAAGAAATATATAATGGTGTCTGTTCAGTCCTGGCTCTGTAAATGGGGAAACAACCATAGTGGCTTGGACCAAGTCATAAACAATCCTAACCAATCAGCACGGTGGTTGGGAGCATGAAAGGGAGGTGTGTCATTTGATTGGCTGTTGAGCTCGAATATCAACAACCTTTCACAAAACCGAATTGCGGATTGACTGCATCTTTAAATTATATCCATAAAATCATAATCACCACTCCCTCTGACACCTCTGTCTCTCACACACACACACACACACACACACACACACACACACACACACACACACACACACACACGCCCACACGCACGCACACACACACACACACACACACACACACACACACACACACACACACACACACACACACACACAACAGCACACATGCACACACACAGCACTGACAGACTATGGAGCAATTTACATTCAAACACATTGCAGCAATCTTGAGAATCTTGAATGATGTTGCACATGAAGTCCAAGCGTGTCTGTCCTCACTGCAACTGCCTGTTGTTATGCTGTGTTTTTTTATTTATTTCAGAGCTATGTGGTTTTATCTTGGCACTGGCATATGTCACCAAGGCCAGCTGCCAGGTTCGGAGAAAAATGTTACCAGACGATGAACGACAGCTCAGCAGCCTGTGAGCTCTACGCTACTTGGCCCTGAGTATGTGGCCTTTCTTTGTGAAGGGAGAGGAGAAGTTCGATCTGGCACAAGTGCAACTTGTGATTTCTTTCATGTGTGTATATTTGGCATATTCTTTATCACAATGGAAAACATGTATTTTTCAATGACTAAACCTCTAGATCAGGGCTGCCCAATTTGGGGCCCGCGGGCCAAATGTGGCCCGCGCTGGATTTATTTCGGCCCGCGCTCCGGTCAGAATTATAGTTAGAACGTCATTCGTTAGACAGCATTTTAACCCATTTTTAACAGGGTCTCTGTTTCAACGTCATATTTAACTAAGACTGGTTGCAGTTCACTGCTTGGCCACAGTTTTTACATAGTTTCAGATGGGTCAAGGGGGGCGCTATTGACCTTTTGTCAATACAGATCCATATCTATGGTTATCTTGTTGCTATGCTAGCTAACTAGCTAGCTTTTACCTTAACCTTAAACGATTTAAATGGAAGAGCTCCGTTTGCATGAAATGATAGCTAGTTATCTAGCTGATGTTATAGTCTTCTCAACTTACATGTATAATGGGAAAAGGTAGAACAAGTTCATATTCACGAGTTCAAATTCACACATGTCAACACGAGTTTAGCAACTGCCAACTGTAAGTACCTTACTTATGTTTGTGTAAAGAATGTTGATATGAAATATGAAATCAACCAGTAGTCAATGTGCAAGCTCTCTCTCTCTATCTGAGTTGGGGCAGTCTGTCCTTCAGTTGAGGTCAAGGCATGACGCTCTCTTGCTACAAGTTTCACCTGTACGTGTTAGCTTAACAAATGTTTGTGGAGGTAGCCTTTGGAGTCAAGTGCTGTCAAGGCGCTTGTTTCCACGGCACAGCTTACGCGTAACTGTTATATCTTTCTCTTTTGACGGATACAAATAGAAAATAATGGGAGTATTTCCATCGAAACATCAGCAGTCACTCTTGTTGCCTGCAATCATGTTTATTAGCCTTTAACTTGCTGTTAGTTGATTGGCCATTATAGAAGTCCCCTACCTATCTTCCCTGTGTATACTAATAGATTACATTAAATTAGTATGATATGTTAATAAATGTTTCTTTTTTACCTGAAGCAAATGTTATCTTTCCCCATTATTTTCGTCTTGGAGTATACCAGAATGCTTAATTTAGGCCTACATGTTAAAATAACAAAATAATCTGGGGGGGATACCCCCAGACCCCCCTACAGGGGCTTGGTTTGTCACCTTTTTTAGTCCTTCTGAGTTTGCAGGTATGTATATTAATGGTAATGTTAATTGGGTACACATATGCAATACATTTCAATATAATGGGACCTGACCTAACATGAAACTCTGGTTTTGGCCCGCGGCCCTCCACTCCGATTAATATTTGGCCCCTGACGAGAAAGAATTTGGGCACCCCTGCTCTAGATGCAGTTAAAGATTAAGGCAGAACCTCTTTCTCTGGCATCAACATTCTTTACACATTTGAACAGCTACAGCTACGTATATGATATTTTTCCATCAATTATGAGTGGTGGAAATCAGTTCACCAGTAGTTGGTAAATAAAGTGTCCAAGTGTCTCACACAAAGCCCATAGTCAGTCTCATCCACATTAGTTACTTTCCAGTGCCCCTGACCAGGAGGGAGTTTGGAAAGGAGTGGGTAACCCTCAGAGAATAATTTCAGTGTAAACTGTCTTTATTAATCTTGCCGACGATAGAAATGGAAACTGTATGCTTAAAATAATGATATGAAAATAATCATTGTGTAGAATCAGAAATCACATACAGTATCTGCTGAAATAAGTGGCGAAATATAGCTTACAGTTGCATTTCTTATCATCCGTAACAGGCCTGTGATCATGGGGGAACACTTCATAACGTTGAGTTATGCATTTGATCATCACCTCAGCGCCAACCCGGTAACATGTGCAGTATTTCCATTGCTTATTCAGGTTGTGAAGGGCCTCACACCACCTGTGGTGCCTCACCACCCCAGTCTGGTTTAATGGTAGTTTAAATAACAAAAGTGTGTGCGTGTGTGCAGAGACTGGCATTTCAATGTGATATTTAACTGCTAGAACCTTCTGTTAAAGGCCACAGTGGAAACAGAAGGTTGCCGTAGGCAGCCATTGGTTTGTTTCGGATGGGCAAAAGGAAGATGTAAATATTTGCCAAGGATAATTTCAGTCATCAGAGATAACGGCAGTTTGAACAACTTGTCTCTGATTTAAATGTCAACTGTGGTGGCTCTGCTTGATTACCAGCTCTGATTGCGGTGATCTCGCTCTCTCCCTCTCCGGTTGAAGGCGACCTTTAACACCCATAGTAAGGAGAAGTTGTAATAGTAATCTATATTAATTATTTCATCATTAACAATTTTGCACATTGAATTAATGAATTGAATTGAACAGGAATGAACAGATACAAAGGTGTGGGCTGAAGTCTTAGCTTATTATTCTTTCTCTATTTACAGAACATGCTTTAATTAGGTTGGGGTTATTATACCTACCCTTTTTACATATTTCAATTTGTGAACACTTTCACTTCTAGGTTTACGCAATAAGCATTACAAACTAAACAGAGTCAAAACAAGAGTCCCAAACGTTTGAAACCCAATAATGATTATAACTCAGTTTTATATTTCTTTAACTCCTCATTTAATTTTTTTTATTATTATTGGCAAAGTGAACTACACATTCCGAATTCCTTATCACAAGTTAACACCGTTGACAGATGTGAATCTTTTTTTTACATTTGTCTTTACCCTTGAAGTTTTAATTCATATTGGCGTTCTAAATTCACACCGCATAGTAAAGTGCCAAAAATAACACCCAAAGCCTTGAAGCAGACCAGATTTATTTGACATTAAAACCCTCTACATATACTGCTAAAACCAGCCGTGCGCTCGCGGATAAGACGGTTCTAACGCCTCGCGTGATTTACGAGTCCAGCTCTAAAGGACGGCTTGATGAGGGAGGAGGAGGAGACACCACCGTAGGCTAGCAGCTGAGCTCTGGAAAACGCTCCCTCCCCAGCGCTCACAAGACCAACCTTCACGGCAGAAATATCCAGTGGCCTTATCTTGGAAGGACAGGCAGATGTTGCGTAATAACGGCATTCCCTCGCAATTAAGTCGCCCCATCATGTGAAGACATATTGCCGTTCGCTGCGGGTTTGAAATTGAAATGAAGGGCAGAGAGCAGGATTGCAAATGTCAGATTTAGATTAACCCCACAATTTATATAAAATGAAGAAGGGGATCCACCGCTGTGGGGTGGGGGGGTGCTGGATCCATGGCCGTGTGGGGGTGGGGTGGGTGATTGCTGGATCCATGGCAGGGTTTGTGGCGGGTGGGTGCTGGATCCATGGCATATAGTATGCATAGAGGAGGCAGCTGTAGAGCAGTAGAGTCATCAGTTTGGAATAAGCACACATGGGGCCTATCACGCAAAAACATCTTTTAGTGCTAATAAGAGGGCAGGGGCTAGTTAGGGTGTGTGTGCACACGTGCAAGAGGGTGCCTTTTAAATGTGCTCAGGGCAGGGGGGGCAAGCAGATGCCTTTCGTGTGGTAATGATACCATGGCAACTACCCTTTTGAGCATCATATATATTGCATTCCCAACCTCACCATCATTATCTTATGCATTCATGTACATCAGCACCATTAACAACAACATGTTCACTTTCATCATCATCTTCATCTTCTACTGATTCTTCATCATCGTTACCTTCGCCGGCATCACCATGGCTGTTTTCTGCTACGGGGTTTTCTGTGCGGAGAGTATCCAGATGTGACCTGCTATCATTAAAAGGCTAAAAGGCAGGCTGTTATTTAGTTTTATGCTATACAGATAGTAAATATAACCACACACATAAGAAAATATATATATCTGTGGACAGCTTGAGGCAATTGTGCCTCTTGGAAAGAGATTAAATGCACAGCGACATATGAGCATTCTAATAAATGGCTTTTTTCCCCAAACAATAACAAAGACAGCGGGTATAGTTTTTAATAAATATGTTCAGTGTAATCTTTCTTTTATTATTATTTCATACAATACCATTTACAATGAAATCTTGACTGGGTACTGCAGCAAGTACACCCAGGGAGAAGGTGGGAGAGGAGGAGAAAATAAAAACATGAAATATTTCAAAACGTGTTGGATTTCTGCATGATTCGCGCAACAACACAGCATCTTGCCTAATCTCACAGGAAGTCACTATCCTTATATTACCCGCAGGCTGTCTATTATTTACACAAACATTTTACAAAGAATGTTCTGGAATTCTTTCATGTCTGTCATTTCTGTCTTATTTATTGCACAACTTCTACATTTTGGTTTCACAGAGAAGAACCTGGCAACACAGGAACAAACATCCAAAATGTTGAAAAGACTGTACAAAGGGAAGAGTAAAAATAAATAATTTACATATCAAATGAAGTAAATCTTCATAGACGTTTCAAATATAGACATCTCTGTATTTGTGCATGTTCATTTGTTTTTGGAGACAAGCGAAAGAAAATGCATAAAACTGTGGATACAGGGGTATGTCACCTGACTGTTGTATACCACGCCTGGCAACCCCTCAGTTCAATCCCAAAGCGCACTGCCTGGCAACCACAAGGGGAAATTAGTTTTTTCTTTCTGAGAAACGTTACAGTATCCTATGTAGCTTATAATGTCTGTTCATGGCTGAAGTGCCGCATATTCCGAGAGAAAGAGAAGAGGGGTGAGATAGTTGCAAATATGGTGTGTAGCCCTTTCATGGTAAAATATGTAGGTCTCATGGCTTTTCTGTTGTCCCGTATGCTTGCAACGTATGCGTATGTATAGGTTAACTGACCGGTTTTCGGGGAAAAGGGCTTAAATGTGGATACATCATGATGTAGGTTTGATTTTCAATACATGATAACGCTGATTCTGTTTGAATTTCTCTGACTGAATTTTATATTTTTCAAACTAAAATTAAATTTGTGCATGACAGTGTAACCTTAACATCTTTATCAAAATTCATTACCTCCAGGTAAACTCAGGTTCATACATTTGATATCACCTGAGGCGCCATACGAACTCTACAGTTAACGCAAAATAAAGGAAAAAATATACATTCAGAGCATGCTTTGGTACTTGTAAATGCTACAGATGTGGTTGGAGAACAGTACTGTAGAGTAGGGACTTGGATGGTGAGGGGAAATTAAACATGTAGCAGTAGGCAGAGCCTGGGAGACAGAAGCTGGTAGAGGCTGAGTAAACATGCATTGTGGATCTGGATCTAGGTCAATCTGATAGCCCAGTTTCCTGAAAGAAGCAAACTATCTAATTATGGTGTGTGTGTGTGTGTGTGCACGTTCACGCATGTGTTTGTGTGTGTGTGTGTGTGTGTGTGTGTTTTTTCCAAACACATTCATTAAATGGGAATAGACTAGAAGACAAAGCTAGTTCATTGTAATTCTATGCTAATGCAATGGCATAATTTCTATTAGCTCATTGCAAATTGCCTTTGAATGGGTTGATTGGATTCTGCCATTCAAAGACAGCGAGGTTGAATCTTTCTTCCCCCTTGAAACTCTTCCACTAATTCCCTTCTTCACTCGCAAACAAAATCAATACTAACCTAATCTAAGACTGTGACTGACCTTCTTTTGTTAAATAAGTACACTGCTCAGAAGCGGAAGGAACATCATTACGAGAGAGGAGAGGGTGGTGAGAAAGGGGGCACGTGAGATCTACTTTTCCTTTACTTGAAGCCTGACGTTATTGAAATCTTGAAGAATAATCTGTGCAAACATAAGCATTTGTTTCTGGTGAGGGAACACATTAAAGATCAATGGGTTACAGCACGTGACTGCCACATGGAGAGGCCAAATGGCATTCCCCCGCATCGAAACAATCGGATAACGAGGTGAGGCATGAAAAAAGGAATCTGTTGCTATTTGTTGCACTTTCAGACAAATGGACATACACACACACACACACACACACACACACACACACACACACACACACACACAAACACACACACACACACACACACACACACACACACTCACACTTAAACACACACACAAGTTTAGACGGTGAAAGTCAAACACAAATATACATTCATTCTCACAATACAGCAATGGCATGGCACATTCACAGTCTTTTCTCATCCCTGCGTATGCTTTAACACTGGATACTGCACCGGTCAATTCTGGGCTGGCTAAGCAGGCATCTCTCTGCCCACCGCTCTGGCAGGGACCTCTGCCCACTGGCATGTGCCCAGGCTTCCGTCAGCAGATGTTCCTGTGGATAATTAACCTGGCGCAGATGGCAGATGTTGTGACAGAAGCCCCAGCCTGTATAGCGGCACACTCTGGAGCAAAACCAGCGCCAGATTAGGGGCAGGAGCTGATCTGGAGTCAGCCTTTTTTTAGGGATAAACAGTATTGACAGAGGGAGGCCGCTGAACAGAGCAGGCCCCTGACAGGGAAGCACAGGAACTTTAGACAATATAATTACTGTACATAAACTTCTTTTGGAAACAGTTGTAATGTCCATTTAGGTTTAGGCTATGCCACAAACTGTTGCCAGAAAGGGGCCCTGCAATCAGTTTTCCGTCTCGTTTTTCTTTGTATTCCTCCTTCACTTTGTCTTTTTTCTCCTCAGAATAATCTGTTTGTTACCCTGTGAAAGAACCTTCTAGTTTAACTGCACCTGACCAAATCCAAGAGGCCCATATTAAGTAGTTTCTGTATTGGTTTAGGAGACTTTTCATTTACTATTCACCTAGTCTGAAGAAAACCTCCACCTTTAAATCCATCTAAAATCCTGACAGGAATTCAATGTGGTGCAAACACATGTGTGTCAGTTTCATGTCTGGGTCGATGAGTATCTACTTAATCGCATGCATACTCGCTGGCATGTGACAGTGAGGAGATGCATTGTGGCATGCAGAACATACAGCGGAAACCAATCACGAGAGGGACGACAGGTACGTTTCGACTCAGAGACGCAAGATGATCAAAGGGCGCTCGCTCTGACCGACGCAAGTTCACTCTCCTTCCCACTCCTTCCCACTTCATCAAGTTTCTATCTGAGCGTGTCACCCAGAACCGTGAAGCTCATCCGAGGGTTGTCAAAGTTGTACATCACGGGAGAGCAAAACAAATGGCAGACTGACACAAAAGATCTACTGTAGAGGTGATAAGAGAATCGATTTAAATGCCTTAAACACACTTCACAAGGACGAAAAGCGGTCCTATTATGTGGCGGAACATTGTTATCGAAAAACACACCGCTGTGATTCCACTGTTAAATTTAACAAACAAACCTTTCTTCACGTTTCGTCAGACTGTTTACACCAGGAGGAGTCAAGAAGGGCGGGTCGGGGATGTTTAAGACCTCATTAGGGTTAATTAATACAGTCATGGGGGATGAGGGATGCAGAGAGAGAAATAAAAAGAGAGAGACCACTTCAGTGTCAGTAGTTGAGAATGGGAGACAGAAAGAAAGATAATGAGAGAAGAGGAGAAAACACGACGGCAGGTCTCGTCCGCGCACAAAAACCTACTCTCATGCAAATTTGCGAGGGGAAAAGAGTGAGACTTGGCCCCGGTGACCTCATTTCCTTTCCTGGACCACTCTACCGAGGGGGCGAGATGGATGGTCTTGTCCTTTAAGGCTGGAAACAAATAGGTTATAAAAGGGCTGTAACAATCTCTCCACTCCAAACATCATTAACCCACACTGTAATTACAGAGGACGGGCAGCCGGGGGGTTGGGAACGGATTTAATTCCCAGAGACCCTGTCTGTCCTCTTGTCTCAACCTCAATTGATTCCCAAGACACACTCTTGCATATTGATAAGCACTTGTACTGGGGGGACGATGACAAAAGACGAGGATATTCCAACATGTATTTTTCTCTCGTTTTTTTCCGTGCTGCTCTGTGAGTTGAAGATACACACCACTGCCACTCTAAAGGTTACAGGATTGGGATCATCTCACACAGTGGTGACCTGTACCTCCTCTGAAAAAGCTTGAGGGTTGTCTGAAGGACATGTTTGTTAGTTTCTTTCTGAGTGGAATGAGTGCTAATCTCACATATAAACGCCACCTTGAAATGTCTACAGACGAAAACACATTTGTGGTGACTCACTGGTTCATCACTGTGCCACTTATTATTTCCCAGAATCCATTAGTATTTGATGTCAACAGTTTTTCTAAATCCAATGGAAACATTTCAACCCATGCCATTTTGAACTGTTTCCATGACGTCCATTTGAATCCCTTATGAAAGAATAAGCTTAATAAGTCAATTGGATAAAAAAAAATAAGATTAAGTCTATAACCACTGTGATCTGGATCCAGTTTCATAAACAGAACTGTCGATGAACTTGCAGATCACATTAAGATGCCAATGGCATCAGCCCAATCCAAGAGAAAGTACAGATTGCTTGTCGAGAGACATCTGCTAGATTTATATATAACATGAACACTGACTGCAAATAACAATGAAAGCAAACACTACATTAAATGTTTTTCAAAAGGTTAGGCTTCGTAGAAATAACAGACTTTGAGTCAGCTGGAGGACTGGAGCTACATATAAACAGTCTGAAAAACCTTGGAGCTCATGCATGATCTGATACCAATGTAGACTGAGCTAAAATAAACAGAGCTATTTAAGTGACTGAGGCGCTGTATTAAATATGGCACAGCACATACTGGCTGCAGACATCACCGCCTGTTTGGGGAGAAATGAAGATGGATTCAGCCATTTGCGCCCCGGCAGCCCTCATTCTCGGTGACGCTCCGAGGCATCATCAGTTTTTTTTTTTTTTTAAACTTACTCTTTTAGATTATGATGATCTTAAATGGCTAAGCGGGGTTCGCGGAATGGCTGACGATCCATCTGAATTACCCATCGCTAAAAGAGTCCAACTGCTCTTGTGAGCCAACGTGGATACGGTGCTTTCGG
The DNA here is from genome assembly GCF_963457725.1 of Sprattus sprattus. NCBI lineage: Eukaryota > Metazoa > Chordata > Actinopteri > Clupeiformes > Clupeidae > Sprattus > Sprattus sprattus. Next base: position 34,071,083 of record NC_137920.1, read on the forward strand.
GCAAATGGCGCCGCGCTGCGTTGAGGGCATTTAGGGTGATGGCCTCTATGGTGATAAACAAAGCCTCATCTACACCCAGACGCATACTAACACTCAAAATGTGGCATAGCAAATGCATTACATTTGAGACACGTGAACCAGAAACAGCAGGCGTGGATCTCAAAGAGGAAGAAATGTGCAGTGACATTTACCGACGCGAGGTTAATGTGTTACAGGTGCCGCAGGCATTGATCGACCTCCCTCATTGTTGTCAGTCGCGGGACCGCGTCCGCGTATGGCCAAAACACCAGAGAGTACCGAGACGGCAACCTTGTTTGCCAAGACGCTGCCCTGATATTTAACCAATGTGGAAAGTGCCCTAAAAGGAGTCTTCAATCAATAACAACCAGGGGCCACAAGAGGAGCGGTGGCCATTTGCATTAAACCCTGGCTATCACGCTAACCTGCTTCCTGTTTGAGTTCTGCTCAGCATGTGCACTCATGAAATGCTAAATATGAACTTCCCAAGCGCTTCCGAGGTGGCTGGGGGGCCTTTGAGATGAATTCTTACAGCTTGACTTTCTTTTTCTTTTTTTTTGTTACTGGATTTGAGAGGCCCTCATTTGTGATTCTGTCTTTGTAATGGCGTGAGCTGAATATGGCAGTATATACAAAAAAATATGTCTGCCAACAAAACTCCTACGTAACATTCCAAGACTTCACAAAGAATAGCTGGGGGCCCAGCCGAAGCCAATGCATGCATGCTGACTCGGGCTAATTAACTGGCTTTCTGTATTCGGCTCCAACGCAATTACAATTTTAAATTAGAATTTCAAATTAAATGGGCAGTTTCTATCTTGTCTTTGCAGCTCCCAAAAAAACAAATCTTTCTTGCTTTACTTGCTTCTGCTCGGCACTAGGCTCTTTCTAATTCCCATGGGATATTAAAACATTTGCTTTTGTAAATCACTGCAAGCCCAAGCTACATTCAACTCAATCCTGCCGTGGTATCTGCAAACCTTTAGTAACAACATGATTATTCTCCACGATGCATTTCTAATTTTTCCGACGCCATTGGTATAGTTGTCAAAGTACATTCCCAGCACTAAAGCGCACATATAAACACATTCACTGACACACACACACCCGCATATACACATACACACTCTATTTTGGATTGGTGGGTTAAATGACTGTCATGTGGCTCTGGCCTCGGCCTGAGACAGATACATAACGGATAAATGATGCCGGACTTGATTCAGTGTGACAGATCCGTCTATCTGAGCTGAGCAGCGGCACAGAGAGCCACTGCCGGTCACCGAGCCTCGTCGAAATGCAGAGAGACACCGCGCGGCGGGCACTTGCCCTGTCCAACGGGGTCAATCGCATTACAAGGAGAGTTAATTCTGACACCGAGATGCTGTGTTGCTGAAAAATCAATCGTGACGAGTGCAACAGTTGGTATTTGACACTTTGTGTGTGTGCCATGTACCTGGATAACATCTCCTCCTGCCACCTGCTCTGCCAAAGTCCTCACAGACTTGTCATCAGAAATGTCTGTGATGCCTCAGGCGACAGAACAAGTGACAGCAACAAGAAGGAGCTCAGTGCCCATCCATCCTGCTGCAAGAAATGGGCCAGAGGTGCCACAACCTAAGACGAGGGCTTCAAAAGACAAGGGCCTTAGACGAGGGCTTCAAAAGACAAGGGCCTTAGACGAGGGCTTCAAAAGACAAGGGCCTGAGACAAGGGCTTCAAAAGACAAGGGCCTTAGACGAGGGCTTCAAAAGACAAGGGCCTTAGACGAGGGCTTCAAAAGACAAGGGCCTTAGACGAGGGCTTCGAAAGACAAGGGCCTGATATGAGGGCTTCAAAAGACAAGGGCTGTCCAGCCACACACAGATGTCCAGCCCTGCCCACATCCCCACCCCAGCGCTCAGGCTCATATGCTTCAAAATAAACAAAAAAATGAATAAGCCAGATTGTCAAATTGCAGTCCAGCTGGCCGGCAGATGTGGAGCCTGGCTCTCGGTCAGGTCACCAGATGCCACCGAGGTCTCACTGTTCCTCCTCTCTGCCCATCCTCTGTACATCCCTCCTCTTCTGTTTGTTTTTTTATCTCCTCTATCATTTCCCCCCCTCTTTCAAGGGGCATTCCGGGTCCCCCCAGTACATGCTGTTGTTTGGAGTACAATGCTTTTCCCCCCTTCAAAGCCGATCAGAATCAATTGGAACAGGAGGACCCAGTAGCATCTCTGAAAGAAGCAGCCTCCCTCTCTCTCTCCCTCCCTCCATCTCTCACTATCCCTCCCTCCATCTCTTTCTCTCTCCCTCTCTCTTCTGAGTGCAGATGCTGCCAGCTCAAGCGTGGAGTTCCATCCCTGTAGCTTCCACTGCCTGAAGAGGCCTCAGGTGTGTGTTTTTACAGCTAATTCCCAGCTGTCACCAATTCCTGACACCATGGCAACACTTCAAACCGGGATACAAGCCACAATGGGCAGGCTGTTTGTTTTGGAACATCAAGGTTTCCAAACCAGGAAGAGAGGTGGGCTCTGGGAACTGTTATTTGGAGACAGGTAGTTTTCGGGAGTAGGATATATTACCTTCCAATCACATTATAGGAGCTGTTTACATTCAAGATACCCTGGGGAAAGGTTGTTTGTTTGACACCTGTATAAACAGACATTAGGCTGGGGCAGGTATGAAATATCCAAATGAATATACATAATTTTTTCAGCTTCTGCACCAACATACATGGAGAATCGAGATGAAGGAAGAAGTACTTTTTTTCCCAGGTGGGTTCTACCTAGAAATGTGGAGAGGAAATGGCTTATCTAAATAGGAATAGGCTGGACAAGATTGCGGGAACTGTTAACCTAACTAGCACGTGTCTCAAATATCATGCATAAGAGAGCAGGAGAGGGTAAGTGATTTTATGCTCACTGGAACATGTTTTAACTGTGTTTTCATGCTGAATTATCTGTTGTGCTTTTAAAATATTTAAACAATAGCTCAGACCAAACCTTTGATCATTAGACTCAGAACATTCCACAATGATCAGGACGCTAATGAACATGTACGTAGTCCACACACTTTAGTCCACACACTTTCATGGCATCTCCATAAAAGTGCTCCGACTCACTTCATCTTAATCTGCCATTGAAAATAGAATGTGCTTCCCTACCTACCTCCCTCCCTCTCTCTCTCTCCCTCTCTCCTTCCCTCTATCTCTCTCTCTCCACATCAAAATGAGCAAGCTGAAGCCGCCACCCTACCCGCCCCAACTTACATCGGTGATGATTTTTGAAATGAGCAGACAGCTCCATTTTCCACTGTCAGTTCCTCTGTCATTCATCCGTCTGTCCGTCCGTCTGTCCATCACCGTGCACGCTCCACTGTGAAATGCACCAGTTTGAACAACCATGAAACAAACGCTGACGACGACAAAAAACACCAGCGACAAAAGGAATCGAGTTCTCAAGAAGGAATTATGAAAGCTTAGGTGATCACACTTCACCCCCTCATGCGGAAGAATAATTCATCTAATTTGTGCTGTTGTTGTTGATGCTGGAGGGGCGATGGTGGTGTGAAACGTTTGTGACGGATTGTCATAAGCAGAGCCAAGCCAGCAAAGCTTACCGTCTCTTCAAATCCACCTACCATCGCTCTCTTTTGATGGCGGCCTGTGAATTGGATTAAACATTAAACCCTCTCCAGAGTTGACACGCTCTTTATATTTGCATGCCAGAGAAAGGGGAAGCTTGTCAAACAGTGTAAACGAGGTACTTATGGCAGGTGGACTAACCACTTCTGACACAGCTCCCCAGATATTAATACGGGTGCCATTTTCAGACGCTCCCTCCTGCAGATATTAAGCCGATCTTGATCCATTGAGCAGGCCACATTGTATCAGAGGACCTAAAACTATCCTACCCACTACTATAACCTACCAAAAACGTGTAGGAATCTTCAACTTTCTTCCTGTGACCACAGTTAAAAAAAATAGCATTGATGAACACCAAATTGAGGTTTTTTTTTTCATTTTAATCAGTTCTCTTCTTTTGAGTAAAAATTCAACATGCAGCTAGCACTTAGTTCTAACTTTCATCGCACCTCTTGAATGTAAACTTTCCTATTGGGGTTTTCTGCTGAGTCACAAACGAATACTTGCACTGTAAGAATACTGGACACACATCCTGAAAACACTGAATTCTATGCTACTTAGTCCATCATTGTTATACTGTCACGAGTACTTCACAACATCTGGACACAGTGAGGAGCGAGACAACTGGTCCTCAAGACAACTTGTCCTGTTCTCCTTCTCCTTGTAGCGGTGTTCTTTATGAGTGCGATGATGAGGCTCTGAGAAACACATCTGGGCTGGCGGTGTTGTCTAATCAGGAAAAGTGTGTGTGTGTCTGTGTGTGTGTGTGTGTGTGTGTGTGTGTGTGTGTGTGTGTGTGTGTGCGCGTGTGTGTTTGTGTGTGTGTGCGTGTGTTTGTGTGTGTGTGCCTGAATGAGATACATTGTGTGGAACTTGTTTCACAAACACATAAAGGAAACAGAAGACATCACAATGGATGAAGGAAATAGTTGATCCATTTTGTGGCAGTTCATTGCTGGTTGCCTGTCCTAAGCATATTCCTTTTTTCAGAAGCAGACGGGTTTTTCTACACTCACAAGAATGAGATCCTTTATCCTTAGTACTTGTTCTTCTTATCTTAAACACTAATTCATCTATCCATGTTCCTGGGCTATTTTCTACACCACTAACCTTTCAGACTCACATGCTTTTGTGCACACATGTACATATTTCCCCCTCAACCCACCCTCCCCCATACACACACAAACACACACACATGTGTTCACAATAAATCTAAAATCTGCGGTCATATAAAACGAAGGGGACAACAAATAGGACTTGCCTGTCACCCTCTCAGAGATGACGCATTGAAAAGGTCATTCGTTGCTACCTTAATCGTGGGCGATAGAAATCATACAGTACAAATCTCATTTGAAAGACTGTATGCGCTTTAACAAATGTCATTTTTTTTGTGTCATAGTATATGTGCGGAGGGGTGGGGCAGAGCCAAGTGTTCTTTTCATGGAAAAAACTCATGTGTTCGTCTCCACCTTCATGCAGCCTAAACCTTCACACTGTAAGATGGTCCTGAAAATCCAATGCAATGACTCTTCGTTCTCCATTTCCCCTCAATTGCAAATACAGAGGACCAGCACGGCAGCCATCTTGTCCCACTCCAGGCTAGGTAATTCCGTTGCTGCATAGCTCCATAATACTGCAGTGAAGAGGAGGGGAAAATAACTCCCTGTAGTTACGGCCTCTCTCCTTTCTAACTCCTGTGATCCCCTGAAAGCTTCCCTGTGTCTGTGAGCAGCAGCATGGTCAGCATTCACCGAGACGGTACTGAAAAAAACACGGAAGGGAGTTGAAGTTCACAGAACGTTCCGGAAGAGGGTAGGAGGGCAAGCGAAAAAAAGGGCGGCCAAAGAGAAGGAGCGTGGGGGGTGGGGGGACAGGTTTCATCTGTTCTTCCGCGAGCCAGTGTCCATTGTCTGGCTGCTGCTTTTCACCCCTAAACACCCTGCCGGCCCCCGGTCGCCCCCCACTCCGCCCATGCCCCTCTCTTCCTCCGTCCATGGGTTGGACAGGTACCCCTGGGCTTCCATGCCGTACAACTGTCTGCCGTCTTTGCTCCGGACCGACAGGCCACCCCCACCCTGCTCAAGGTTCCCTGTGCTATTGCACTTCTTGACCAGAGGGGTCGCCAGCGAGCCAGTGCAGAGCAGCGAGGTGAGCGACAGGCTGCTCAGCGTCTCCGACAAATGTTCGCTGTTGCCTGCCTGGCTGGAGCCGCATCCGCTCGTACTAATGCCCATGCCCAAGCCCGTGTCCTCGTCCGACGGGTCCATGGAGTCCTGCCGCGGACAGCTGGGGCTGCTGCTGCTACCCCCGCAGCTGCTCAGGCTCCTCTGGTGGCCCCTGGTGGCCTGGAGGGAGAAACAAGCAGACGGACGCCCTCCTGGGGCTCCACGGCGCTGGCGACGGGGCGAAGGGGTTGTTGGCGGGGGAATGGGGCAGAGTAGGGGCAGATCTCGATGCCGTGGCAACGGTGGGGAGATGCTAAAGCTGAGCCCTTCCTCCAGGGTGGTCTGCAGGCTGCCCTCCGAGCTGCCCGTGGCCAGGGAAGAGTTACTGCAGGATGGGTGCTTGGGGCAGAGAGGTGTTGGGAGAGAGCGAGAGAGAGTCAGATAGAGAGAAAAAGAGAGAGAGAGAGAGAGAGCGTGTGAATGGAAAGAGAAAGGGTAAGAAAGGAGAGAACAGAGAGAGAGTAAAAGTCGGATTATTTTTGTGACTGTGAAAGATGGACCAGATGGCTTTTAGCTCTTAAGAACCACTTTGTCCTCAGAGATGTGAAGGGTCAGTGAACGACATGCCAAGCAGAGCTCTTAGCCACTCTGCTCAGGTCCAGAGCTTCAGTAATGGAGTTTGCCTGGGTGACTTTGTCCACAGCAGAGCAATCAAGGTCACGGTTCTGTCACTTAAGATCTCCAGGTTTTTTCTAGGACTCGAAAATGTTTACTTAAACTCTACATATCACTTATTACCTTTTTACTATTAACAGTTGTTTTTTGCTTTAAACCCAAGTTGTTGTTAGTACTGGTGTTGACAGATGGGACCCATCGCTTCATGTCTCTTTTCTATAATCTATTACAACATCAACTAGACAGGTAGGTGACACTGGATGAAAATACAGTAATGACTCGACTTATCACCTAAGGTCTCAAAGCTCTGTGTTGGATTAATAACTGTAATGTAATGTGTAACTTGAAATGTATGTAATGTCATTTATGTAAATGTATAGTAAATGTATCAGTTCTTTACGCCGGACACATCCACTCACTGCCTGTCTCATCCACTCACTGCCTGACTCCCTTACCTGCGAGCCGACGACCCTGCTGTTGGCCCCCGGGGACCTGAGGGATGCCCAGGAGGCTGGCGAGGTGAGTCTGGATCCCACTCGGTCTGCGGGTACCACCCCTGTCACTGGGCTCCCCTGCGACACGGCCGAGGCTGGGTGGAAGAACTCCGCAGGGAGGTGGAAGAGAGGAGAGGCACCCCTGCTGTTCCCTCCTCCGCCACCACCGCTGCCACCAACGCCAACGCCGCTGATGTAGCCGCCGAGCTCCCCACCATCTGCTGGGGAGATATGGATGTCAGATGACTGAATGGATGGACGGTCGATTGGGTCCGGCATGAGGCTGATGCTGGATGCCCTAATGTGTCTTAATGATCTTTCATCTGAATGTAACCTGAGTGTGACAGGGTAATAAAGAATCAGCTCTGCTCGTACAGCTGTGGACAGAGTGCTTACAGTTCATGCATCAATAACACTGTAGTGTTTGTATGGATCACAGGCCCTCATGTTGTTGTGCAGGGAAGTGACAGAAACACCACTGTGATGAAGGATACAGAAGGAGAGACTAGTTGAGGGGGATTTGTGTCTCTGTCCCGTGGGGCTGGAGTGTTACCTCTGCTGTGGGTTGGGGGATGCTGGTGCTGTTGTAGCAGGAGGCGCTGGGATGGACTCTGAGGCCCTAGGTTCACGTCCAGAAGCCCCGTTTCCCCTTCTGTCCTCTGGGGACTGTGGGTCTGCGAGCCCCCGCACCTGGCCTGGCTGCTCCGGAGCTCCTCTGAGCTATGGGAGTCACTGCTTCCCCTCTCCTCCTGAACTCAGACAAAAACACAACAGTGTTAGCCTAGCATGACCTGCATTTCAGTCCCACACTGGGATTGAACTTGCTGGCTTGAGGGTTAGGGGCAGGGGTGGGCCCCGGCTCACCTGGGTATTGCTGACAGCTGCCAGCACATCTTATAAGGCAGCTTACCCATCGGTGCCCAGTGGCCTCTGTTACACTGGCGCTCAAGTACATTAGCATTCAGACAGTCACCATGTGTGTGTGTGTGTTTATGTAAATTACAAAGCATTCCAGTAGGGGATTCCGTCTGTGGTTTAAACTGAGGTTACATTAGCATTCAGAAGGGCTTTAGCCTGCACTTACATGCTGTGGCGGCCTGTTAAGGCTTAGCCTTAGCCTCATGCTGTAAGCCTAATTAGCATTCCGCCGAGGTTAGTCGCTATGCTAATCCACAGGCAGGGCCTCTCAGGGAATGTCTTGGAATGGTATTAAGTTTAAGGCTTTGGTGAAACATGTCAGGGTTAGCTTTATGCTAGTTAATGTGAAGGCAATCCTCCACCGTCCCTAAGAGACATGTCTGGATGTTACTTATTTTTCCATCAATGACCAGTCCTAAAAGAAATGTCTGAATGTATTTTTTTCCGTCAACTTCCTTTTCTGCCATTTCTCTCTAGTTATCATTTTTAGTAATAAAAGCCACATCACCAAAACAGGAACAACACATACATTTAAAAACACACTAATTAATTCTACGCACCTGACTTATACGTTATTGCTTTCATTAAAAAGATTATACAGATATAGTCATGTTCACGTGTTAATTAATCAACTCTATAAGCCAGGTGGAATTCGTTTGTGCTATTAGGGGCCTCCTCATCTTCAATAAAATATGCAAGCTGTGAGCTGTGCTTGATCAAAGCACAAACGGAGCTGAAGAGGGAACATTGATTATGCAATCAATGAATTAGGCGTGTAAATGGAGATTAATTAGCCGTTTACAGATCAGGATGACGTGTGGGATACTGACGTCTCCCAAAGGTCCTGTAATGATTGAGAACAGCTGCATATAAGCATGTGCCATAGAGTGTGTGTATGCAAATGGTGTGTGTCTCTGTGTGTATGTGTATAGAGTATGTGTGCATTTGTGAGTGTGCTTGTCCATTTGTGTGGCTGTGTGGCTCCATATGTGTGTGTATGGCCTGTCCGTGTGTGCATTTGTGTGTGTCCTCGTAAATATGTTTGTCTCCTTATGTTGATGTGGTCTGTGTGTGCATAAGTCTGTGTGTGTGTGTGTATGTGTATGTGTGTGTGTGTGTGTGTGTGTGTGTGTGTGTGTGTGTGTGTGTGTGTGTGTGCGTGCACATGTTTGTGTTTGTGTGTGTGCGCTTGGGTCCATCAGGCCCCCCAACCTTGCTGTCCCTGACGAGCAGCTGGTACACGCTGTGGTCGTCCAGACTGAGGTCATCAGGCAGCGCCAGCGAGGACGACTTGTCCGACAGCTGCTCCGACATCAGAGACGCCTGCTCCACCTCAGCCAACTGGATCTGTGTGTGTGTGTGTGTGTGTGTGTGTGTGTGTGTGTGTGTGTGTGTGTGTGTGTGTGTGTGTGTGTGTGTGTGTGTGTGTGTGTGTGTGAGTGTGTGTGTGTGTGTGTGTGATGTGTGTGTGTGTGTGTGTGATGTGTGTGTGATGTGTGTGTGATGTGTGTATATGATATGTGTATGAGTGTGTGTGTGGAAAAGGAGAACAGACAGAGCAGAGGAACTTTTAAATTACACTGAGGGGTCTCATAAGGGCAGCAGAAGACATGACTGACAGCTGAAGATTTTCTTTTAGTGTGCTGTCTATGAGATGGACATTTCGAGTGGTAGATGGAGGATGTGAGTTTTTTCTTGAGGGAGGTCTTTGAAATATCTGTTACAGTGCTGCGGCAATGCCTGTTGAGAATGAGTAAGAGAGTGGTTGTGTGGAGAAAGAAAAAGAGAGAGGGAGAGGCAGAGACACAGAGAAAGAGCGAGATGTAGAGAAACTGAAGATTAAGGAGAGGGGAGAGTGAAATGGAGTTAGCATGTACAATCTTCCCCATGTTTCCCTGCACCTTCAATGCCAACACGATCCTTCCATCCCTGAGATGAGATCATCTTGTAACCCGAAACAATGATGTATGGCTGTACATGAAACACACAGTTCAAAGTGGTTGAGTGTAGTCAGAGAGATGGGGGAATCTGCTGAGGATCGAGGACCACCAGGAGTCCTACAGTGCTGCACTGAACCACACACACACACACAATTTCCCAGATTGATACACATGATTTCCCACACACTTGAGAATCAGTAATCACCATTACCTCCCTTGCCTGTCTGCACTCAAATTATCTCATCACTCACATTGTCCTTCTAAACACTGTAGCCCACCTTAACTTATCATGTGTAAATACACACCCACACACACACACACACAGACACACACAGACACACACACACACACACACACACACAGACATTAAGAGATAAGGACATACAACCAACACACACTCAAAAAAACACAAACATGCACACACACATAAACGAACACACGTACACACACACACGTACACACACACACACACACACACACACACACACGTACACACACACACACACACACACACACACACACACACACAAAACACTCACACAAACAGTCTAACTGTTGTTGCTAGTGAACCATCATGCATTATTTACATGCGTATGGCATGTGGGAATTGGAAGCAGCTGGAGACTTGGCACTCTCTTTTTCTGTCTCTGAATCCCTCGCCCAGTGTGAGCTGAGCAGAGTGAGGAGTGGGCTGGACAACAAAGGCGCTTGATGCTGAGGTGCAAATGGTGTTTCAGAAACACACAGGGTGTCTTTTTGGGCTACCCGGTGTGCAAAGAAAGGTCACCCAGAGGCAACTAAACACAAACTCAACACTAAGCACGTTATAAAAGCGAGGACTACTGTTGTAGTAGATAAATCCTAAATGCTTGGCATACGATGCTTGGCATTTCCACGAGTGTCTGAGGGTCTTAAATGATAAATGAATGTCTTCTAAGATCGCTGTTAAAAAATGACACACAGGTAAGTGATAGAAATGGGTGTCTTCAGGGCTCATCGGAACAGAAAGAAACATCAGAGGTGAATCATTAACGTGCTGTCAAGATTGTATCTTTCAGGCAAGTCTCCAGTGAAAAGTGTCTAGATTTCAGTTACTGAATAATATATATGCAAATACAAAACATGCCAAATATAAGTATCGCTCCAGGGCGCCCATGTTGTGTGTTTGGATGATGGACTGGTGCACTCAGGTATGATGTTAAGCCTGTGTTTATTATTATTAGCATTATTATTATCAATATCATTATTAATATTATCATTATTTTTATTACCAGTGTATTAAATGAAAAAATCTAAGAAGTAAAAGTAAAAGGACAAACACAAACTCTCCTTGCTACTCCTCAGCATTGAAAGCTTCTCCAATTAGTCCTTCAGGACCACGGACAGTGACCTGTGTTTCAGCCCCAGTCCAGCACCATGGAGAGCGACAGGCTTTGCATGGTCCTTGAAAGGAGGCAACCCAAATCAGACAGGCCCTTCATTGCCATAGCCGGCAGCTGAGTCCTCAAGAGACAGTCCAAAGCTCTCCTGGCTGTCTGTCAATGGTTATGGAGCATGAATAGCCAGGTCTAGACTATAAAGGCTTCATAGCTTGAAGCAGATGTGGCCTTGTGAGACTTTTCTGAGGTGCATTACTGGATATGAAGCACATCCTGTGAGGACCTTGTTTGTCTATAGTGCAAATGTGTGCATATTAATCCTTTTCAGTGTGCCATGTACAGAGACTTTCCAATTTCAATGTCCTAGATTCAGCCTCTTGTTTGGAGTCTCATACACCCCTTCATTGGCAAGTGCCCCATACACAACATTCCCTCTTGAGACTGCAACTGGCCTTAACCCAGGCAGGGGGTGCTTTTAACAAAACAGTGCGTTCCAATGAAAGTTTTCCATGATTCAAGATATGAACAGTAGAGGTGTACAGAGATGTCATTATCTGTAGATGAAGCTGTGGCGCAAACCAAATTATACTGCCAGATTTATATTCATTAAGCACACTTTAACTAGAAGAAGTGCACAATGCAAGCCCTGTTACAACAAAGGCACAATATTATGATGTCACAAACACTAGCTGAGTTTCCATTTTGAATGTTTAATGCAAATTAACTCTTACACTTCCCATTAAATCGTATAAATCGCATAACAAATGTATTTGCTGGAAATAGGTGATTAGCATAGGGTAAGATTATACTAATTGAGGAAAAGGGGCTTTGTTGTATTAACAAGGGCTTTGTTGGGATTTTATCATGTGTATTTCTGTTTAAGTTGCCCACAGCTGGTCACAACGAGGTCAGTGTGCATCTTTAAATCGGCATAAAACAGCTGATGGTGAATGCACACAGACATTTCTTAGCCCGAATTTTCATGAATGCACTTCAAATATGCAAATGTATTGTGTGGAAACCAGCTGGAAATATTAAGTCAAAACCAAGCTGGAGGCAACTTCAGCCAGTGTAAACAAGGCAGTGGCAACTACAGCCAGTGTAACCAGGGCAGTGGAGGCAACTACAGCCAGCGTAACCAGGGCAGTGGAGGCAACTACAGCCAGTGTAACCAGGGCAGTGGAGGCAACTACAGCCAGTGTAACCAGGGCAGTGGAGGCAACTACAGCCAGTGTAACCAGGGCAGTGGAGGCAACTACAGACAGTGTAACCAGGGCAGTGGAGGCAACTACAGCCAGTGTAAACAGGGCAGTGGAGGCAACTACAGCCAGTGTAAACAGGGCAGTGGAGGCAACTACAGCCAGTTTAAACAGGGCAGTGGAGGCAACTACAGCCAGTGTAAACAGGGCAGTGGAGGCAACTACAGCCAGTGTAAACAGGGCAGTGGAGGCAACTACAGCCAGTTTAAACAGGGCAGTGGAGGCAACTACAGCCAGTGTAAACAGGGCAGTGGAGGCAACTACAGCCAGTGTAAACAGGGCAGTGGAGGCAACTACAGCCAGTTTAAACAGGGCAGTGGAGGCAACTACAGCCAGTGTAAACAGGGCAGTGGAGGCAACTACAGCCAGTGTAACCAGGGCAGTGGAGGCAACTACAGCCAGTGTAAACAGGGCAGTGGAGGCAACTACAGCCAGTGTAACCAGGGCAGTGGAGGCAACTACATCCAGTGTAAACAGGGCAGTGGAGGCAACTACAGCCAGTGTAAACAGGGCAGTGGAGGCAACTACAGCCAGTTTAAACAGGGCAGTGGAGGCAACTACAGCCAGTGTAAACAGGGCAGTGGAGGCAACTACAGCCAGTGTAAACAGGGCAGTGGAGGCAACTACAGCCAGTTTAAACAGGGCAGTGGAGGCAACTACAGCCAGTGTAAACAGGGCAGTGGAGGCAACTACAGCCAGTGTAAACAGGGCAGTGGAGGAATCTACAGCCAGTGTAAACAGGGCAGACCAGGAATACCCTGCTAACTAAGAAGTGGCCTTCAAAACATCTTAACCCAGTAGACTTAAATAAATTAAAGCATCCAACACACTCATTACAGTCACTACACTATCCAATCTCCCCATACAGCATATGCCTAGGCCACTTGTAAAGTCTGAGGCGAAGAGGCTTAGCATTGAAAAGCATTTCTTTTGTGTTGTGTTGGGGGATACAGAAAATGGCTGATGGGTAGACCTGGAAAAAGGTGCCATAAAATCCATAGAAAATCCTTGATGTCTTTTTAAATAAGTATGAAATACGCTACTTGGTAAGGTGAACCTTTGAAACCTTTGGCTGATACAAACAGCATCTTAAATGGATGAGTATTGACTGAAATACAAGGTGAAAGGTCGTTGTTTTCAAAGGCAAAGTTTTGAAAGAAGGCACTTTCTTCTGCTACGGAAGTCCATACCAATAGTTGTTGATATTACAGTCCAGAATGTTTCTCCTGTGCGAATAGTACTTCTACTGCTGTCACAGACAATTTTTTACCGTAGGCATGTTTATGTATGGTTTATTCCCTATTCCATAGCAGCGTGTTTGTCAGTAGAGAGCCTCAAAAGAACAGTTGCCCTGTTGTGGTGTAGGGCATTACTCGCCATGGACATGTCCGGTCACCAGCACTCTCTACATGCGCCTATCAGGGCACAATGACCCCCTGTTGGTGCGGTTACTGAAATCAAAGTCCTATGTTGCAAAGAGAATGGGTATGTTTTATCTTGTGGGCATCTATGTAAGCTATCAATGGATCTGAAGAAACATAATGTCTGATGCGTAAAGATGTCAATCGATTTTTTCCCCCTCTTGAATATCTGTTTCCATTGCATTTTTTTTAGATTCCCCGAATAACGTATACATATTCGGCTACATCTCTAATAAATAACACAACAGAATATGAGGCTTTCTCTCAGTCGCGAGACATCTAAGTGTGAAGCAGTGTCTTAGGGGGATGCACAAAGGCTTGACAGGCAGGTTGGCATTTTTAGGAAGCCCCGGCTTCATTAGACGAGCTATGAATACATCAAATCGCCTTTGACGAGCGGTGGAAATAACTTTGACATTCTTGCCTGAGTGAATGTGCTAGAACAGAAAAACAAAACTGGGATATGGAGAGAGAAACCCGATTATATGTAGCACATAATCTCTTTTCGAGGGGTTACTTTGTCCTGGTATGTACGGTGTCATTCTAAGTCTCCTAACCTTTGGAAGCCATTTTGGGCAGCTGATACGGTCTCTGTGAAGATCACTATTATGTGCAGGATGGTGAGTATAGGGTGCAGGAGATGCAGGATGTGGAGGAAGGATATGGGTTAGAGTTGGTAGGATGAGGTGTATAGAAGGGAGAGCATGGTGTTTGGTGTAGGGCGTACACATTCAATCATTATTTGACATTTATTTATTTAGCAGAGGCTTTTTGTCCTAAGCCACTTGCTGTACAGATATAACTTTTCATTAGTAGCCTATGTGAGCACCCTGGGAATCCAACCCATGATGTAGCATTGTTAGCACCTGGCTAGCAGCCATTGGCTCTACCAGCTGAGTCACAGTAACACTTGTTGGGTGGTGGGGTCTGGGGTGTTGACGTTATGGTGTGGGGTGTGGCGTGTTGGGTGTGGGCGTTATGGTGTGGGGTGTTGGGTGTGGGGTGTAGGCGTTATGGTGTGGGGTGTTTGGGTGGTGGGGTGTGGGGTGGTGGGGTGGTGGGTGGTGGGGTCGGGGGTCGGGTACCTCCTGTGGATGGCGGTGGCAGTCCCGGCACACTGGCGGAGAGGAGTAGTGGTGGAACACGGAGCCTGACAGGTTGTCAATCATCAGCATCTCCCCTTCCAGGGAGTCCTTGATGAGCAGTGACACACTGTCCAGCCACTGGTTCTCCTGAAAGAGGGTGGCACACACACACACATAGACACACACACACACACACACACACACACACACACACACACACACACACACACACACACACACACACACACACACACACACATGTTAGCATTCACAAGCACACTCACACAGGCATACAGTCCTGAATACATAGAGAAATGTTTCCATATACAGCCGCGGAAAAAATTAAGAGACCACTTCAAAATTATCAGTTTCTCTGGTTTTACTATTTATTGGTATGTGTTAAAGTAAAATGTACATTTTTGTTTTATTCTATAACCTACTGGCAACATTCCTACCAAATTTCAAATAAAAATATTGTCATTTAGATCATTTATTTGCAGAAAAATGACAATTGGTCAAAATAGCAAAAAAGATGCAGTGTCTTCAGATCTCGAATAATGCAAAGAAAACAAACTCATATTCATTTTTAAACTACACAATACTAATGCTTACACTTAGGAAGAGTTCAGAAATCAATATTTGGTGGAAAAACCTTGATTTAAAATCACAACTTTCATGTGTCTTGGCATGCTCTCCACCAGTCTTTCACATTGCCGTTGGGTGACTTTATGCTACTCCTGGCGCAAGAATTCAAGCAGCTCGGCTTCTTTTCATGGCTTGTGACCATCCATCTTCCTCTTGATCACATTTCAGAGGTTTTTGATGGGATTCAGGTCTCGAAATTGGGCTGGCCATGACAGGGTCCTGATCTGGTGGTACTCCATCCACACCTTTACTGGCCTGGCTGTGTGGCATGGAGCATTGCCCTGCTGGAAAAAACATTTCTCAGAGTTGGGGAACATTGTCAGAGCTAAAGGAAGCAAGTTTTTCTTCCGGGACAACGTTGTACTTTGCCTGGCTGAGGTTTGTAAAAGACCATAAGGATTGAAAAAAGCGGACTGGGGGGTCTTCTAGTTCGTCTTCTCTGATGAGTCCAATTTTCAGCTTTGCCCAACACATGGTCGTCTGATGGTTAGACGGAGACCTGGAGAGGCCTACAAGCCAGAGAGTCTTGCACCTACTGTGAAATCGGACTCATCAGAGAAGACGAACTTAGAAGAACCTCCAGTCCGCTTTTTCAATCCTTATGGTCTTTTACAAACCTCAGCCAGGCAAAGTACAACGTTGTCCCGGAAGAAAAACTTGCTTCCTTTTGCTCTGACAATGTTCCCCAACTCTGAGAAGTGTTTTTTCCAGCAGGGCAATGCTCCATGCCACACAGCCAGGCCAGTAAAGGTGTGGATGGAGTACCACCAGATCAGGACCCTGTCATGGCCACCCCAATTTCGAGACCTGAATCCCATAAAAAACCTCTGAAATGTGATCAAGAGGAAGATGGATGGTCACAAGCCATGAAAAGAAGCCGAGCTGCTTGAATTCTTGCGCCAGGAGTAGCATAAAGTCACCCAACGGCAATGTGAAAGACTGGTGGAGAGCATGCCAAGACACATGAAAGTTGTGATTTTAAATCAAGGTTATTCCACCAAATATTGATTTCTGAACTCTTCCTAAGTGTAAGCATTAGTATTGTGTAGTTTAAAAATGAATATGAGCTTGTTTTCTTTGCATTATTCGAGATCTGAAGACACTGCATCAATTTTGCTATTTTGACCAATTGTCATTTTTCTGCAAATAAATGATCTAAATGACAATATTTTTATTTGAAATTTGGTAGGAATGTTGCCAGTAGGTTATAGAATAAAGCTAAAATTTACATTTTACTTTAACACATACCAATAAATAGTAAAACCAGAGAAACTGATAATTTTGAAGTGGTCTCTTAATTTTTTCCGCGGCTGTATGTACAAGCGCACAGATTTATCAGTCTGTTTACATCCATCATTGTGCATATACTCGTGAACTCTACATATTAAATGCTGTGAAATGAAACTGTATTGCCTGCAGAGAGAAAAGATTAGATTAATTCCACCCCACACCATCTCTCCTTCCCCTTCTCTTCTTCTTTCCTCCTTTCTTTTTTTCTCTCTCATCCTCCTTTCACATCTCCTCTCCCATCCACCCCTTCCTTTCTTTTCTCCCCCCCCCCCCCCCCCCCCCCTCTTCCATTGCTCCCCCACTCGTCCCTGCAGTGAAAGTGATTAATCACTGACTGTTGTTTCATTAAGGTCTATCAGGCCGCTGTCTTTCCTCTATGTTCCCCACAGAAAAAAAGAGAGTCAGTCAGGATTCTCTCGGTCGCCTCTTTATATGTGGGGCGTTCAGAGTGGGGCTGAGTGCACTACCTTCAACAACCCAACCCCCTCCCGGCCGAAAAGGTTGACAATTAATTGCTCTGTTCAAGTCTGAACGGGCTCTGTCTTCTTTCTGTGGAGCGAGGAGATCGCTGTTGACTGTAATCTGACAGGGCTTACCCTAGGCAGAGAGAATGGAGCAACTAAAGCCAGAGGCATATAGATGGGAGGAGAGAGGAGGAGAGAGGAGGAGAGGAGGAGAAGAGAGAGGAATAGGAGGGGTAAGGAAGCCGTGTGTGTGCGTGTGAGAGAAAATGAGGACAGTGATGTACATGTGAATACATGCATGTGTGAAAGAGATTGTCTGTGTGTGTGTGTGTGTGTGTGTGTATGTGTGTGTGTGTGTGTGTGTGTGTGTGTGTGTGTGTGTGTGTGTGTGTGTGTGTCTTTAAGTTGGTGTCTTTGTATGTGTATTTGTGTGTTAGTGTGTGTGTGTGTGTGTGTGTCTGTTTGTGTGTGTGTTTGCGAAAAAGAGAGA
>NC_137920.1:34091450-34108950 GCF_963457725.1 Sprattus sprattus
GACAAAGACACACCGCTTACTGCTAATCAAATGCTACCTGTCACTCACATGGTTTCTGCTCCCACAACTCTCTGTCTCTATCTATCTATCTATCTACCTCTCTCTCTCTCTCTCTCTCTCTCTCTCGCTGCCTCTTTCAGTGCTCAGTCTATGCTATTTACCTTCACCAATCAATTACCCTTGAACCAAAGTGCTTCAATTACTAGTAGGAATGTCAGCTCCACAGATGTCATTGGGATGTGACACAGCTTTATGTACGGAATCAGGTAAAACTCTCACAGCAAAAGTGGTCTTTAAAGAGAACATCAGATCAATCTGAAAAACCCCACTAAGGCAGCGGTAGATCAGGAATAACTCTGACAAGGACTTCAAAAAAACCCTTTGCGCTTTATTTCAACATTTCAAGGCTCCTTTGTAAACCGACCCTGTATTCTCCATGTCTGTGTTTTCATACCATTTAAGTTAAGGCAACTCACTCAGTCCTTTAAACGTAGCATTTTAAGGTGGCTGTCTTTTTGTCATCTTGCCATAGTAAAGACATGGTGCCTTGCAACTGACAAAACATTCCCTCCCTGTCCCTACACTGTTGTAACGCTTTAGTCACTGCCTATTATAAGGTTATATAACCTATTAAAAGGTAATAAGGTTATATAACCTATTATAAGGTTATGAGGTTATAAAACCTGTTATGAGGCCTCTCAGCCTGTACTCCACTCACCAGAGCCCATTGGGCTTCATTTGGGCCCTGAGAGTCACTGTAGTCTCAGTATGTACTTGTAGAAAAACCATACAGTGATCCTACGTGGACTTGCATTCTGTTTGTCCTGTGGTTGTTCCATTCCATGGTTCTGTTTTCCCTGTGGCTGTTCCATTCCATGGTTCTGTTTTCCCTGTGGCTGTATCATTCCATGGTTCTGTTTGTCCTGTGGCTGTATCATTCTATGGTTCTGTTTGCCCTGTGGCTGGTTCATTCCATGGTTCTGTTTGCCCTGTGGCTGTTCCATTCCATGGTTCTGTTTGCCCTGTGGCTGGTTCATTCCATGGTTCTGTTTGCCCTGTGGCTGTATCATTCTATGGTTCTGTTTGCCCTGTGGCTGGTTCATTCCATGGTTCTGTTTGCCCTGTGGCTGTTCCATTCCATGGTTCTGTTTGCCCTGTGGCTGGTTCATTCCATGGTTCTGTTTGCCCTGTGGCTGTATCATTCCATGGTTCTGTTTGCCCTGTGGCTGTATCATTCCATGGTTCTTGTGACTTTTATTTTGTTTTGCACGGCTATAATTGCCTCTTTGTTTTGTCGTCATTGTTAAAGTTACTGTGGCTTTGGTCCCAAAGTTTTATGAGAAGCTTTTGTCAGGAAATATTGCCTTTGTGCATGACAGGGGCCATAGAAATATTGCCTTTGTGCATGACAGGGGCCATAGAAATATTGCCTTTGTGCATGGCAGGTGCTATAGAAATAAGCATGCCTTGTCGTCACTACAGTGTTTCCCCCGAGGAGCCAAAGCCAAACCAGCCAGCGGGTGAGCTCTGCTCTGTCACCTGTACTGATTGCATCTCTGCTTTCCAGCACACATCCAGATCCCCTCTCTCTCTTTCTTTCTTTCTTCCTCTCTTTCTCTCTCTCTCTCTCTTTCTTTCTCCTCCAGCTCCACGTCAGTTATCTTCCTTTTGGCTTGCCACCACCCTGTCTCCTTGCACCTCTCATTATCTGTGCGGCAGGGCTTCTCGCCTTCACTCTCCAAATTGCATTTGCTGTGCCTATAAATAAACTCCGTCCGCACCGCAATCAAGACACCATTCTGATTGTGTGGGTGGACTGTGGGCGAGTTACGACAGGGGTGGTGTGTGTGTGTGTGTGTAGATTGTGTGTGTGTGGAGAGTTGTCTGTTCTTTGAGGGTGCACTGTGGTGGTTTGGGTAACTGATTATTGTGGTGTGGGTGTGTGTGTGTGTGTCTCTGTGTGTGTGTGTGTGTGTGTGTGTGGGGGGGGGGGGTCTGATTGTGGTGGTGAGTGGTGGAGGGGATGGAGTTTCTAAAAGCAGCACAGACGTACCACGGATCACACCGGCTGTTTTTGCGAAACACGGTCACATGCCAGACCACAAATCTGTGAGTCATACTGTACATGACAACGTCTTGTCTGCATCTGCCTGTGTGTGTGTGTGTGTGTGTGTGTGTGTGTGTGTGTGTGTGTGTGTGTGTGTGTGTGTGTGGGTGTGTGTTTGTGTGTGTGTGTGTGTGTGTGTGTGTGTGTGTGTGTGTGTGTGTGTGTGTGTGTGTGTGTGTGTGTGTGTGTGTGTGCGGTTGTGTGTGTGTGTGTGTGTGTGTGTGTGTGTGTGGGTGTCTGTGTACCTGCCACTGTGTTTACTTGCGTTCTATTGAGTTCATGTCATTTCATTCCCATGCCTGTGTGTATACTGCCGAAACAGAAACGACCTGTTGATATCAAAGAGGGGGATGAGGGCCAATACAGTCAAGCTTGTTTCCATGGCGCCAAAATGCATTGCGTCGAGCTGCCAGGTTTAGGCTCTCGCAGGACGGCAGTCGTCTATCCCTCCCTCCCTCCCTCTCCTCCCTCTCCTCCCTCCCTCCCTCGGTACTATAGCACATTCCCTCTGTGAGTCATCTCTCCTCTGCTTTTCTTTCTCTTTTTCTCTCTCTCTCCCTATATTCCTGTATCTACCAACCCCTCCCCTCCCTTCGTATAATCAGCCCAATCCAATCATCTTATAAACACATAACCACTCTGGTATCATCTTGCCAGAAAACAACTGGGTCAAATTAAATAGGGGAAGGTGAGGTGAAAAAATTACTGCTATTACTGCTGGGCTGTGTGGTGGGATTGAGACGTTGGAGAATCGATAACGGACGCACTATACAGAAAAAGACAAACTCCACAGCAATGCAAAAGGTCTTAAATGACCATAGTATCGACTTAAGCCTCTAAAATACAAACGACTGGCAAGGGTTTGCACTACAACGAATGACAAAATCAACTGCCATGCGAAGGGCGTAAATGACCTCAGCATCGACTCAGGCCTTTAAAATACAATACCCTCCCCAAAAAAAAACCACAAACTACTGTCAAAGATTTGCACTAGACAACAAATGACAAAATAAACAGCCACATAAAAGTCTTAAATGACCATAGTATCGACTAACGCCTCTAAAAAATATCTGTGCTGTTCCCCCCCGAAACTACTTAGAAGGGTTCTTATATAATCTGTAATGCAGCAGGGAACGAACAAAAAAAATGTGACATTTCTGGTTAAGTGCCCCTAGTTAAGGGGGGGCGGGGTATCAAGGGGAAACAGGATTGCAAGGTATGTCATTTTTTCCCTTTATGGTTCGACACAATCCATTCAGAGGGGGCAGGACAATCACAGCATTTCTCTTTGACTACGATGACAGTAATTACGTGGCCTGACACAGCATGAGCCCCCGTACCTCATTCAATTCAAACACACAAGGTGCCATGAGTACTGGGGACGTGAAAGGAGACTTAATTACAGACAATCAGTGCCGGCAGAAATGATAACGTGTGAACATTGCAGGTTTTTTGAAATATGCTACTCTGTGAAAGACTGTCACAGCCAGAATTCATTCCAGGCGTCGTTAGAATATCTGGCTGAAATCACAAGGAAAAGGTGGAGATATTCCCACAATCCACGGGAACCTCTATGGAATGTTGTACAGGATTAATTTTTAAAGAATGTCAAATTGATATTCCTCTGGGACTTTCATGGGTGCAGCCCAATTCAATTGCCAAATTACAGCTTATTGCTAATCAGAGGAGGAATATGTATATATCAAATAAATAACAATTATTTACCTATTTATATCCTGAAATACATTGTTCTTGTTGTTTTGAGGGGAATACATCACATGTTGATTACTGAACCCAAATATGTTTTCGTCAGCTATCTCCAATGACATTTCGGAGAGCACACACCCACACACACATACACACACACATACACACACACACACATGCGCGCGCAACACACACACACGCACACACACACGCGCAACACACACACACACACACACACACACACACACACACACACACACACACACACACACACACACACACACACACACACACACACACACACACACACACACACACACACAGGTGTGGAGCTGGCCACTGACCTGTGCTGGCGAGTACAGCATGCGGCAACTACAGGCATCATGGCCCATCAGGCGCGGACTCGATGCCCCGTGCGGACAATGGGGGCTGGCCGCGGTAACACCCTGGTGTCTGCACCCCATCTCGCCTACCCCTCCTCCTCCTCCTCCTCCACGGTCGACCCCAGGTCCTACAGTCCCTCCTATCCCGGCTGCTGCGGCGGCGCCGGCACCACCGGCGGCACCGATGCCTCCCATGCAGCAGAGGCCGCTCTGGGCCAGCTCCAGCTCGATCTCGGCGTCCATCTCGGCGTCCTCCATGGCCTCCTTGTTGGAGTCATCCAGGTGCTTCATGAGCACGGCCACCACCACGTTGATGAGCACGAACTGCGCCGTCAGCACGAAGCTCACAAAGTACATTGGCGAGATGAACTGCAGGCTGGGGTTGCAGTTGTACTCGCCAGCTGGGCACTCGCGAAGGGTGTCCTGGAGGGAAGGGAGTGGGGGTGGGGGTGAGACAATGGGTGCCATTTGTTGAATAGTTGTTTATAATAGTAATGCCAAAATCAGTAATACCAGTTACCTCCAATAGCAATGATTACAATGGCTTCAATCGCTACTGTAAGATAAATTCAGTCCCGTTTAATTTTATTTGTATAGCGCCATAACAATAAAATTGCCTCTCGACCTTTACGGAGACCAGAGCCTGTTTAAAGAACAACATTTAAAGAGCAGTCAGTCAGCGACAGTCAGCAAGGTCAAGGAAGCAGGGACAGAATGCACTGTGCTCAGTTGAAAATAAGTTTAAAGAAAAGATAACGGACAGGGCCATCATTTACAAGAAATCACACGCTCCTGGATTGGACAGGACCATCATGCCGCCTGCTTCACCAGGGAACCTCGTGGACCCAGAGTGATAACATGGATACATCACTGGGCTGGGCTATAAAAGACCGAACTTTTTCTGAAAATGGCAGAAGCACCTTCTCCAGCCATTGATGTAGTTCTGCTCTTATACTGTATTGCTACTTGCCAGTAAAAACTTGTCTTGTTTGCAACAATCGTTTCATCCGGTGGCTCCTTCCTAAACCAACAGGCTAAAGAACACTAGCACAACTGAACCATGATATTAAGCGTGGTATTTATATTGTACTGCAATTGTGCTACAATATGCTTTACTGTGCCATGCTACACAGTGTAATAAACTTTACTATTAGTGCTACTCAGTGGCGGCTCGTCCATAAGGGCGATTGGGGCGACGCACTGCCTATGGGAAAAGGAAGAAAATAAAAAAAATAAAAAAATGATAATTCCTGATGTATAAATTCAATTGCACGACTACATGTAAATGTAAATTTCATATTTTTTTCTGTCGGATTCTACCACTAGACCGTCTGATATGCCTCTGTATGTCTTTGTCGAATCAGGTAACAGTCATTCAGTCAGCCTAGAGTCGTGATTCAAATGGCCCCGCCCCTTCAGGGCGATCTTGGACGAAATGAAAATCGCCCCAGACCTCTCCCATTGACTACCATGTTAAATGCGTTTTACACTCTCTGTAGCTGCCAAATGTGAGGACCTGCCTGATGTGAGTCCGCATGCGCAAACTTTGCGACACTATTGTAGTAGGCCTACAACGAGCCAGGTTCAGGTAATGCTGGTGGTGTAGGCTACAGCATGAAGTGGAATGACAAGCGCATTTGTTTACGTTTGAAATCCACCAAGGTTTATGATGTTAAGCTTCATGTTTATTGAATTATTAGTTAAGCAGTGCATTCATTAGCCTACTAGTAACAGTAATACAACATAGCCCCATATGTTGACACAGAGCCTTATGCTGTAAACCGTTGACAAAATTATAAAACACTACGTTAAATAAACCTACATTATGCGTTAAGAGAAGCCAGATACGTTGATATTAAACCATGTATGAGAATGCACGTCTTGGATAGTTTGCTCCTGAGCCTTCTGCCGTAAACCGTTTGTGTTTGCGCATGCGGACTCACATCAGGCAGCGGCTGACTCTAGACATCCTATTGGCGGACTCACATCAGGCAGGGTCCTCACATTTGGCAGCTACACTCTCAATGCATTCTCTATGGCTTCCGGGAGGGCTCGCCCCTCCAAGTCTAGTCATAAGTAAGCGACGCAAAAGCCTATGCTAAAATGCAATGAGGACGTCACACAGCTTCGACAAAGGCATGTCAAGATGGCACCTGTTCAGCACAACAACTCATCCGCTCTTTGACAGAAACTTCTTTTTAGTCAGCGTAATATTGAAGATAAATTGACCAAAAAACCCTAGACCAAAAGTATCCATTCAACAGTTTTCTACAAAGGGAGGGAAATTGGAACAAAAGAAAATCGCGATCGTGAAGTGGCTAACGCGGTCTGTATCTATACCACTGTCACTTTTCATAGGTTTCACAGTGTGAACTAACTTTAAATAATGTTTTATGTGATGACTTATTTTGCTTTTGTAAGCCAATACTTTCAAGATCAGTCAATAAATATCGTTGGTTTTGACGTAAGTTGCCCCCTTCTTTATGTTGTTAGTGGACATATCATGTGTCCTGTTCAGCTAGGTTACATCATACAACATTTGAGACGTGTGGATAATGAAAAAGTGGGATCAGTTAATGTGGAGCCACATCATGTTTGCTTATGAAGGCTCCTGAATGTAACTTTCTTCCATAGCGTTCCACTTGTATCTTGCTACTCTAGCTATGTAGAAAGAGGGGAGATATTACTGTTGGTTGCTGCCAATAGTGGACAAAAAGGTTTTGCTGTATGAGTAAATCGGATAACTTAATGTACCTACTGAATAGGTCGCCTTAATCATTATCAAAAAAATTGCCCCCCCTGAGAATTTTTTCAGGAGCCGCCACTGGTGCTACTGTTCCGATATGGCACACCTATGCTATGCTATGCCCTGCTCTATCATGCTGTGCAAGGCAGTAATCATATTATGTGGATTGGATTTGGATAACGTATGCGTTAATATTGTCATTCATTGTCTGCCATTTGGCTTGTCAACGCAGGGTACCCACCTTCATGATGCCATTCCAGTTGTCGCCCGTGGAGACCTGGAAGAGCGTGAGGAACGCCATGCCGAAGTTCTCGAAGGTGGCGTGACGGCTCATGCCCTCGCACGTGAACTCCTCGTTGCACACTAGGGAAACAGGGGGATACGGAGGACGCGAGACCCGGAGGAGACAGACACACGACCCACATACAAACACACAATCTCTCATCACAAGTGTCTGGGAGTGGAGCTCTCGCATGGACAGGTGATAATATGGCTTCTTATGGGAATCGTACAGACCTGGGCTATTTGAATCCAGAGCCCTCTTTGATTCAAACAGAGACTTGCAATGGGTCTCGTCCACCAACTGTACATGCACAGAAATGCACGCATACACCACCCTTGTGAACTCAATGGATCTTGTATTTGTTTCTCACGGTGTAAAAAAAGCAAACTCTAAACTGCTTAGGACTAGCAATGCATAACAATAGAGTTGTAGAAGAGGAATGGACAACAGGAAATCACTTTCCACTTTCCTGTTCTCAATCCATACACCTCCTCTCTGCTTTACTGTCCTTCTAATGCCTTTAGGTACCCCTCAAGGGGTCAAGGGGGCAAATCATGGTGTTAGGCGGCCACTGTGTTTAGACATCTTTGCCTGCATAACTTGAATCTGGATTAATATGTGTGTGACAGTTTGAACAAGTCCAAGCACACACTCACCCAGCTCCCCAAACAGCTCGACCCCCAGAGCAGCATAGATGAAGAAGAGCAGCATGAAGAGGAGCCCAAGGTTCCCCACCTGTAACACAATGACACACACACACACACACACACACACACACACACACACACACACACGCAACACACACACACGCACACACACACACACACACACGCAACACACACACACACACACACAGACACACACAACACACACACAAACGC
Organism: Sprattus sprattus; assembly: GCF_963457725.1. Taxonomy (NCBI): domain Eukaryota; kingdom Metazoa; phylum Chordata; class Actinopteri; order Clupeiformes; family Clupeidae; genus Sprattus; species Sprattus sprattus. The sequence continues at coordinate 34,099,558 of NC_137920.1, forward strand.
AACACACACACACACGCAACACACACGCAACACACACACACACGCAACACACACACACACGCAACACACACACACACACACACACACGAACGCACGCACACACACACACACAGACACACAGGCACACACACAATCACAAACACACATACTCACACACACACACAGACACACACACACACTCCATTAATTTACCACCGTAGGTCCAGTAACACAGCAACATCATAGAGCATCTAACCTTTACTTTACTGGGGGAGGGCAAAGAAAAAACCTGGACTTCTTTCCCTACCTAAAAATCACTCTCCACAAATGCACCATCAGATCGACCGGGGCAAAAAAAACATTGAGCGTTTTCCAGGGCCCCTAGAGGTTTGCTCCTTTTGCCGCACAAACGGCCTTCTAATAAATCACCGAACCGTGAAGTGAGAGGCATTAGATCCAGCAACAACAGCCCCAAACAACAGCATCAACGCTTGACATTCCCAGCTCCCACAGGGCCTTGAGCGCTGGAGAGTGGTATTCCTCTGGGTCCGGATAGACTGGATGTACACCCAACCAAGGGCAGGAGGATGGGGATGGGGGGTTCCCCCCAGCCTCAAGCACTAAACCTTGCTTAAGTGACAAGGCCGAAATCCAATCCTGAAAACTGGAGTGTTTTGCTTGGGTGGAGGCATGCTATTACAGAGTGACCCAGAGAGAGAGAGAAAGGGAGAGAGAGAGGGAGAGAGAGAGAGAGAGAGAGAGAGAGAGATAGAGAGAGAGAGGGAGAGAGAGAGACAACCTGGCAGTAGAAGTCGGCCGGCACAGACAGACCTGGCTGCCCAGAGAGGAGAGGCTGTGCTCTTTCTGTAACCAGGGAACAGTAGAGACGGAGCTACACTTCCTGATTCACTGCAACCATAACCAAAGTCTTAGAAAGCATTATCTTGACAAAATAACACAAATGTTACCAGAATTCCACCATCTAAATGATCTTGACAGACTCTAAGTTCTACTGGGAGAGAGGGAGGACTGCTGTAGACTGGCAGCAAAATATGTATCAGCCTGCCATGAGCTCCACAGAAATGTAAACTCCCTGTCCCACATAACTAATATTTAATGTTTAATAATTAACAATGAACAATGAACCTGTTATTTGTTTATATACCACATTGTTACCATCTATAACGTATTGTTTGTATTTATTGATTTATATTAATTGCGATTGTACATTTAGTGTAAACATGCTTTGGCAACATTGTGTTGTAGTCAGTCATGCCAATAAAGCCATTATAATTTAATTTAATTGAAAGAGGGAGAGGGAGAGAGAGAGAGGGAGGGAGGGAAGAGGGAAGGAGTATGTATCACTAATGGATTCACAGTATGTACCAATGATCGAGTTACAGTATGTACCAATGATGGATTCACACCATGCACCAATGATGGATTCACAGTATGTACCAATGATGGAGTTACAGTATGCACCAACGACAGAATGAAGGGCAGGAACATAAGAAACTTCCACCAAAGTCAAAAGTATGTTTTCCTAATAGGACTGCAAGCCTGTAATGACTGCATTACAAACGTCGTAATCAGGTAAACACTGAGCAGTGATCCATCCATTCTATTCCAGTTCCCAGGGCACTCTCACATCGACACATAGAGCGATGGCAGACAGATGTCACGGAGCTGTTCAAGCCGACACCTGCTCGAAACGCTGATAAAATAGGAGCCACTTTTCCCACACGCGGTGCCCGGCCAGCCTAGACATCAAACGCGGCCATCTAAACCGCCATTTACGGAGCCTATTTAGGGACTAATGGGCCATGACTCAGCTCGCTCGTCTCCAAGCGTGACAAACAGCAGGCTTTACGGTCACGTAAAATAAAAGAACACAAAAAAACAACAACCTAATGGGTTCACGCATGATTCACTCGCGTTTAGAGCCTGGGCGGGATAAGGAGCCGTGGCGAAAGAAAAGCGGAGGGAGAGAGATAGAGAGGGAGAGAGAGAGGGAGAGAAAGAGTGAGAGGGGAGGAGAAATATGGAGGGAATAAAAAATGTTTTTTTAAAGCGAAAACGTGTAAAAAAGCGTAAAACAGTGTCTCCAAGCATTGTGTCTCTGTTTCTCGAAGCGATAAGAAGGGACCACAATCAGACTTCACCAGGCCTCAAACTGCATATAGCTGAGCTCCTTTTCTGATACGTTCCAGCAAAATAAAGAATGTGTGGGTGCACAGCACCTCAGCTGCATCTAACCGATATAAACCTGTGAGCAGCAGACCCCACAACGGACCCGGCTCTGATTTGGCCCACATCCCGCAGAGGTAAGCAGCGAACTGTGAAAATGCCACGTCGTAAAAACTTTTCCCAGACTTTGGAGAACTTCATTGTAATAGAATGTAATCACTAACGTGATTTACGCAAGATGTTTCAAGGTCCCCCATCCCCCAAATGAATGAATGTGAGGAGATGGCAGACAGGCTGACCATCACTCCATCAATTCCCCCCGCCCCCCCTCGTCCAGCACCGTGAGAACCACTGCTGCATAGCCTTCAGATAAAGGGTGCCCAGGGCTGGCGCTAACGAGAGATGCTTATCTGCTTGATGATGCAGAGGGCAGCTGAGGCTGATGACTCTGATGCCCGCCACAGCAGTGCCCTTTGCGCCATCTGTCAGAGTGGGTGATCAGTGTGTTGCAGTCTGTGAGTGTGTGTGTGTGTGTGTGTGTGTGTGTGGTGTGTGTGTGGGGGGTGTGTGTGTGTGTGGGGGGGGGGGGGGTGACTGCTGACTGGGCCTTTCCCTTTCTGTCTGCTTGTCAAATGACTTGTGCGTGTGTAAGTGAGAGAGATGGAGAGAGAGAGAGAGAGAATGAGTGTAAGTGAGTGTGTGTTTTACCTGTGGTAAGGCCTGGACCACTGTGTCAAGCAGAGCCCGCATTCCGGTTGCCATCTTCAATAGTTTGAGGACTGCGGAGTGGGAAGAGAGAGAGAGAGAGACAGACAAGAATTTTTAAAACAAACTGAGCGAGAGAAAAACTAAAGGGCAGACACTGGGAAACAGATTGTAGAAGCACAAAAAAAATGTGTAGCGTAGGGAGTGGGGATATGTCAGGGCCTAACGGTGAGAGGCCGTGAGGGAAAGGGCAGTCTGTCACAGGGCGAGAGGCTGTCTCATGAGGGCAGAGCTGCTTCAGGACATTTTTCATGATTGCCACTGCACAGGTTACCTCTCAAACTTTCTCCACTAAAAATAGAAAAAGAGTGTGAGGATAGAATGAGTGTGCAAGACTATCAATAACACAGCAGCCCGTTCACGAATGTCTTTTTGACGATTATTCAACTATTAATGAAGAAGAAATGTAGTGTTTCACAATATTCTAATGCATAGAATGTTAACACTATAGTTTCACAGCACTTTCATATATAGTTGTGGTTGGGATAGAAACATTGGTGCTTTCGGGCAACAGAAACAACATGTTGCCCCTTCAGAAGAAAAGGCGGCTCGTCGGATGGGGTGGTGTGCGTCTCCTGGCCGAGGTGCTGCCCGTGCCACTCATTACAGGCCCCAGTGGCCCCCTATAATTACACTGGGGGGCCCCGGCCACTGTGAACAGGAGGAGAGGGATGGAGGAGGAGAGGGATGGAGAAGGAGAAGGAGGAAGAGAAGGTTGGGAGGAGAAGGAGGATGGAGGAGGAGAGGGATGGAGGAGGAGAGGGATGGAGGAGAAGGCCATCAGAAGTTCCTGTGCCAAGTGTGAGATTGGATTTGCTGGCAGAAGAGGTGGGTCAGCAGTTTTTCTCTCCTTCAGGTTGTAGAACAGGGATTAAAGGCTGGGCTCATGAGCTTCAAACGCAGGTGGCAATCAGGGATACTGTGTGTGTGTGTGTGTGTGTGTGTGTGTGTGTGTGTGTGCGTGTGAGTGTGAGTGTGTGAGTGTGTGAGTGTGTGAGTGCGTGTGTGCGTTTGTGCGAGTGTGTGTGTGTGTGTGTGTGTGTGTGTGTGTGTGTGTGTGTGTGTGTGTGTGTGTGTGTGTGTGTGTGTGTGTGTGTCTGTGTCTGTGTGTCTGTGTGTGTGTGTGTGGACAGGAAATCGCATACTGACATGCCATACAATATTAATAAGAATTCAGTAGGAAATGTCTGATGCAGACTTGGGGAGTCAGATCAGTTCATAAGCCCACTGATAGACACCTACAATGATGTCCGGAGGCATGTGTGGGCATGTGGGTGAAGGGTTGGAGTGACCCGACCCCGAGCTCACCTCGGGCGATGCGCAGCACCCGCATGATGCGTATGATGGTGGGGTTGATGGGCAGCGAGGCGTTGATCTCGATCTCCTCCAGTATGATGCCCATCACAGACAGCAGCACGATGGCCAGATCCAGCTGGTTCCACCTGAGGTAGGCAGGAGGCGGAGGAGGAGTGGGGGTTAGGCGCGCAGAAAACACACTTCATAAAACTCCACCACTTCTCAACACACACACACACACACACACACACACACACACACACACACACACACACACTCACACACTCACACACACACACACACACACACACACACATAGAGAGAGAGAGAAAGATACACACACAAACACACATCTGACAAATACCACACACCTGTAACACCTGATATATTTAATCTGTCAGGTATGTAATGCGATTACAGAAACAACCCTGTCTGGGTGAGGATATCCAGACTGCCAGACTATCCAGGCTACTACTTGCAATGATGAGTAAAATGGCTCCTAACAGAACTGTCCAAAGCCATCCACATTTTGTGCTAAATGCTTAGTGTTGAGTGTTGGGAGACTGCAACGTTGCACTGACAGTATCGAAGTTCCAATTCACTGTGCTGCATTGCGGTCAGTAGGGGCACCTATCCGCAGGCAGTTTCTTAGTCCTTTTGATCCGGTGCAGAAAATCGAAAAGCAGTAAATGATTGATGCCTAGGTTCAGAGACCTTATCGGAAACTCAACCAGGTGGAGCTAATTTCCGATAAACCTGACATACAGCTAAATCTACCTCTCTCTACCAATCCTAGACCACTTTTTCTTTACTCATTCCCTTCACCTTACCTGAGGTAACCTGTCATGCCTTTGTCTTCCTACAAAAGTTCAGCGCAACCAAAGAATCGCTGCGACAAAGAAACTGACAGTTTTGCTCAATCTTGCTGCTCCACAAGAATACTTAATATTATTTTCGAGTTCTGACTGCAGCAAGGCATGAGAGGATGCACTGTATTATGAATCTCATCACGGACAGCGTTCAGCGTTCTGTAACTGATACATTAATGCGCCGCTGCTGGAGTTATCTCTGGCCATCTCTATTAAAATGGGTCACTCAAATCACAAAATTAGACAATTACTACAAAACTATAATTAGACAATTACAACAAAACCAGCCTGTAATTGGGTATGGAGCGTAAGTCGGGATGGTTTTCTCACAGCGTTCGTTATCTCAATTCACAACTCGAAGTGGGAACGGAGAAGTACTTGGGAGTGAAAACATTTCCCTCAACACCACTATGCCTCAAACAATTATGAATGGCTGCCCAGATTTAAGGTCTGTGAGTTCAGTGCCAGATGCAATTCCGTGCACTCAAAAAAAAAAAAAAAAAACCTCTTTGATAAATATTGCATAGATTGCTATAAGGGCTTCAGCAACACACAAATTAGCTGTAAAATCTATGCCTGGCCTTTTTGAATATCGGAGCAAACATTCCACGGATGACGTGTGTAATTAGAGATGATTTTGTTTTGAGAGCCATAACATCATTTGCTCCATTACAGACACGTAGCGAGGTGATTTGGCGCACATGGATACGTATTAAGCATGAGATCTGCATAATTATAACCTCTTTTTTTGCCAAATCGGTCGCTCATCAGATTGAGTAGAGGGAGAGAAGAGAAAAAAACTGTAAATCGTGAATCATTATGCTCTGAGGGGGTGATGGGTTAGATAATAATTAATCCGTTCAATTAATTAGCAATCACGGGGCACGGGGACAAGATGAGTGCGACGCTGAGTGGCCTGCCGCCGACCGTTACCTGACTTTGAAGAAGCGGCGAACGCCAAAGGACACCAGCTTGAGCGCCGTCTCGATCACGAAGGTGGTGGTGAAGAAGTAATTGCAGAACTTCAGGGCTGTCTCAAGAGACTGAAAAGCGACAAGAATGTGTTGAGAGAGAGGAAGAGGGTGATTGAGCAAAAGAGAGAGAGAGAGAGCAGAAGAATGACAGTCACTTACCACACCTATTGGCTCAGTATATCAGCATGCTACAGTGTCTCAATACTTCTGAATATTAGTCTAATGATCCACACAATAGCAACAGCAGAGACTCAACAGACTGAAGAGCCCAGGCCTGCACACCACCTCTCCTCTAATGAGAACAGCCATCCAGCAGCCCCGTTGGTCAAGCTAGTAACCACCAATGACTGTGACTGTTTATTAATAGGAAATTAATGTACTGTGCTGATGGCAGTGTGTCTGTGAGTGTGTGAGTGTGCGAGTGTGTGTGTGTGTGTGTGTGTGTGTGTGTGTGTGTGTGTGTGTGTGTGTGTGTGTGTGTGTGTGTGTGTGAACGCACACACACAAACATCTAGATGTGGTCTCGTTAAACATCAACTAAGCCTTTGTTTCCTGAGAATCTAGTGTGTGACAGAAGGGTACAAACCACTGGTGTGTTGAAATGCTGTTCAGAGAACAGATCATATTTAGTGACTCACAAATGCATGTAAATATCCCAGAATTATCTTTGGGTGATGGTGGTTGCCGTATGCAAGATTTGAAGCGCAAAGAACAGCCCTTAATTGTTTTGTATTTTAATTATTCATGTATACAATACAGACGCTTCATCTCATTATGCGTTTATGCATTGGGATTTTTTTAGTGGCTGACTAAATTTAATTCAGGACCATCAAAACAAAATCACCCTTGCTGTTTCTCTTTTTATTCCGATTAGACATCTTTGTCCCACACATCATTAGTGTGTGCTAGAAACGCTATGGTGCCATCTTTACTTTCTGCTATCAACCCCTTGACATTTGCAGGGATCTACGCCAACCCTGTCAAGATGATCAATGGTGCATTGTGGGTGCTGTAGTCAGTCTGTAGAGCAGTCACCTGTGGCTGGCTGTAGTGCTCCAGGGACATGGTGACTACATTGACGCAGATGATGAGCGTGATGAAGATGTCGAGGTGGTTGCTGGTGCAGAAGGTGTGAATCATCAGGCGCACGTGGCCATAGTTGGCGTAGTAGGGCACCTTCTGAGCCTCTGGAGAGGGAGGGAAGACGGAGGGACGAGACAGAGAAGGTTAGAGAGGGATAGAGACAAAGGGGCAGAGACAGCTTACAAAAGTACATTGAGGAGACTGCTTACAGAGGGACAGAGACTGCTTACAGAGGGACAGAGACAGAGACTGCTTACAGAGGGACAGAGACAGACACTGCTTACAGAGGTTCATTGAGAGAGACAAATTTGTAGAGTGTAGGACTCAAAACGGAAAATGCACAACAGAAAAGACAGAAGACGGTTAAGATGAGGGGATAAAGAGGGAAAGAAGTTGCTTTCGGAGAGGGAGGCGGAGAGTAGGAAGACCAGTTAACACCAGTTTGTGTGTGCCGCCTAAAGTATATCTTTACCGGAATGTTCCCACATTTGCATTTCAAAGGAAGACGTAAATGTATGCATGTGTAATCAGAGTATGTTCAGACCATGTTGTCCTGAGGTGGTGGTGGTGGTGGTGCATCCACTTTGTATGCATGTAGTCTAAATACCATGCAGACAGCAAATCTGGTTCTCAGTGCATATCATAAACACCCCCCATATCCAAATGCATGATCAGCAATAGCACAATTAAAAAAAAGTATGTAGAGTAGAAACGTATAGATGTATTATTTGGGATATATATACGTACATACGTGTATTTACACATATATACACACACAAACATATAAATATACATATGAGTATATACACTCATAAACATATACATACAGTATAAATTTGTATATATACATATACAAGTAAAAAGTGATGTGGCAAAAAGAAGGAACCGAGGAGAAAAGAAGGAAGCGAGGGAGAGTAAAAAGGAAATGATCCGATATGGGGAGGACGCTCGGGGGCGAGCTAGAAAAAGGGTGAAGAGGAAAATCTTGGCAGCAAGATTGAACAAGAGCCATAAGGGGAAGCAAGAGAGGGAGGAACAGGGGGAGGAAAGGGAAGAAGAAGTGTGGAGAGGGGGATGAAGGATGGGTAGGGATGGGTGGAAAATTACGCAGAGAGATAAGCGAGACAGAAAAGAAGAGAGACACAGATTAATCTGTCCCTCTTTTAGCAGCGAGACAAATGGACCCAAATGTACTAAAATAACTAATGGCTTTATTCATATATTAAAGCATTTAGGTAGGGGAGGGTGGGACCGAGGGCTGACCTACTTAAAGTCGTGTATCACCTGTGATATTCACAGAACATAGTTAACCTGTTAGAACCCAACCTGTTTCTAGCAGTGCTGTATCACCTGTGATATTCACAGAACATAGTTAACCTCCTAGAACCCAACCTGTTCCTTACAGTGCTGTATCACCTGTGATATTCACAGAACATAGTTAACCTGTTAGAACCCAACCTGTTCCTTACAGTGCTGTATCACCTGTGATAGTCACAGAACATAGTTAACCTGTTAGAACCCAACCTGTTTCTAGCAGTGCTGTATCACCTGTGATAGTCACAGAACATAGTTAACCTGTTAGAACCCAACCTGTTTCTAGCAGTGCTGTATCACCTGTGATAGTCACAGAACATAGTTAACCTGTTAGAACCCAACCTGTTTCTAGCAGTGCTGTATCACCTGTGATAGTCACAGAACATAGTTAACCTGTTAGAACCCAACCTGTTCCTTACAGTGCTGTATCACCTGTGATATTCACAGAACATAGTTAACCTCCTAGAACCCAACCTGTTTCTAGCAGTGCTGTATCACCTGTGATAGTCACAGAACATAGTTAACCTGTTAGAACCCAACCTGTTTCTAGCAGTGCTGTATCACCTGTGATAGTCACAGAACATAGTTAACCTGTTAGAACCCAACCTGTTTCTAGCAGTGCTGTATCACCTGTGATAGTCACAGAACATAGTTAACCTGTTAGAACCCAACCTGTTTCTAGCAGTGCTGTATCACCTGTGATAGTCACAGAACATAGTTAACCTGTTAGAACCCAACCTGTTCCTTACAGTGCTGTATCACCTGTGATATTCACAGAACATAGTTAACCTCCTAGAACCCAACCTGTTCCCAACCCCATTCCTGCTCATTCACATGCATACTTCTGGAATATAGGCTACATTCACACATGCATACTTCTGGAATATAGGCTACATTCACACATGCATACTTCTGGAATATAGGCT
>NC_137920.1:34116450-34126450 GCF_963457725.1 Sprattus sprattus
GCTTAGCTTCGGTCATACACAATTTCATGAAATCAATTGTAGAAGGCCATCAAGCTTCAGTAGGTGAACAGGCCCGGAGGAGGCCCAGGGTGAGTGGAGGGGTGTGGGGGAGGAGGACCAGGATAAGTGTAGGGGGTTGGGGAAGGTGCCTGGGGCCTGGGGCTTCAGTAGGTGAAGAGGCCTGTAGGAGGCCCAGGATGAGTGTAGGGGGTCGGGGAAGGTGCCTGGGGCTTCAGTAGGTGAACGGGCCTGTAGGAGGCCCAGGATGAGTGTAGGGGGTCGGGGAAGGTGCCTGGGGCCTGGGGCTTCAGTAGGTGAAGAGGCCTGTAGGAGGCCCAGGATGAGTGTAGGGGGTTGGGGAAGGTGCCTGGGGCTTACCAGGCTGCCCTGATGGATCTTGGGCCTCTCCAAGGCCACAGTGATGCAGTTGAGGAAGATGAAGGCCAGCACCACATAGTCAAAGAGCTTATGGGCAATGATGGACTGACAGAGCTTTCGGAACCTGCAAAAACAAGAAAGGAGGGAGAGTGAAAGGGAGGGAGAGACAGATTATTCGAAAATGAGATAGATCTATCCATTTATCTCCATCTGAGTCATATTCACTTGACATGATGCATTAAATACTTTTAATTTAAAAGCTAGTGTTAGAATAAATAACGATGATGGACCCACTGTCTGTATAGGGCTATGTGCTGGGGTTTATTTGTTTATCTATGTGACAAGGCAACATGCTATTTCAGATGGTAAATATTCATGTAGGCTAAAGGACACTCTGAAATGCTGGGTTTGAAGGTTATCTTTAATGTTGTTTGTCTAAGTTACTATGTTTCACTTATTACTGGTTAGTTAACTATAGGTGCTGTAGGTGTGTGTGTGTGTGTGTGTGTGTGTGTGTGTGTGTGTGTGTGTCTGTGTGCAATATAGCCGAAAACAGTGCGTTATGGGGGTAATTTACAAGGTGCCCACACATGTGTAATCTGGCTAAACAGACAAGCTGTAACCATGGTAACCACAACTGCGTGGCGCCAACACAAACCTAGTGTCTCAGCTTAACACATTATCTGTGTCGGACTTAGGTTGGGTTTCGGATATGAAAATCAGAATGCCTGTCGGCTTCACGTCGGCCCCCTGTTACTACTCTCAGACTCAGGGTCGGGTTTAGACACAAATAAAGGGCCGCAGTCTAGCGTGTGGGGGTATGCAAGTCTGTATATATGTATGTGTGTGTGTGTGTGTGTGTGCGCGTGTGTGCGTGTATGCGCGTGTGTGCGTGTGTGCGTGTGGGTGCGTGTGGGTGCGTGTGGGTGCGTGTGGGTGCGTGTGTGCGTGTGCAGGTGTGTGTGCATGTGTGCGTGCAGGTGTGACGCTCCACCTGCTGGGTCGATACACTAATCAAGCTACTTTCCAAAGAGCTGGCAGTGCACCGTTCCTGGCTATTGATTCTGTCCAGTGGCTGAATTTGTTCAGCCGAGGCACTCCGGGGTCCGTGCAGCGGACTCCCATTTCTGTTCCACTCCTCCATCCCGCCCTCTCTCTAGCCATCCATCTACCCATCCAGCCCTTCATTCTCTTGCAAAAACTCTTTGCCTTTCGCAAACCAATCCCTCCCCACTCCCCAACTACACCCTCCCCCATATCCACTACCCTCACCACCCAGGCAACAGCAGGAGTCCTTGTGGCTTCAACACTTGACAAATTGCACCTGCTTCTCCACTGCTGAAACAGTGCCTCTGGCCCCCTTCGGAAAATGAAGAGGAATTTTGAAGGGGGAAGTAAGTGACTGTCTCTGTAACTGCAGGAGGAGGGCTGATAGAAATGCGGCACTCAGTCTCCCTCATTGCTTTTTCAAGTGAAGATTTGAAGAGTTGTCGCTTTTTTTTTTTTGACAGAAGCTTCAAGCACTGAAGCTCTCTTGCCGTCTCTGTTATTCTGGACGTTTAAACTTGACATGTGGTCATTTGCACCACTTTGTAGGAGGCTGCAGTGTAGTTACTGCTAGCAGGTATTCTCCACAGTCTTCCCTCGTGCTTAAGTAAGTAAGATTGTTAACATAGGTAAGTAAAGTTAACGTTGGCATAATTATGACACCTGATCAGTGTATTATTAGATAGAAAAAAAAAGAATTAAAAAACAGCTAGCTGCTGAGGGATTGTTCTATGAAAACAAAGCTTGTATGAGAAAAGAAAATGCCTGACGCTCTGTTTAACAAAAGATGTCTATGGTCTTCCCTGCTGCTCTGTTTAACAAAAGACGTCTATGGTCTGCCCTGCTGTTCTGTCTGTGATGGGCTTCATGGCATTTCCACCCACCAGGCACTATACTGCTATCACCAGGCCTGCCTTGTCATCCACCATGTAATTGCCAGTTCAGATGAAAAAGCCTCCAGTCTGGCTCTGCGCTGGGTGTGAGTGCTGAGCATTACCCATGCACTTTCCAGAGCACCGGCGTAATCGTTTCTCTGGCTTACAAAGGTGACCTTCAGCATGGCTGTTAAGCATCTCAATTGGCAGGACATGTGAGGGGGGGGGGGGCTGTTTCGTGTCCTCTGAGGTTGGAGTTGGAGTTGTGTGAGGGATGGAAGAAGGGGTGATTTGGGGTCTTACTTGTTCTGGGGGGAGAAGAGGTAGACAGACCAGTCCCCGCGCGTCTCGCACCAGTCTGGTCGGTACACCTCGATCATCTTCTGGACACGGAAACACAGGGTCTGCAGACGCACAAACAGAACCAGCCTGATAATCAACCACAGCTATTATATAATGGACTGCAGGTAAACAACTCACTCAACATACTTAACTTACATACTTACTCACTTACATACTTAACATACATGTGCCCATACATCAGCTTGGTCTATAATATTTAATGAGAGGATATAAGGATGTAAATAATCCCAACAGAGATACAGTATGTAATGTCCTGTATACCTACGTGATTGCAGAGACACGATTTCAAGTCTGAATGGATTCTAATTACTTAAGGCACTGTGTTCCGCAGACACTGATATTCATCTGCAGGGGGATTAATAAGAATCCCACACTGAAGATTGATACGACTGTATTATCCCTCTGGAATGCAGTAATATTCTCCACAGAATGGATGAGCCATTTTTTCTCTCATTACCCACTTCTTTTCTCTCATAACCCACTGGGTTTGGTGTTCATCACAGAATATTATCGTGTGCAGTCGCAAGAGTGGGAAGTCTCTCTTATTATATTTCTGTGCACAAGAAAAAAGTTTTATATGTATATTCTTTTTTTCCCCTCAGCCTTGAGTTGAAGGCAGTTGTGTGAAGCACTGTGAGGAGCAGGGGCATTTCCCCAAAAAGAGTGACATGAAGGGTAAATGTCGTCACAGTCTTAACGCTTACCATCCAAATACCAAAATGAGTTTGCTACTCTGTCCCTGTGCTCTTGGCGGTGCCTCCTCCTGCATTATTTCCCTGCATAATTAAAGTCTAACTTGATGTATTAATGAATGAATTAGTGACCCAACCTAATGTGTCTAATGTTAAATCTAATGTGTCGAATGTGTCACTGGTATAGGGTAACCTGTCTTCTCGCTTCCAGACTTACATTTACATTTACATTTAGTCATTTAGCAGACGCTTTTGTCCAAAGTGACGCACAAGGGAGAGAACAATCAAGCTAAGAGCATTAAAACCTGGTGTAACAATAAATACTGCCTATTTTAAAAAAAAAAAATAGAAAACGACATAGAAAGAAAAAGAAGTGCGGCCTGTTACTGCTTAAGTGCAGGTTAAGCCAAGGTGCCAGTTAGGAAGGGAGGTGCTCTCTGAAGAGTTGGGTCTTCAAGAGCTTCTTGAAGGTAGAGAGGGACGCCCCTGCTCTGGTAGTGCTAGGCAGGGCGTTCCACCAACTGAGACTTCCTTTAAGCTACTTAATAGATAAAGATAAATGCAGCATCGCTACTCCAATGGAAATGTTTTACATTCTAATTTATAAATGTTTTAAATATTCACTGAGCAATGACCCTCAATAAACATGCAGACTATCATTTTCAACAGTCTCTCTTTCAGTTACGATATTCATAGCACTGTGCTGCTTGAGGGACCCACAGGTATGTTACAACACTCAACAGTCATGCTACGCTCCTACTCACGTAGTCCACCTCCTCCTCCAACTCGCCCTTGCGGCTATTGACCTGCGGGAACACCTCCCCCAGGAGTGGGGCTAGAGGCCCGAGCGGGGCCTTCCCATTGCAGTCCTGGTGCTCGCCTGCCGCCTTCTCTCTGGAAGAGGTCTTCTTAAGGGGCAGCGGGGGGTGCGTCTGCTGCTGGGGGTGCTGCTGGGAGAGGGGGGAGCCGGAGGCCGGCATCAGCAGGGGCTCCGGCAGCTCCAGGGAGAGGGCCCGGCGGTCTCGTCGATGGTGGTCGCGGCGTGAAAGCAGCAGCGGAGGGGGCAGGTGAGCCAGGTGTGGATGTGACGGGTGGGGCAGGGACGGATGCGGGGTGAGGAGGGACTCATGCTCGCTGGGGTAGGGACGCGAGGAGGTGCCACGAACTCGGAGGCTGCCGCCCCGCACCTGTCGGCCCAGGCTGTTCCAGCTGCTGCGGCGGCTCAGGATATGCTGGGGAGGGGGGAGAGGAGGGCGCCCCCAGTGGTGGTAGACGGAACTGCGCCGGCTGTGCCGCTGTTAAAGAGCGGGAGATGTTATGACAGGAAAGAGGAGGAGGAGATAAGGAGGATGTGAAGATGACAGAGTCAGGAGACAGGAAGGAGTAGTGGATAGGGGGAAAGAAGAGAAACAGAGAGAGAGAGAGAGAGAGAATGTGAGAAACAGAGAGAGAGAGAGGTTATGACAGAAATGAGGAGGTGGAGGAGGTGATTTTTTTTTTTTTAATTGACAGAGACATAAGAGGGGGAGGAATAATGGTTGAGATGATAGGAGGAGAAAGGGAAAGAGAGAGTATGAGTAAAAGTTGGACAACTTTTCAAAACGGCATGTCCATTAGGAGGCGAAGGCGGTGAGAAACACGTGCACTGGAGGTTAATGTGTCTCTGGGAGATAATAACAACACTGCTGCTGCATCGTCGGAGGTGCATGACGACAATTACACATATTTAGCACAGAATCAAGTAAAAAGATCAGTTTCCATAGAAACCCTTTGTTCCAAAGAATCCCTTGTTGTCTTGGTTTTAAACCCAACCTTCCGTGTGAAGTTGGAGCTAAAAAAAAAAGCCCTGGCTCTGTATGAGGTAAGCCTCCCCGTCAGTTTACCTCACTCCTCTCACTCCTCTCACTCCCTCAGCTGCATAACAAAATGAGCTAAATTATTTAATGATTAATGATTAAATCATTGATATGAGGAATTGCTGAATCAATTTTTTTTTTGTCGTATATGTTTGTGCAGATGGGATTCATTGAATGATTTGTTTGCTATCAATACACCAGTGGGTGTGAGATTAGTCACTGGGCAAGACCAATATTTTAACTTGCTCTCAGATGCTGGTGCTTTGAGAAGCTTGTGGTATTGTGGGCAAACCGTATTTAGTTGCTTGTTTCTCTGGGTTTTGAAGGAGCAGGCTTCTCCTGCCTCCTGTGAAAGCACAATGCCTCACGTGGCCCAAGAGATTGATGTGTCAGGAAACTATATTTAAACCCCCGTGTTCTCTCGTTCTCTCTCTCTTTCTCTTCCTTGATCCCTCGATCCTCTCTCTCTCTGCCTCTCTCTCTGTCTGTCTTTCTCTCTCTCTCTCTCTCTCTCTCTTTCTCTCTCTCTCTCTCTCTCTTTCTCTCCCACTCTCTCAGTTTCTCTCGGAATCCTATGTGGCTGCTTCAATTAACACAGGTTGCCAAGACAATGCCATCTTTTTTTTTCAGTTTACTTATGGTGTGAGCTTCGCAAAAACATAAATATATGCCCAAAAAAAATGTCCATTCCCAAGCCTTCCCTTTCACTTGCTACACTGCTTTGCCTCCAGGCCTCCTGTTTGTCAATATGTTCTCTCATTAGACCAATAATAACCTCAAATGTTTTATTCATTTGATTGTTGGAGGACTGTTGTTATTTCCCAATAGGAATGGACAAAGCCTCTGTTCTCTCCTCTTTTTTCTGGTTTCAGACCCACAGGTGGTTGCAATGAGTTCCAAATGTTCCCTTTCATCAAGGAAGACTCAATATGCTATTTCCTGTTCTGAGTCTACATTTCCAACTGTCTGCGAGTCTCCACTTTTGAATATCTCAGTGAAATTCAGACTCTCTTTTTCAGTTTGACCTTCCTTCAGATGTAGTTTCTGCTGAAAAGGTAACACCCCAACTCAAGGGGCCAGAGGAAAACATCTGCGGCTGGAGACGTGACTCTACTGACACACTAATAAAAACAGACACTACAAACAACCAGCAACCAGCCAGAGCCGAGCTCACAGTCTGTCCTGAATTTCATGTCAACCCTGATCAGGAAGAAAGAACATTCAGCCAAGGATAGAGGGGCGGGAGGACGGAGATCAGAGCGGACGTACAAACGGTTTCTATTTCATACCCCTGCCCTGTCCTCTCACAATCCTCACATAATCTGTTTCTTCTCTCTTTCTCGCACAGACAAAGACATGTTTGGCAAATCTGTGTGAAAAATATCGACATAGACCAGTGGTTCTGAAAGTCTGGGGTGTGGGGTTAAAGCGAGGGGGGCACAGACAGGCGGGAAGTAGACGGTGGAAAAACAGAAACTAAAACCACCAACTACAGGCCAAGTTTTGTATGGCAGCCTAGTAGTCTATTTCTTACCATTGATGATGAGTTTATAGCCTGTTTGTACTTCTATTTAGACATAAATAGATACAAATATACACATACTTTAGCCTATACGTTCAGACGGCAATTGTTAAGTGCTGCAGAAACATATGCAGTAACAAAGTTTAAGAAAAGCTATGCAACAACTGATGGGCATTTGTATTTTCTTTCATTAAGTTAAATCACAGGCAATTTAATCCATCTAAATGTGAGAAACACGTTTTTAGTTTCAATCTCTGGCCGTATAATATTTTAAGTGTCCTTGGGAACTGTGTTCTAAATACTTGATTTTACCAGATGTTGTTGGAAAATATGCTTCAGGTTGGAGTTCAATTATGCACGTACTTGTGAAAGACTTAATAGCACACCAAGGACACTTATGATGAAGTGGGCTCCAGTTTCTCTTTAACTCAATTCAATTTAATTTGATATAAAGTTGCAGATGCAGTGTTGCTAAAAGCTAGTATTTAACAAGAGTTTTCTTTTTGATAAACTTTGTGTAAAGCACAGTTACAAACATAACAAAAAACATACTAGGTTAAAATAATGCATCATGTATGAAATTAAACATCATTTATAAGTTCATATTACTTTATGTTTATATGAATATAGGGTGACAAACCGTTCCCTTTTTTCATACAGTACATAGACATATGCACACTCTCTGCGTCTATCTCTCTCTCTGTCACTTTCTCTCGCCCTCTTGTCTTCACGTACCAGGGAGAGGGAGCGCTGCTCCAGGCTGGTCTTGCCCGAACTGATGATGCTGCTCTTCCGGGAGCCCAGAGCGAAGCTCCTCCGCTCAGCCGCGAACACGCCCAGCGCCGCCGACAGCGAACCCA
The DNA here is from genome assembly GCF_963457725.1 of Sprattus sprattus. NCBI lineage: Eukaryota > Metazoa > Chordata > Actinopteri > Clupeiformes > Clupeidae > Sprattus > Sprattus sprattus. The sequence continues at coordinate 34,124,044 of NC_137920.1, forward strand.
TCTCCAGGTGGCCATTGGGGGTCAGAGTGCAGATTTTGGGATCTGGGGACAGAGAGAAGTGGCAGGGGCAGTCACTCACTTTTACTCTGGTGCAGAGGGTTGAAATCATCAAGAGTTTCCATTTTTGCCCAGCATTAAACCAGCTAAAAACTATGTTCTCGTGTTTTGTTTTTCTAGTGCATCTCCTTTTTTTCAAGGAGTTCTTTTGTTGATTAGCATATTCACACTCATGAAGGCTTTATAAACATTTTAATTAGACATTAGACACTTTTTCCCTGACGAAGTGTGGAACTCCATTCCCGCTTTGGCTCTAGGGTCTTGCAGGCTATGAATTCAGACGCTGTGAGCAGCCTTTGCTTTTTTCGAAACTGCGGCCTTTGCAATTCTATTATTCATCTTATGATTCTTCTTCATCTTATTTTCCCTCGACGTAGTGCTACCAAGACATACAAACACGTGTCAGCCTATTGGAAGTGACAACACTGGTGGACTGACACGGTGTGGGTTGAGGCTGGTCAGATCTCGTCTGTATCAGAGTGAAACACAGGGACCTCGACGGGCTCCTTGTGTACTGAGGGGACTCCAGGCTTGCAATAACTCCAGCTGCGGTTGTCAGTGTGGCCGCGAACAAAAATCCTGGCTGTAGCGGCACGGCTAAATAATTAACTCCTGTGAGGTGGCCAGCCTTTCCTCCAGGTACAGCAGACCCAAAAGATTCCTTGGCCGTGGCATTTGTTTTCGCAGGAAGGTCAGAGCGGGGGGAAATTAAGTCATATCGCAGAGGAGAGGTGCCGACACATATACGCATGCACACACACACACACACACACACACACACACACACACACGCGTACATGCACACACACACATGCGCACACACACACACACACACACACACACACACACGTATGCACACACGCAAACACACACCAACCCACACACACACACCCACACACACATACATACAGACACACACACATACAGACATACACACACACACACACACACAGACACAAACACACACACTTTGCCATGATTTGCTTTATCTAGTTTCTGTCTGCAGTGGCCAGTATGCCTGCTACCGCTTCTCCGGGAGGCCGCAGATGGAGAGATGATTTATACATCACAGGCTGAGAGGCGCGCTTCTCCCCCCCCCCCTAGTCTCCCCACTCGTGTGCGATGGAGGACACCAGTCTGCCTGGGTCTCAAGGGTTAGGGGCGAGCGAGAGAGACAGAGCGAAAGAAAGAGAGAGAAAGTGAGAGAGAGATAGAGATAGAGATAGAGAGAGAGAGAGAGAGGGAGAGAGAGAGAGAGAGAGAGAGAGAGAGAGAGAGAGAGAGGAAGGCATGGCCTCTCCTCTGGTTCATCTGAGGAGATGCATGCGGGGGGAGGGGGATGAGGAGGAGAAGGGTGGTGGGAAGTGAAGCCATAGAGACAGACAGAGAGAGAGAGAGAGAGAGAGAGAGAGAGAGAGAGAGAGAGAGAGAAGGAAAGAGAAAGAAAGAAGGAGAGAGAGAGAGAGAGACACACAGAGAGATCTCCAGAATGCTCTGTACTACTTCAGAGCCATGGCTTATGCAAAAAAAACTATGCAAACTGAAGATGTCAGCTGTCATATTTAAACGTCAACGTCATATTTACTTAAACAAATTATATACAGTACTGTGCAAAAGTTTTAGGCAGGTGTGAAAAAATGCTGTAAACTAAGAATGCTTTCAAAAATGGAAGTGTTAACAGTTTATTTTCATCAATTCTTCATAAATTAACAAAATGCAGTGAAGGAACAGAAGAAAATTCTAAATTAAATCAATATTTGGTGTGACCAGCCTTTGCCTTCAAAATAGCATCAATTGTTCCAGATACACTTGCGCCCAGTTTTTGAAGGAACTCGGATGGTAAATTGTTCCAAACATCTTGGAGAACTAACCACAGATCTTCTGTGGATGTAGGCTTCCTAAAATGATTCTGTCTCTTCATGTAAACCCAGACAGACTCGATGATGTAGAGATCAGGGCTCTGTGGGGGTCATACCATCATTTGCAGGACTTTCTGTTCTTCTTTAAGCTGAAGATAGTTGTTAATGACATTGGCTGTATGTTTGGGGTTATGTTCCTGCTGCAGAATACATTTGGTGCCAATCATACGCCTCCCTGATGGTATTGCATGATGGATTAGTATCTGCCTGTATTTCTCAGCATTGAGGACACCATTCATCCTGACCAAATCTCCAACTCCACTTGCAGAAATGCAGCCCCAAACTGGAAAGGAACCTCTACCATGCTTCACTGTTGCCTGCAGACTCTCATTATTGTACCTCTCTCCAGCCCTTCGGCGAACAAACTGCCTTCTTCTACAGCCAAATATTTCTAATTTTGACTCATCAGTCCAGAGCACCTTCTGCCATGT
>NC_137920.1:34133950-34171450 GCF_963457725.1 Sprattus sprattus
ATGGGAGAGTGGGGGCGTATGAGAGACAGACAGAGGGGGAGGGAGAACCAGGAACACAGTGATCTACAGAGGGAACGAAAAGAGAGAAAAGGAGAGAGGGAAGGAGGGGGAGAGTGTCTGAGAATGAGAGAGGTTGATGAGTGTGATGGTAAAAGAGGGAGCTCTAGTATGTCATTGAATATGAGTCTGGCCCTGCATTGCTGTGGTGTGTTTGTTGTGCAGTGCAACAGTGTGCAGGGGAGTAAAGAGCACCTTTAGTTCCCACGCCACCAGAGGCTTACTGAAGACTGATCAAGGTGACAGGAGAGAGAAGAGGAGAGATGGGAAAGAAAGACTAGAGAAGAGGAAGGAGAGGAGAGAAGACAACTGGGCAAAAGAGGAAAAGAGTATTGGACAAAAAAAGGATGAAGTACAGAGAGGGAGAGAAGAGAATCCCAGGGGAGAAAACATGGGCCTAGAGAGAGGAAAGAGCGAGTAGCAAAGGGGAGAGCGGAGAGCTGAGGGGAGAATCATCTCTTTGAGAGCCTGTGGGGGGTGTGTGGTGGGTTTGTGGGGGATTTGTGGGGGGCAGGGGCGCAAATAGCACTAGGGACCCGCAGATTCATAGTGACCCGGATCCGTCCCCACCACTCTCGCTACGTAAGGCGACAATCATCAGTTAATAACTCTGCACAACTGATAAGGCGATGTTAGTGCCCCCCCCCCCCAGTTCAAAAATCCCATCTGCACCGCTGGTGGGGGGTACGTGTGGGGTTTGTGGGGGGTGCGTGTGGGGTATATGTGGGGCTTGTGCGGGACACACCTGTTCATGGTGCTCGATGCCCATGCTGATGGTGTTGATGAGGATAGCGATCATGATCCCTCGGTTGAAGTACTTGCTCTCCACGATGCCCCACAGCTTGAGGCGCACCTCCACCCACACATTCCTGCAGCGGCCCTTGCACGTCCGCCTCTCAATCTTCCCCTCGCCCTCCGATTGGCCGCCTTTTCCGTCCGTCTCCCCCGCGTCGTCTGACTCCTTGTCCCGAGTGGCCGAGCCATCCCCTGGGCCCACCCCATCGATGAGTGACAGCGCCACCGAGCAATAGGGACAGGCCTCAGCGGTTGGAGTGACGGCGAGGTCGGTGGGGTTGTCTGCGGAGATGTGCTCGGCTTTGGAGCAGTGCGGACAATGAGAGTCTTGGGAAGGAAGAGGAGCTGAATTAATGGGGAGATAATGAGCCCCACAGGGGAATAATGCACAGTAGTGGCGTGTGCAACGGTTGTATTCATTTTCACCCCATTCATAGTTAATGAAGGAGAGACGAGGAGTTTATCATTGTTAAAATGACACCAGGTAAAAGGCTGTTCATCTTACAGGCAGACTGATTTGAATAGAGTCAGACATCTCCTCTCTTCTCCTCACTTCTCCTCTTATCTATTTCTCTTTACCAACTCCTCATACTTCTCTTTTGTTTCTTTCTCTCTCCTGCCTCCTGTTCCTCCTCCCTCTGTCTTACTCTCCACCTCCCTTTGACAGAGCCTCCCTCGGCTGTCTCATTCACTTTTGTCAACTCACCCTAACTGCATCTCTAAGGGCCTGATTTACTAACAGGATTGCGCCCATTTTCTGGCGTAAAATAGCGGTCGTAACGAAAAACGGTATTTACTAAGCTGGCGCAGCGCATATTAACGCTTTGAGGGTGTGTACCTGCAAACAGGTGGGATGGTTCGGAAACGTGGGTGGTAACGTAGGCGTGTAGCGCTATTTAATGGGAGGAGTGCGCCTAATGATGAACTGCGTGGTATTTACTAAACTGCCCGGCGAGCGCACATCTCTGATTGGCAGGCTAATTCTCCGCCTCATAAAAGCACGTCTTAACAAAGCGCATTTCCACTGAGTCTGAAAACGTTGATATGGCAGCAGCAAGGCAAAGACATAGACAGAGACAGCGAACAGAAATATTTGTTTCAACTCGTATAATTCATATATTCATATATATATGAAATTAAACTTTCCGAACGTAATTGGAGAAATTGATCGCACCCACATGCAAACAGTCCCACCTTCAATCCGCGAACACGTTTACCGAAACAGAAAGCACACATATTCAATGAATGTCCAGGTCATATGTGATGCCAACATGACCATTACTTACGTGGAAGTGGTCTGTCCATGACAGTTTTATCTTTCGGAATAGTGCCATTTATCCATGATTGAGCAACGGTGATTTTGGAGAGGCCTGTCTACTTGGTAAATGTATTTGTTTCAGTGGGGATATATTGTAGTGAACCCATGTCCCTTGTAGAACGTATTAATCTCGCCATGTACACATATATATTGTTATAATAGACAGTTTATGCATTAATGCCACCAATAGCATATTATTTATAATCGTGTTCTTTTAAACATCTCGCTGTAGATGATGGCGGGCAAAACAACAATATAACCCATTGAATCAGGTTCAGTGATTGAGCGAACGTGAACCAATATATCTATCTCGCTATCTATTCGCTATCTATTCGCTGAACCTTAGTTTTTTCTTCCTCGAATCTCCATGGTGGCAGTAACTTGCTGGCAAGTTCTCCAGTCTTTTAACGGTGCGCTAAATAATGATTGCCCAGCGCGTATCTGGCTTGATAAATATCACGGAAAATGCGGGGAATCACCGTGCGTTGATGTGCGCCTGGCAAAGATGCGTTCGCAAATCAATCTTAGTAAATCAGGCTCTTTAAAGGGCGGAGTAAGCACAGTTTGCCCAGCGCAGATCTGGCTTGATAAATACCAAGTAAAATGCGCAAAAACACCGTGCGTTAATTTGCGAACGCAGATTAAGAAGCGCTCGCATATTAGTAAATCAGGCCCTAAGTCTCCCCTTCCCTTCCCTCCTCTCCTCTCTTTTTTTTTCTCTTCCCTACCTTGTTTTTTTATTCATCTCCCTTACTTTTTCCTTTCTTACCCCTTTCTCCTTTAATCCCTCCTTTTTCTCTCTCTTCACCACCACCCCCCTACCTCTCTCCCTTCTCCCCAGTCTCCACTCACCCATCGGTATCTGTCGGAGGCGGCCCCGCTCTCCCCCGTTCACGTTGGCCATCTCCGCTCCTAGTCCCCCCTCGGTCACCCCCGTCCCTGCTATGCCCCCGTCCCCTGTCCTCTCCGTCCCCGCCTCGGGTTTCCCCCCGCCTGGACACATCCAGAAGCGGCGGAGGAAGGCGGTGGTGCGGCGGCGGGCCTTGCGCAGCACGTGGCACACCAGCTGGAAGAGTTCCTCGTAGCAGTCGCCCGGCTCCACCATGATTGAGGCCAGCGTGCTGGAGGAGAGGCACTGGGCGCGCTGTTCCTGCATCAGCTGGTGCTCCCGCTGCTTGGTCTCCGAGAATTGCGTGGCGATCACCACCAGGCACAGGTTGATCATGAAGAAGGAGCCGATCTGAGGAGAGAGAGAGAGGGGGGGGGGGGGGGGGGTGGGGGGGGGGAGAGAGAGGGTATGAGAAGGTGGGAAGTAATGTGTGTGAGAGTGTGAATGTGTCTCAGTTGGAGTGCGCAAGTGTGTGTGTGTGTGTGTGTGTGTGTGTGTGTGTGTGTGTGTGTGTGTGTGTGTGTGTGTGTGTGTGTGTGTGTGTGTGCGTGCGCGTGTGTGTGAGAGCACCTGCATGTGTAAGTGAAGGGCACTTGGACAGTGTGTGTGTGTGTGTGCGTGCGTCAGCGTATGTGTGAGGGAGTGAAGGAGAAGTGGAGAAAAACAAATGATGAGCTAAAGGAATATGGGAAATCCCTCACTTAATTAATAAATCACAAGGACACAGTAACAAGAAGCCTGGAGAGAAAAGGAAGGCGGGATACCACAGAAGAAAGAGATGGAGAGAGAACAGAGAGAGAGAAAGAGTAGGAGAGGGGGAGAAAGAAAGGGGGAGTGATAGAGTGAGAGAAAAAGGAGAGAGAGAGAGAGAGAAAGAGAGAGAAGTCACCTCTAAGCAAATGGCAGATCAGTTTTCTTCCTTTCCCCTCACAGGAGGAGTCATAAACTAAAACACACACTAACCAGCTCTCTTTGAGTCTATTATGCTCTATATGGGCCATTCTACCGAATTCGTGTAATATGCAGTCCCTCAACAATAAAAACTATTTACAAAACAATTAGGTATTTAGGCATAGATATTTAATTAGAAAATGTTATGGTCTATATAAACCCAATGCATTACATGAGATAGTGATAAGCTAAATATATACAAAATCATCATTTATAGGGTACTTTCTATTGGGAAGTAGCTGTCCCCAACCCTGACATCTAAATTTCAATGCCTTTAAATAACACTTTTCAATTTTTTTAGATTTTTTTCAATGATTTAATTTCAAAGATCTTTATGATTGGGTTGAAACAGAACTTGGAATATTTAGATTAAATGTGGGTTTAATTTTTAAATCAATTTACTATACTCAAAAAATCATGTCCCTAGTTTTCATGTCGCTACCGAAACACAAGAGTTTTAGTCCATTGGCTGAGCCTGTGTTTTAGCCACGACTCTGCATTTTTGACCATGCAGTGACACTGCATCTCTGTCCCTCATGGTTGAATGGTAAGTAGCTAAATCCCATAGTTTTTATATAAATGTGTTCCAAAGTCTGAAAATCGACGTGTAACCTTAAGAATTGTCACTACCGAAACGCATGTTTTCTTCAATTAAGTAAACCTTTTGGGGTTTCATGGAAAATCTTCTGTTTGTATGTGTGTTCACCTCTTCAAAGATGTGTTTGAAAGCTGTGTGCTTGCTAGAATTCTTTATTTATGCTTAAAGTTAGCTAGAATTGTCACTACCGAAACAGTCACTACCGAAACATATGGTAGTGACCAGATGATTTGGGTAGTGACAAAATTAAATGGTAAGTAGTTCAATCCCATAATTTTTAAATAAATGTGATGTGTGGACTAAAGGGCGGCCCAGAGCACCTTTTGGATGATTTTGGGAGAGAAATGAACATCCATCCAACAGTGCAGTCACTACCGAAACATTGCAGTCACTACCGAAACAGATAAATTGAACTTGAAATTTTGGTAAAAAATTAATTTCTATGGATTTCATTGTGAAAACCTTCAAGAAATATTTGTAAAAATACACTTCAAAGAAGGGAAGGAAACACAATCTGAACAGGTCAATAATAATACTTTTTTACTATAGTAAATGTGATGTTTCGGTAGTGACAATTTTTGGAAGAGGAAAAACATTCCGACACATTCTGAAAATACAATATAAAACTTGACTGTTCTTTTACTAGATATGTGTACTTTAGATATGGTACAATATACATACGGACAAAGTTTTGGGAATAAACCATAAAAAAATTCAAAATATATCCGACATGACTTTGCATCAATTCAGTAGAATGGCCCATATACCACTGGGCTTCACTGAAATTCACACTTACCAACTCTCTTTAAGTGTTTTATGCTCTATATACCACTGGGCCTCACTGAAACGTACACTTACCAGCTCTCTTTGAGTGTTTTATGCTCTATATACCACTGGGCCTCACTGAAACTCACACTAACCAGCTCTCTTTGAGTTTAATAGGCTCTGTACCATTGGGCCTGTGCTGAGCATCCAAACGCAGCGACCCATCAGATTGCAGAGTGCACGGTAATAACTGTTTGACAGTTCTTAAGCATTTTTTCGTTGTGTTTATTTTTTACATCAAGAAAAAAAGTAGCAAACACAGTATAAGCTCCTGTAAGCTGTTAGCTCACAGCGGGCTCGCCACCCCCACTCACAGCAGGCTCCCCTGTAATCCCTCTCACTCTTCTATGTCTTCTTTTAGCCAGCGACGAAGAACAGTGCCGAGAATGGGGCATAGGCTTTCAGGGACAAGGGCCGGGTTTCCCTAACCCTCCTGAAGGCTGTGTCATTCGCACGTCAGACATTAAGCTGTACTTTCATGTTTTGAGGTGTTTCCCAGAACACCCTTAGCTAAGCATACCAAGCATACCTGGCTGTTGGTAAGGCTGTCCTTATTTTGGGAACTTTTTTGCAAACTCACTTTCTCTACAAATCTGAGTCATGCCCATCGTACTCATCACACGCATGCTCAAAACTACGCCAGAAAGACGTATTCTGCCTCTTAAGGTATACAAAGAATGTTTCTCTGAGGGGAACTCTTAGGAGATGGTACAGGAAACACAGTAGACAACTGCAGTAAGTCATTCCTTTCAAGGCTTCGTAAAACGAGAAATCCAGTCCAGTTGCTTAAATGATGTCAGATCACCCTCTGCAACAGCACGAAAGAGCAGTTTGTCATTCTGCTGAAGATGTTCTAAACAATCCCAGTGGTTATGGTTCAAGTCCGGGTAGGGTGACCACGCTCTCCCTTCGCTAGTCTAAAAATCAGTTTTCTTTCTTTTATCCCCAGTACTTGTTCTTTAAGGACGGTTGCAATACATGCATTATGACCTGATGAAAACTGTGGTGAATGCCGTTCTGCCATATTTTTTCTCATCTAAATCAGTACCGCTCACTTGAGCAGAGTGCTACTGCTCTTGATGATTGTCAAACGCTGTTCTACTTGGGGTGTATGTGTGTGTGTGTGTGTGTGTGTGTGTGTGTGTGTGTGTGTGTGTGTGTGTGTGTGTGTGTGTGTGTATATCTTTCATGCCACTCTAATTTGCTTTCTGCTGGAGTGTTTGTGGGTAAACAGCACACTGACGATGAGTGTTTTGATCCACTCTGCTTCAGGAGTTGATTCAAGGCTTTAGTTTCTCACTTCGTGAGGGTTGTGAAGGAAAACTGGAAATATCTGAGTGTGTTTTGCCCCTTTGATTTGCTGTGAACTTTAAAAATGATTAGCGCTTGATCCAAGATATAATGTGCTGAAAACCATGTATACAAGAAGAAGACAAGACAGATTAAAGGCTGGACAGTAAGAGACAGATACCCAGACCAAAAAACAACCAGATTTTTGAAAGTTATAAATAGCATTTTAGTATTAAGTAATAAATAGTATTTATTGTTACACTAGGTCTCGATTGCTCGTAGCTTGATTGTTCTCCCCTTTGTACGTCGCTTTGGATAAAAGCGTCTGCTAAATGACGAAATGTAAATGTAAAGAGAGCCCATAGTGTTCTAAACCCTCCATATTATAAAGATCACACCGAATGAAAATGAACAAATGCTAAGAAGACACCCCAGGGACCACTGAACGCCATCACACCAAACTTTTACAATCACAGAATGCAAGAGCTATGCAGCTACAAAAAAAATCTCCCCTTGTCTTAGCAAGCAATGACAGAGTTACGGCCTGGGGCTCTTTTAGGATGACAGCAGACGACCGAGTGACTGATGTATTCAATTAACACTCGTCTACTGTTTTTCTCTATCTGTTTTTTATTTCATCACGTGATTCCCCCGTAGAGGGCATCCCGGCGGTATGGCTGTGGTCTGACCCGCGCTGTGTATTAAATAACGGTGATGGAGAGAAAGCGTGGTGGAGGAGCAACACGCACGTTGGGTGTGTGTGTGTGGGGGGGGGGGGGGGGGGGGTGGGGTGTGGGGGGGTTGCGGTTGGGAAGGATTAGGCGAGTGGAATTCATTTTCGAAGAGTCAAGCGATGCTTCTGTTGCCAAGATACAGATGGAGACAGAGAGAAGGAGGGTGGGAAGGAGGGAGGATGATGAAAAAAAATGAGTAATGACAAAGAGAGAGAGAAAGAGTGTGAGAGAAATGAGAAATAGAGAGAGAGTGAGCGAGCGAAAGTGAGAGAATATAAGGGCGAGAAAGTGCGCGCGCGAGAGAGAGAGCCTGAGAGTGAGAGAGTGATGAGGATGACAAAGATGTGTAAAAAGATGGAGGAGAAAGGAAGGGAGTTGGAGAAGAAAATACAGTGGCATCACAGAGAGAGAGAGAGAGGTGAAAGCGAGAGGAAAAGAGAAAGAAGGACAAGATGTATCTGTTCACAGGTAGATGATTAAAACCATAGCAGTGACAGTATACATCACACACACAGACACATTCACACAAAACACTCACACAGAGACACACACACCACACACACACGCCACCCAAACCCACCCTACCCACCCACACACACACACACACTCACACACTCACACACACACACACACACACACACACACACACACACACACAAACACACACACAGACACACACACACACACACACACACACACAGAAACACACACACACACACACACACACACACACACAAACACACAAACATACATTCACACACACACACACACACACACACACACACACACACACACACACACACACACACACATACACACTCACACTGAGACTCATTCACACTGTGATATAGAAAGCACAGTGATGCTTTATAATAAACAACATCCTTAAATAACGTTACTTGTGGATAGTAGTAAATGTCAATAATTAGTAATGGAATTTAATATTAGGGTTTTTACATTTATTTTCACACTTGTCTCAATTCCATGCCCACATTCACCATATAGATTACAGTTTTTTCCTATCGTTTTAGTCAATTTACCTAAACCATGTTCACATTCCCAAAACACTTAACACATTGAGCATACCAGTAGACCATGTGAACCAAACTGTGGATACTTGCCCCTATGCTTAGATACAAATGCTGGCAATGACACCTTCTTCCAAAATTCATGGATACCTGTCCCAGTCAATGTTCACTCCCGGCAAAACAATGTGCAACTACAGCATATTTTACCAATGTTTAGATACTCTGTTCAAGACAGTTAACTTTCAGTTCAAAACCTAACTTGTAGATGGAAAGATGATGCATTTGGACTGACAAATGAAGTTGTATATGTTTGAATAAGAACAATTATTCTTATTTTATTTTTATTATTATTATTTTTGTTTTCCTGTGCACCATATTTCTTGGTGAATTGGCATGGAATTCCCTTTTTGAAATACAGCTAGACAGGCAGAATTGTAAGCAACTTTAGTGATTGTATGGGATATTGTGGCCTTTTACAACTCTCGCCAAGAGACAGGGTGGTTTGCACCGCATCCTAGGACGGTGTGCCTATTCCTGCCGCCGCACTCTCCTTTCCTCAACCCCATTGAGATTTTTTCTCTGCATGGAGATGGAAGGTCTATGACCAACGCCCACAGGACCAGATGTCACTTTTAGAGGCAATTGCTGCAGGGTGTATGGACATAGCCCCCGAAGACATCCAGGCCTGGATAAGGCATGCACAAAGATTTTATCCACGATGAATGGCAAGAGAAACCATATGTTACGATGTTGATGAAAATCTGTTGTGTTTGTTTCTTGATCAAATACAGTATTACAGTACCTACGTAATTCCCCCCCCAAAAAAATCTTATTTTAGGTTTCTGATAAAACGCTCATTGACTGTATTTGCAATTACAGTAAAGTAAATTTACAACACTTGTCAATTGTGGCATCTATTGTGAGAGGGAAACCGACATATGAACACTGTCAGCAGATTCTTGGCTTGGATTGACACATTTCAGCACTTTAGAATTATTTGTTTACTGTCATATTACAAACTTTATTACTGTAGTCCAAAGAAGTGTTTGTCTGTGTTTTTTCTCTTTTTTCAATGCAACACTACAGGAAATCTATGCCAAACTGGAGGACACAGCAACATTGGCAATGCTTCAAGATGTTAGTGTTTTTTAGGTCATTGTGTTCTGAGAGGAAACATGTGTTAAGTTATGGCAGCATTGGTTGTGGTGTGGTTGTTGTAGTGCATTTTGCACCAAAGGTTAACAGATATGCAGAGGTGTGTGTCTCTAAAGCCCACTGTGTTAAGTGATAGGGAAAAGTGACCATGGTTTGGGTACATGAACTAAAACGATAGGAAAAAACTGTAATAGACTAATAAATTAACTAAACAGTGGATACTTTTGTATTGCCTTGATAGAAAATGCACTGCACATCTGTCTCAGGCAATGCAATGTTCACCACCAACAAAACTCAGAAAATGAGTTACTCATTTCAAAAGAGTCACATTTCAATTAAAAACTGTAGATGGAAATATGTTGATCACCGTAGGTGGAAATATGCTGTATTTTGACGGACACAAGAAACTATACACTTGAAATAGACAGATTATTTCAGATGTTTGCTCTGTTTATTTGCAGCCTTGTTACCAACTATACAAAAGTGGCAAAACAGTATTTGCATTGAAATGTATGTAAGGAAAATATAGAAGGAGGTGTCGCTGAAGAGATGTTTCCACTATGACGTCTGTTTATGTAAGTCATGGGCTGGTTATTGTATTTGAAAAGATTCACCTATGTCTTATCTGGTCAGCCATTGAAACAGTTTAAATATCCTACATAGCATAAGGGGTGTCACCCCATAGCCCTGGCCCACCATGAATATGTACTGTATCAGTCTGCTGCCTCAGTGGATGGGAAATTATTGTCAATCATTATTAACTCTGATCCTTAATTCTTTCACTAGTAATGAGACAAAGCGACCCAAATATGCAGTAAAGGTCCTACAGTAAAGGTCTGGTCCTTGGCAGACACTTTTATCCAAAGTGACTTATATTACAAAGGCAACAACATTAACCACTGTACCTGACGCTAGTAAATTTACCGCACACAGAAAATGTACCACACTCAAAAGTGGTATCTACAGGACTGTAATAAACAAAACAACAGATAAAAAACTCTGTTCTTGGTGTCATGAAAGCTGCTTATCTTGAAATGTGTGTTGGGTGTACAGGTTATTTATTGTAAGTCAAGAGAGAAGTTTACAGTAAATGTGAAGTTCATAAAATTGTGATTCCAAATACAGAGGACATCATGGATCAGTATTAGACCCAGGGTAGACTTGTTGTACTATTGTGCTGTTGTGTCTGAGCTGGAAAGCATCAATATACTTTTTGTTCCACTATACCACAGAAATTGTAGTGTAGAACTATCATGAAACATTTTGCAGCATTTCAGATTTATGTATTTGGTATTACAGAATATAAACTGTAGAGAGGTGTCATACTTTTTATCTTATTTTTGCACTGCAACACTAAAAATGCAACAATATGAGGATACACGGCAACACGTATTGCTGGGTGACAGCATTTGCTACAGTTATGTCTGCATGAGTCACTTTTGGATGAAGTATGAAGTGTTTTGCGTGCAGTATAAAGTGTTGTAAAGCATGAAAGACTAACTGATGTGCTCAGGTATGTGGTTGTTAAGCATACAGTTTGAAGAGTTTTGAATACAGTGGACATGGTGTTGAGAAAATGATTGTAAAAAAACTGTGACATTACTTATATTTGATAAAGGATCTTTAATATTGAGGGTTACACAAGGGTCTGTTTCAAACATGTGTAGGTTTGGTATGAGTGCAATGCATAATGCAAAGTCTTCAATGTAATAGATTCCATCTGGTATAATATCCATCAAGAGGCAGCAGGTAAATCAAATATATTGTGTAAGTGTGTGTGTGTGTGTGTGTGTGTGTGTGTGTGTGTGTGTGTGTGTGTGTGTGTGTGTGTGTGTGTAGTCATGCGTGTGTGCATGAGTATGGTGGAAATAGGTATTTTGGTTGACATGTAGGCATTTTGCATGTATGTGTCAGCGTCTGTTTATGCATGAAATTGTTTTCACTGGCCGGACTGCAATTCTGTGAGAGCCTACAAAGGCTGTGTGTGTGTGTGTGTGTGTGTGTGTGTGTGTGTGTGTGTGTGTGTGTGTGTGTGTGTGTGTGTGTGTGTGTGTGTGTGTGTGTGTGTGTGTGTGTGTGTGTTTGTGTGTGTGTGTGTTTGTGTGTGTGTGTGTGTGCACGCACGCAGCTATATCACTTACAATGATGAGCAGGATAAAGTAGATGAAGTTGTAGAAGGAGTGAGCATCCATCACGTAGTACATGATCTCCACCCAGCCCTCCAGTGTAATGACCTGAACACACACACACACACAGTCATACATTTTATGACTCCTCAGACTTCATTGACATATCGGAGGTGTTACCAAACAACAAAAGCACTAAAAGAAGTGCACCTAGCAACAAAGGAAAATGAAAATGCAGTCATCTGCCACCACTGAATCTAACACTGCACATACACTCACACTCACAGACACACACAAACACACACTCACACACACACAAATCAGAAAGAGAAAAAAGAAACCAGAGAAGAAAATGATGTGACATTTCTCTCTCTCCTACAAGATAACAGTTCAGGTACATTATAACATCAGAGCAGGGTCACAGGACTTCCTTACTCATAATACTTAAAACTCTAGAATACTAGAAAAACATAATCCTTTTCAGGAAGGTTTCAGGAACATTCCATCCTATTCAACCCCGCCACCCCCACTCCACCTCTCCTCCTCTCCATGCTCCTACTTCATCACCTGGAAGATGACGATCCAGGCATAGCCGATGTTGTCAAAGTTGATGGCACCCTTGTGTGGATTGCTGTGACCCGTACGGCAACGGGTGTAGTACTGGTTCCAGTTCACACAGAGCCCATCACCGCTGGCACTACCGTTTACCAGCGGTTCTGGTCCGAGGCCCAGAGTTTGCCGGTACAGCACGTCGTTCTTGTTGAGGCAGCAGGCGCGGCCACCCTCCCGCCGGGCCGGCACGTCCTGGCACGACATGATGCCGTTGTCCTGTGCCAGTGAGCAGATGAAGGGCCGCTCGTCATCCTCGTCCAGCTGGTAGTAGGGCTTGGGCAGCGTGATGCCCTTCGGACTGGGTGAGGGAGAAGGCAGGGGGTTATGGGTTTACGTTGCCCACAGATTACGCCACATAAAACAGATAACCTCTTAGCTACAAGCTTTATAGTTTTCCAGCAAGTCCTTTATATTTTTCGAGACTACCAGGCCTACTACTTCACAGAGAGAATCATTTGCCAATTCCAGCTTCAAACAAAAGCCGCCTCACTACCCAGAGAAGGACAGAGATTGAGTGTGAGGGAGAGACAGAGAGACATAAAGGATTAAGAAGTTCATAGTGTATACAGTTTAAGCTCAGTCGGTATTGAGGAAAAGTTTTTCCTGTTGAGCTGAGAGAAGACGAGAAGAGAGAGAGAGAGAGAGAGAGAAGCAGTCTTTGTAAAAAGTCCTCATGGAAGAGAGAGATCAGAGACAAAGGGCCAAGTAGAGAAGTAGTTGAATGAGAGGGCCTACTTACTGGGCCTTCAAAATAGGAATACATTTGGGAAGACTGAAGAAATGGCAAAGAAAATACATCCAAGTAATAAGCGATGAGAAAAAGAAGAGGGGTTCAAGGAATGAAAGGCAAGATATTTAACAATATGAAACTAATGATGTAACATGTGATCATTACTGTAAACCTATCAGATATGAATTATATAGGAGCAGCATAAAGGCTTAGGCAGGCACCATCAGGGAGAGGAGAATAAGACAACAGACAGACAGCAAGAGAGGGGGAGAGAAAGAGGGAGGGAGAGAGGGAGGGAGAGCGAAAGAAAGACAGAGGGAGTTTGGGAGGTGAAGCAACTCCGTTCAGATGGATATCAAAACCCTGTCTGTTCTTCTATTCTCTTTTGACATAGACTCTCTCACACACTCACACACACACCTACTCACACAATCACACACACACACAGAGATAATTTGACTAGAGATCACGGAGGCCCTTAACAGTGCCGCAGGAAACGTGAGCCCTGGCCTCTGATACAACTGTGACGAGAAAGCCTGGTTAAATTAGCCTGGTTAAATTACCACTCTCCAGGCATGAGCACACCGAGGCCAACTGAGAGATCAAAGACAGAGAAAGAGGAGAGGAGAGCAATCAGTAATATCTGTAATGGAAAACACATATCACAAGGCTATTCATGGCCCATATCACCATGCAGATGGAGAAGAACAAGTCAAAGAGAGAGCGAGAGAGAGAGCGAATAGAGCAAACTGCTCTGAATGTGACCTGGATGAGGTACTAACATGGAGAAAAGGGGGGACACAAGACGACACGAATAGACCAGAACTGAACTGAACTGAACTGAACTGAACTGAACTGAACTGAACTGAACTGAACTGAACTGAACTGAACTGAACTGAACTGAACTGAACTGAACTGAACTGAACTGAACTGAACTGAACTGAACTGACCAGACCAGACCAGACCAGACCAGACCAGACCAGACCAGACCAGACCAGACCAAACCAGACCAGACCAGACCAGACCAGACCAGACCGTCTTCATAAGAGTCCAGCAGTAGGGTACTTAGATATGAGGAGATGGGAGCGAAGGGAGCAGATATGCATGTCATTCATTTGAGATTTTAGCAACAGCACCACGGAGCCAGATTGATGAGCACAGAAGTCATCACTTTATTCCTTGGTACTCGTGTGGTGTGTGTGTGTGTGTGTGTGTGTGTGTGTGTGTGTGTGTGTGTGTGTGTGTGTGTGTGTGTGTGTGTGTGTGTGTGTGTGTGTGTGTGTGTGTGTGTGTGTGTGTGTGTGTTTGTGTGTGTGTGTGTGTGTGTGTGTGTGAGAGTGTAGATGCATATGTGCATATGTCTATACAAATGCGCTTGCATGTATGTTTGTTTGAGTATGTGTGCATGTATGTGCGTATGTGTACAGAAACCCATGTGAGTGGGTGAGCGTATATGAGAATGTTGAATGAGAATGTTGACAGATATCAGTGTCTGTGCTCTTCTCTCTCTAAAGCCTCGGGTTAGAGCCTCAGCTGCATGCCTTAAAGGAAAGCCAACTCATCTCTAGCACAACAGGGCAATCGGAACTCAGTTCCACTACACCCAATAGAGACGCATGGCACGTACACTGGCGATGAAATCTCCACCAGAAACATCAATGCGCTCTAAATGCTTCTCTCCCTCCCGCCATCTCTGCCCAACAGCCTTCCCACTGTGAGCAGCTCCCGGCGTTTTCACACACACACTGATCCTGTGGCACCTGTCACCATACAGACTGAGCATGTGTGTGTGTGTGTGTGTCTATACAGTATGTATGTGTTTGTGTATGAGTGAGTGCATGTGTATGTGTGTGAGTGAGTGAGTGTGTGATAGAGCGAGTGTGTGCCTAAAAGTGTGTGTGTGTGTGTGTGTGTGTTTGTGTGTGTGTGTGTGAGTGACACCCTGTTCTAATATCAGGCAGGGATAAATTAGTGGTAATTAGCAGCCCCTGTGTCTCATGCGCCTGATTAGTTGGTGCTGTCACCAACCATCGCCTCTGCTGCTGCGATGCTGCCACCGTCCCCCATTTCCTGAACCTCCCGCTGGCCTGCCTGCCTGCCTGCTTGCCTGCCTGTCAGTCTGGAGACCCATTCAGGCCACGGATCTGCCTCTACAGGCCTCATGCTGGGGACGGTTATGGCCTAAAGGGAGTTCAGGCATAGCCAAAAGCGGAGCTGTGTGTGTGTGTGTGTGTGTGTGTGTGTGTGTGTTTGTGTGTGTGTGTGTGTGTGTGTGTGTGTGTGTGTGTGTGTGTGTGTGTGTGTGTATGTGTGTGTGTGTGTGTGTGTGTGTGTGTGTGTGGGTGTGTGTGTTTGTGTGTGTGTGTTGAGGGGGTCATGAATCTTCCGATTGTAGTAATTGGAAGCATTATGAAATGAATTGAGATGGAGGATGTGGAGGATGTTGAGGATGATAATCATCCTTTCCAATGGCATGATTCTTCACTATTAGATGCGTAATCCTGATCCTTATCATCACTATCATCGTCACCGTCACGTCATCATCATAATAAGTCACTGTCAAACAACATCATTATTCAAGGTCATCACTACTTTCAGTGCCAATGCCAATGTCAAACAGCCATTATGGTACAGTGCCACACATGCCTTCCACAAGTTAGTTGGAAGTCAGTTTTACGGGACCATGCTGAGGTTGACCTTTGTGTGACCTTTGCTGTGGCGAAACCCAGATGAAATTATGACATCTGATTGATACAATGAACTCAGATACCCTCTCCTCGGTGGATGAGAACCCCCCAATAACGTACGATAATTTCCCCTCACTTTATCTAAGCCGACAGCCTTGCGTCGGAATGAAACAAATCAGAATTGGCAGGCGTCCCTGAAAACAGGGGCGACACCTGCTTTTATAATCGCTCCGGCAACTCCGCGGCAAGCCTCTCTCTGCCGGGCGGTAAGCCTCAGTCGACACATCAAGGTCACGGCAATAATCTTCCCATCAGTCCTCACCTCGCTCCCGGAACAGCGGTAGCTGTGGCGACAGGCTGAGAGTGAATGAAAGAGTGTGTGTGTGTCTCTGTGTGTGTGTGTGTGTCTCTCTGTGTGTGTGTGTGTGTGTGTGTGTGTCTGTGTGTGTGTGTGTGTGTGTGTGTGTTTGTGTGTGTGTGTGTGTGTGTGTGGGATGGGACCAGGGGAACGGGTGAGGGGGGAAATGATCTGCTCTGACACGTGGCCTCTGAGATGCCTCTTTCTGTCGGCTTCCCGAGGGGTCAGGATATGAGGGAAATTGCTGAGGGGGATTTAGTCTGTGCTGATAGCATTGACGGAGAATGAAACGCGGAGCGCTGGTCATCGGAGGACAGTAGGAGGGAATCCTCTTTGTCCCTCACAAGCCAATGCCCACTCATGATTGGGAAATTAAATTCCTGTTGCTTTGGTGGCAAATTGCTTGGAGTTTACCCAAGGAGACATGAACACAATTGATGGTGTGTGAGTGTGTGGGTGTGTGTGTGTGTGTGTGTGTGTGTGAGTGTGTCCACCATGCCATTGAATTCGTTTTATAGCTTCCCAGCGTGAGGAAAAAAGACCTGTTATGTCGCTATCAAGTAGAGCACAAGACTTCTTTTGTAAAGGAAAAGAAACGACGATTGGATTATATCCTTTGTATATATTTTGGGAGGATCTGGAGGCTTAATTCAAACACATGGATACACTGGCAACGATCAAAAAGTTTGCCAGCTGTTTTCCGGGTAAGCAGCTTGTCTGAGCATCAGCATCCAAAATAAACAACAAAAACATTTTGAGAAGCCTCTCCTGATTAACAGTCCATAAGCACAACTTCCAAACAACACCGTCAGAAAACCAGACACTAGAGTTGCCATCACAACACTGCAACAATTTAAGCCTGACACAGAAGCCGATCAATGAAGAAACTAAAGGAAAACAACAACCAATAAAGAAAAACAAAGTGATAGCTTTCCAAAGGAGGAGGAGGAGTGAGGAGCAGCATGAATGACAGAGAGGTTCATGGGAAGGATGGGTTTCTTGAGTGTCCTCAGTGGGCCCACCTGCCAGGCCTCAGCAGGAGGGCGGGCTCCCCAACCAACAAACCACCAATCAAAAACATGACACCGCCACCGCTACCCCTGACAATCACGGCGCACATTAAAGCACACTCTACCACTGGCGTGTCTACAATCCCCAAAGCCTATACATGCCGGTGTAAGGACCATTAGCTCCCAGACGACTGATGAAAAACCCCTTCACACCACCAACCCTGACAAACGTTAGACATTAAAGCGAAATCCACAACTGCCACTGATGCACCAGGAGCTTCTGCAGGCTGAGTGCTGATTAAGAGCTCCATGCTGGTGAGAACAAGAGTGAGACGAAACGCATGTGTGTGTGTGTGTGTGTGTGTGTGTGTGTGTTCACACGTACACAGCCCCACCAGACCCTGTGCCCTTTACCCACCACTTAGCATGTACCCATCGTTTCATCTCGACCTCCCCGTACCCCACACCGCCGCCGTGATCAAACCACAGGCCACTAAAGAGCAAACAGGGATAAATCAAAGGTAGAAAGAAGAAGAAAAAAGAAAATAACAAGCAAATAGATTTTCAAAGCACAGGTGCTCATTCAAAAAACATTCACAAAAAAACTAAATAATAAAAAAATAAGACTGATTGACTGATTTCATTCAACGTGTTCATTTGCAAATAAAAAAAAACCCTGTGTGTCTGTTTTTATCCGTGCCTTTATTAGAGGAGCGTACAAATCAGAGAACATCTTTTCATCTCGGCCTGTGATGAGCCGCGCAGGCGACCGGGAGCGGCAGGGTCATTTTCTCTGATTAGATCTCTGCCTTATCAAGCTACAGCAGGGCTTACGTATGTAGCAAAGGAAAATAAATTCAAAAAAGCGATACAAATACACTTATATTTACAATCATCATAAATATCATTATGCATCTAACTAAAGTTTGATCTTCTTCCCCTGTTCAATTGGGTGCCCTAAGCGGAACTGCTTTGTGGTTATTATTTTTTTAGTTATAATTATTATAGTTACAAATGTGAATCTGTTAGCGTAATTAACATACACAAAAACAAGTCACGCAAGCAACTAAAGCAAATAAAAGGCCTCTACCTTTCAGGCTATACAGATATCCTCTTCTTGATTCAACCGGAATTTTAACACATTTTGCTTATCCTTTTCTGGATTTTGCTTACTATGTACCAACTCTCAAATATTCATCTCAAAAGAAATATTGCCAACTTGATGACCTTTGATAATGTATTGATTCATTGTGTATTGTGACTTTTAAACATTTGGTTTAGGCTACATTCTCATATTTTAACTTTTTACCAAGACCATGGAGGATGGCTTTTTTGATATCAGATTTTCTGGTATATATACTATTTTGCATGGGAAGCAGGTGATGCAGGGGATAATTTCTGCTAGCCCATCGGACAGGGTGTTGATACATTTTGCCAGACCGACAAGAAAACTTGATTGTCCCAAGACGTCAGGCTAGGATTTTGCAGGACCTGTAAAGTCCTGAAATTGCATGTGCAAATATATATGTCAGACTGACAACTCAGTATTCCGGCTTACAAATGAAGACCGTTTCCTGTTAATATTTCTTTAATTGGATCCATCAAATCAAGAAGATTCAAACCCCGTTTGTAATTACTTTGCATTTTTCCATCAAGCAATGTGCCCATGTGACGAGTTAATATCAATCAAGTATTCTCTACCTTTAAGAAGCTCTTGAAGACCCAACTCTTCAGAGAGCACCTCCCCTCCTAACTTGCACTTCTACTAGTACTTAACTTGCACTTACAGGAGTTACATTCCTGCACTTTTTTTCAATTTCTTACGTAAAATAGTATGTATTGTTACACTAGGTCTCTATTGCTCATAGTTTGACTGTTCTCTTCCTTGTACGTCTCTGTGGACAAAACTGTCTGCTAAATGACTATATGTAAAAGTAAAGTATTCAGTGATTGGGGAACAACACTTACGTACACTCACACACACACACACATACACATGGGCAAACTCACACATATGCAGACTGAGTCTCTCTCTCACACACACACACACACACACACACACACACACACACACACACACACACGCACACAGTATATACACATACACACACACAAAAAAACACACACACAAAGAGACATGCATACACGCACATGCACACACAAACACACACACACACACATACCCACACAGACACATACCTCCACAGTGTGTCTGTGGACTTGGGTAGACCTGAGCAAAACTGACAAGAATTGCTGTTGGCACAGTAATACTTGAGAAGTCACTCAGCTTGAATATTAATGAAAGCCAAGAAAAGAAGAAAGGTGTGAATATGTATAAAAAGCAGAGAGAGAGAGGGAGAGAAAGAGAAAGAGACAGAGGGGGCGAGAGAGAGAAAGAGGGAGAGAAAGAAAGAGAGAGGGATAGACGGAAGGAGGGAGCAGGAGAGAAAGCGACAGGCGCAAACAAACACCACAGGATTTTAATTAAGCCAATGAATTGACAAGAACAAGGTAATAACATTTACATTGTTCAAATTTGTGTTCATAATTACCCTTTATGAACACTAGGAAGACATGGGGGGTATGTTAATCTGGAGGGGTGTGTGCGTGGGAGGAGGACTTTGGGGTTGATCGGGATTTGGTGGGGAAGCCTCTGAAGCTTTGCACAACACCTTGCCTACAACATTGCTCTCAACATAGTCTGTGCATGGACAACACTAAGCTTCTACATTGCTTCCTATATAGTCTGTGCATGGACAACACTAGGCTTGCCTACAACCGTGCTCCCTACATGGTCTGTGGACAGTAAACTTTATCACATATGGACCAGAACTATGACTTCTATAAGAAACCAAAAATAAATACCAGAACTCCTGAGCGGATCAACAGACAAAAGCAAATGGGATTCGGTTTGGATAATATTCTCAGCTCAATCAGACATTCACATTGGCAATATATACTGTACATGCAATATATGTTTCACATAGACATTTTATCAGTCTACCACATTTTCCATCTCTTAATCTACTCACCCAGAATGAGCGGAACACTTGAGAATTAGGCTTCTACAGATTATAATTACAGGTCTGGGACCTATGTTCCCTCTATCCTCAGGTGTAACTGAGACTGAATGTGGTGTGCGAGGGACCAGCACTCACAGGGTGAAGTTCTCCGCAGGGTAGCAGCGGTTGCGCAGCAGACCGGCCCACAGCTGCACGCCGATGATGCCAAAGATGAAGAAGACGAAGAAGCAGAGCAGAAGCACGTTCCCCAGCATGGGCAGCGTGTCCAGCAGCAGGTTCACCAGGATACGCATGCCTGGAACACACACACACACATACACACACACATACACACACCACACACACACACACACACACACACACACATGATCACACACACACACACACACACACATATGTAGACACACAGAGATAACTACACAATATACGCAGAGTGAAAAAGAGAACCAAAAGAACAACAAAATCATCTTCTTTTCCTCATTTTCAGAAAGTGTTGAAGGCATTAGAGTCGATGTATTAGCCTCATCTTAAACCGTGTCATATTAAAGGTCCAGAGAGGTTGGACTGTTCCATGTCCAAAGAAGGACACATTAATATGTACATTAAAAGTTAACAAAATAACAAAATCTACAAGTCAACTCTTATTCAGAGATTATTAATTCATATGTAACTCAGATGGAACAAAAACACCCCAGGCTTTTGCCTCAGTCCATTTATGTATTTATAAGAACTGTGAGGGGAGGCACTGGGCACATCTTTGAAAATCTTGCGGGTCTTAATCATAGGCTAAGTGGCTTGGCTTTCACATGGCCCTCTAATCCCCCTCTAATGGCCTAATGATAGATAATCCCTCTCGTATACATAGGGGCACGGCCACGGTGACCCTGAAGAGGCACTTGAGGTGCCACCCGTGGCCCCAAGCACAGTCTGCAGGGACCGGGGGCCACAGTGGTCAGGACGAAGACAGAAAGAAGACAACACAGACAGTTCATGCAGAGCGAAACACATGACAGGGAGAGAATAGAATATAGAATAGAATATAGAATATGAAAATTCAGCATGACGTCACAACAACAAACATCTCACTACCGGGTGGCAAACGTCGCCCCTGCCCATAGTAAACCTTAACAAACCAACAGGATTTTTTGACAGGTTTTTCCATGCCATGTCAACATGTTTTATGATGATGATCTTGTTAACTGAAAAACTAGACGTTGGTGATTTTGTTGCTGTTGATATTTGTTAGCGAAATAACGGTAATATTGCAACGACCAAGTCATTGAAATACATTGAAGTATCAAACTCGTAGTTACTGAGATCGCTATAGCCAACTTAACATGAACGATTTCAGGACTGTTTGTAGCTTTCAAGCTATCTTTTTAGACACAAGAATATGTCCATACAGATATTAATAAAGTACCTATCTATCGATCTTATTGAAAGTATTGAAAACGTTGTCATTGTACATGAGCAGTTTTGAGGATTTGTGGTCTCTTAGCAGATGTGGTTGGACTGGAGTTAGCTAGCTCAGGTTCCAGGTGTTTTGATGGGGCACAATCAGTGTGGTCAGAATCAGGGTTTGACCGACCTGCATTATAAAAAAAGATTAAGGAAGCGTATCATAGCCAAGCCAGATCACGCCACTGTATGTGGTTGGTTTATTTATAACAACGGGACTAGCACTCTCACGCTAGCAAGCTATGCTACCCAACGTTTTACTACCGTAAGCTACCCAACAGCAACCCAACAAAATCGTTTTATTTCCTATTATCCTATTTGTATAAACTTGCACAAGCTTTTGAGACATATTCTGCAGGTAATATTGTGGCGAGTTGATGGCGTTGATTGACTAACATTAGACATCCTAGCTTGCTAACATTTGCTAGGGGAAGAAAGTTGACCAAACTGTACGTTAGCTCAGCTTTCAGCGTGCGCAGGCATAATGGGGAAATAAGCATTGATATGAGTCACCCGCTTGTGTTATTACTCTCAATAAAAGTATTATCAACGATTGAAATATAGAATTTGCTGAAATAGTGCTATAAAAAAGTAACAATAATTAAGTGCCTGGATACATTTGGCATTACGAGCCCAAACACAACACGATTTCGCCATAACATTTGCGTAAATGAACTACTTCGGCTGTTGACAGGATGACAGTTTGCCACCCGGAAGTACCTTGGCAACCTTTGTTTAAAAAAACCTTCTGATTTGGTCTATAGAATATAGAACAGAATATAGAATAGAATATAGAATATAGAATAGAATAAAAAATAGAATAGAATGGAATGTAGAATTGAAGAAGGCAGATAGGGAGAGAGAGAGAGAGAGAGAGAGATTAAGAGGAATCAACTGTGGTTTCAACTGTTCAAAAAATAATCCCTATAATGTTGAATGGAAATTGCTTCAATTAATTTCCCAAACTTACAGCCCTTGAAGTAGGCTACAGCAGGAGCTAGACCATTATGAAAGTAATGAAGCCTTATACACAACTCACTGTATTCAACTGGGTACTGGAACCCTGGAGTAAACTGAATACAAACTTTCCTTTTGGTCTGTTTTGTATATTTAAAGTTTTTTTGCGGTTTTGTGCAGACAGACACACAAATGCATACAATGACTTCAAAGGTACTCTGCAATAGAGACAAAAAGAGAGGGATACAGACAGAGAGAAAGAGGGATAGAAAGAGAGAGCGAGATAAATAGAGAGAGAGAGAGACCACAAAAGAAAACAAAACCAAAAACACCCTGATAGCTGACATGAGGAGAAGTGTTTGTGGGGAGCCATGAAGCCAAATGAGCTGTTTTGTGCCTGTAGGGAGAGCGAGGGCTTGGGTGGGAGGGAAGCGGTTGGCACAGGCACAGACACATGTCAGATGACCTCACAGGCCCCGCAGCTCCCACTGCAGCCACAGAGCACAGAGCAGGCAGATAGAGAGAGGAAGAGAGAGAGAGAGAGAGAGAGAGAGAGAGAGAGACAGAGAGAGAAAGACAGAGAGAGACAGAGAGAGAGAGGGACAGCCTTTCAAAAGGGCTCTCAGGGAGCACAGGATCCTATTAGTGTACATTATGTTTATTATGTTCATTTATTCTGGTTTTCCCTCATCAACCACTGCAAAGTGAAAGCTGTAAAGTGTCGTAACATTTTTTTCTATGTTGTGTAGTTAATTTGCTCTTCACTAGTTCCCTGAATGAATACTGTTTCATGCATCAATTAACAAAAATAAACGATAAAAAAGGCTTAAATGAATGTTAGCCTTAATAAACTATAACATATAGTTCAATGTTGATATTTAAAGTCTGTTAATGAATTTAGTATTAATGAATTTCACAAAGCATCCAGAAAAAGTATTTCTGTTTAATGTATTATTTCTGATGACATAAGTAACCAATTTAGCATTAAAAACTGAATATTAGTACTACTACTGATATTAACTACTGCAGTTAATCCTGTAGTTAATTACCTTTTTATGTTAACCAAGACATATAATTAAAAATAATTAGGAGTAGGGTGCATTACAACCGTCAAACCGACATTGCTAAGTTTCAGTATGGTAGCTGTAGTGCACCCTGTTATTATAATACCTAGGCTAGGTTGTTGGGTACGATTGACAGTGAGAGGTATGGTCACAGTGGGAAATCCCCAACCAACATCAAGAGGAATTCAACATCTTTTCTTGTGTATAACTACAAAAGAAATTAAACCTGAATGAAATGCATTGCCATTTAATTAAGGCTCTTATATGGGGACTCAAAAGGCGTATTCGTCATGCATGTCAGTAGAACGACTGAGTGAGAGTTGTATTTCTTGAATAATAAACATAATAATTGAGTTATTTGTCTGTTTGATTGATCCTTTTTGTATAGAGTTCATAAGAAGAAGAGAGGAGAAACAGAATAGACTACAGTCATGAAGATGGAGAATGAGTTACATCCCGTATGGAAAAGGTATGGAAAAACTGCATAGGAATCACATGTACAATACTTGCATAATAATTATGTGGTAAAGCGCTTGCATATACATTTCATATTAAAATGGCATAATACCCTTCAACATACAAGAATAACATAGTTTGGTCACACTTTATTTGTATGGTCCCCAATATCTATCTACAGATCATGAACAAATTATATGTTGAGACTCTGTTTACTAAAATGTATGGGTAAGGCTAGGGTTAGGTATTGGGTTTGGTTAAGGTGATGGTCAGTGAAAACTTAGAAAGACTGACCAAACACTGTTACTGTTATTGAAAGGGACTATAATTGCACTCTATCAAATTGAACATATGAATTGTACAGACTTTTTGTCCATATGGGATAGCCTGAGAGACTGACATTTACAGATACAAAGAATGAGAGACTATACTATATGTGGTTCTCCAGAGGAGAAGAGCCGGACTGACAGTGACAATGAGCAGACAGACGGACAAATTATGAGAGATGGAGAAAAAGAGGGAGTGAGAGAGAGAGAAAGAAAGAAAGAAAGAGAAAAAGAACGAGAGAGAGAGAGAAAAGAGAGAGAGTGAGGGAGAGAGAGAGAAAGAGAGATAGAGAGAGGGAGAGGGAGAGAAAGAGAGATAGAGAGAGACTGTGTTTGTCTTCTCTCTTCCAGCTGAATGAGGAGGGGTTCGCTGCTCTCCTCTGAAACAGAGTTTAATAAAGGAGTCGATTGCCTCTTTTATAAGCGTCTAAATAAAGACCCAAATTAAATCTGCAGCGATGCCAAAGAACTCTTGTACCATCAACCATTTATAGGGCTGGAGCCAGACTTCAGGCAAAAGTTTCTTTCTCTTCAGTGGGAATTAAAACGGGGCTCAATATTGCGTTGCATGTTTTTTTTATTATTTATTCTTTTTTCTTGTATTCCATTAAAGAACTCCAAGACATGTCATCTGATATGATTGATTGCATCAATTCCTGTTTCATACCCATCTCCTAATTCCACTAATAATAATTACTTTTACATGGGGGTCTTTGCAGCTCCCATGATCTGCTCTTACAGCCTGGGTAAGTATAAAAGTAAAATTGAATCCCAACATCAAACAATCCAATTAGAGGAGTGATAAGCATGACTAAGCTGGCTGAAGAACAGCAGACTACATCAGCGGCTCACAGACCAGCGTGTAGCAAAACATGTCCCAACCTTGGTTCGCTCATGGAAAGCCCACACCAGGCGCGTCTGGTAATTTAGGTTATTGCCCTCAACAGGACCAAAACAAAGTCCTTATACTAGCTCATTCTAGCCATACTTATTCTTCCACACTAGCTCATGATATCTATACTTATTCTTCCACACTAGCTCATGATATCTATACTTATTCTTCCACACTAGCTCATGATATCTAAACTTGTTCTTCCACATTAGCTCATGATATCCATATTTGTTCTTCCACACTAGCTCATGATATCCATATTTGTTCTTCCACACTAGCTCATGATCTCCATACATGTTCTTCCACACTAGCTCATGATATCTATACTTATTCTTCCACACTAGCTCATGATATCTAAACGTGTTCTTCCACATTAGCTCATGATATCCATATTTGTTCTTCCACACTAGCTGATGATATCTATACATGTTCTTCCACACTAGCTCATGATATTCATACTTGTTCTTTCACACTAGCAGATGATATCTATACATGTTCTTCCACACTAGCTCATGATATCCATACTTGTTCTTCCACACTAGTTGATGACACTCACGCTTCCGTATATTTATATGTATTGCATTACAAACACATATGCCATGCACACATAGCCCTTCTGCTTTCGTCCAGTGGACCAAAGATTCTCCCAGCTCAGGCGGCGTGGGCGTTGCTTGCGTTGGCATGCATTACGCATGCATATGGTTAGACTTAGAAGCACAGAGGCGTGTGGGATCTCCCTCGTGACAAATACAGAGTGTGTTTACACACACTGGCTAGAGGCCTGTGGGTGGCCTGAGGAAAATGACCAGTCTTGGCATATGCCTCCAACATTAACTGCCCACTGGAAATGACAGTAAAATGATCTTGTTGTATAAGAGAGATACACTGTTTGTGTACTTTTCTGCAGTGACACCTAGTAACACTAGGACTGAGGAAGGAACATAAGGAAAATCTCAGAGGGTACAGTCTCTCTATCGCAAATACTCTATCCCTGGTTTGGTGAAATAATAAAAAACAAACATGCTGCTACTCTTTGATACTCAGTTTTGGCTATGGATATGGCTATGGCTATGGATATGGATATGGCTATGGATATGGCTATGGATATGGCTATGGCTATGGCTATGGCTATGGATATGGATATGGCTATGGTTTGGGTGGATGCTATCCATGTCCCTTCTTTGTCCCTTCTTTGTTTCACTCTATTTGATCTCTTATTTCTCTCTCCCTCCCTCACCAGTTGTCTTCAGAACTAGCCATTAGCCCCCTTTACACACTGTGGAAAAAAGGGAATAGAGGTGGTCGATGCGAAGGGAAAGAGACCCATTTCACTCCTTCTCCTCCACTTTTGAGAGAGGGATAAGCTGGGATCCGTCATCTAAGGGGGATCTCGTGGACATCAGCTGCCGGCGCTGTTGGCTCGGCTCTTTGATCTCAGTGACAGACGGCGAGAGATTTCGAGAGAGATTTTGTTGTTTTTTTCTCTCAAGCTCTGTGCAGGAGTCTTACCGGAAGTGGATACGAGAGAGGAGGAGAGGTCCCCCTTCTCCGATCTCAAATCCTGCCATGAAAGACTTCGGGGATCACTGCTGATCCTCCAAACAAAGCCTAAAGTGTGTTTGTGTGTGTGTTTGTGTGTGTGTGTGTGTGTGTGTGTGTGTTTGTGTGTGTGTGAATGTTGTCGTCTGTTGATACTCCTGTCCTGATTGTTTCTTTTCTTTTGTTTTTGCTCAGATCTCTCTCTCTCTCTCTCTCCCTATCCTCCTCTCATTTGGTTAATCAAATTCAAATGACAAATGCAGCACTGCCAAAGCATGGATTATGCAGCAGGCCTCTGAAAAGACAGCACAAACACAGACAAACGGAAAAAAAAACGCAAAAACACCATCTACAATATCTATACTACGACCTTGTGAATTGAATAAGATTCAGATGCAGCCTTATTCCCCCCATTGGCTGTTCCATGGATCACAATTCACTTTCCCCTCTTTCTCTTTCTCATCCCTCTTTCTTTTTCTCATCCCTCTTTCTCTTTGGCACGTGCACCTCTCACGCCTCTCTACACCGTCACTCCGCTCTCGAGCTGGCCTTAATGACTCGCCTCACACTTGTCCTCACGCTCTCCAGTGGCACGTTCATCTGCCCTCGTGACAGCGTTTCACACTGCAGCGTGTAGCTGTGGAGATGGAGTTTGACGCCTCCTATCGAAACCAAGAGTCTGCCTGAGGTGGCCCAAGGCACGCAATCATCTTTGCAGATCAGGCAAGTCAACATTACCTCGAGGGTAATCACATTTCAGAGAGAGAGAGAGAAAGAGAGAGAGAGACTCGAGTCTTGTGCCCTGGGCGTTATTCATGGTGTAATGTTAAAGATGTTTATTAGGCTATAATAGCATGTGTGGTTGGTTGGCTTATGTAGGGTTTTTTTTTCTTGGAGAAATGGGTTTTCACTTGTGCCCTTTCAAAACTGAACTCTTATATTATGAGGTCTGAAGTGGTGGACTGAGATTATATCAAATTATACAGATTTAGTTTTCTCAGAGATAAACAATAGAAAGGTGGAAATTACTCTCTACAGCGACCACTTACTTGGCACCCGGTTGATGGCTTTGAGGGGTCGCAGGACTCTCACTGTTCTGATTGCTGTGAGATTGATGTTTTGCAGGTCCAAGGAATACTCCACAACCCTGAAAAAAATGAGAGATAAAAGGAAGTGGAGGTTAGAACAAAATCATGATTGATATATACTGTTTATATGGAAGAACACATCAGATTCCTTTGAGATAGCAACACTTCCTTTGTAATGAATAGATCATAAATGGAATTCCCCAGAGACCAGTGCTGGGGACACAATTTTTGTATCTAAATCAAAAGTATCAAATAAAAAAAAAACGTTACATTGTGAAATGCATTAAGTTAATGTGATTTTCTGGCAGATGTTTCCCTGGATAGTTTTGAATTAAAACATGTTCATCATTATCTATTAATTGATTATAAAATATTCATTCAAAACATGCATCAAGTAAATTCCATGAAGCATTAGACAAAGGATCATAAAACATAAAGGTATAACATTAAATATTAAGGTTTTCCTTCTAGAGAAGAGTACAGACAAAGCAGAGGCTTCTCTAAGTGTTGTTTACTACAGGGAACACATATCTGCTACTCCATGACACAACATCCATTAGGGATTGGGTGCTGAAAAGTCTGCATAGGAAAGGAGGAATGATTTACAGGGTGGAGAGACATAAAAGAAAGAAAGAAAGAATGAAAGAATGACGGACAGGCAGAGGGAGGAAGGGCAAAGACAGGCAAAGAGCATTTTAAGTGAATTCCATTTCCTGACAGAAATGACTGGCTAATGCCAGAAGCCAGTTGTTGAACATCAGTTTCCGATGCAGAAAAACACCGGCTTTAGAGTCCCCACACACCAGGAAGCACTCACAAAGACCATCTGACCTCGGCAGACCAGCCGAGCACTCTGGCACATGAGTGCACATGATCTCCACTTCACTGAGCCCACTGCACACACTACCACCATCTGTGGGTTCGTGAGGTGTATCAGAGCACTAAGGTCACTCCCTCCTATGACAGTTTAATAGCC
Organism: Sprattus sprattus; assembly: GCF_963457725.1. Lineage (NCBI taxonomy): Eukaryota > Metazoa > Chordata > Actinopteri > Clupeiformes > Clupeidae > Sprattus > Sprattus sprattus. The sequence continues at coordinate 34,162,893 of NC_137920.1, forward strand.
TGTGACATGAGCTGCGATGGCATGTAACATAATCAGAGTTGTCATGGTCCCTTCCAATAATGGTAACATGATATGGCTGAATCAATGGACCTTAAATGTCATGGTGATATATATATATCATAAGGTCATTTAAATTGTGTGTCTGGATTTGTGTAAAGAGGTTTCCTCCATTACAGAAACTGAGTTTGTTTTACATCTACGTAAGATTTGCTATTGGGTCATTATGTGGCAAGAAAACCTGACTCATCAATATTCATTGTGGAGGGTGACTGGTCAGACTAAGAAGAGACTAAAAGGCCTCGGACTCCAGAGTGCTATAGGTTGAAGCCGGGTTGGGAAAAGTGAGTATACACTATATAATACATGGTATTGGTTAGAACAGGGTCATAGCATGGTCATGTTAATGTTATGACAGAGGGCTGAGGTAAAGACAAACGGTAGCATAGCATAGCTGTGTTTCCCACACAGCCTGTCTGCTCTCAGAATCAGAAACCATCTCTTAAATCCATATTGTCAGCTGTATTCATTTTAATTCCTCCCTGTCTACTTTTACCTTGGGGATATCGAACACACACAGTTATTTAAAACATGCAATCGGAAAAGAAAAGAAACAAAACAAGCCATTCTTTCTTCTCAGAACCAGCCGAGAGAAGTTATACAGTAAAAGCCTGAAATGAGCTCTCTCTGGACCAACAGCCATTTTCCATTAGTGCCAGTTTGCTGCATCAGGTGAAACATGTGGGATAAAAAAAATCACTGTCTATTTTGGACCGTAACTGTGTGCATTTCACGATTACTGAGTGTGTAGTACTGGACTCATACTGTATGACAGGAGAATAGTACCTGAGAACAAGTACCTCCCTCATTGTGTGTGTGCATCTATGTGTGTGTGTGTGGTGTGGTGTGGTGTGTGGTGTGTGATTATACACGACATGATTTGTATGTAGCTTTAATTACCACTCCAACCAGGCCTGCCTCATTTCTGCTGGTAATGAAGTACTCGTTGTGGTCCATTCACCAACCACAGATATCCCTACCCCCACACTCATTTCTCTCTCTCTCTCTCTATTTCTCTCTCTCACACACACACACTCTCTCTCTCTCTCTCTCTCTCTCTCTCTCTCTTTCTTTCTTTCACACACACACACACACACACACACACACACACACACACACACACACACACACTCTCTCTCTCTCTCTCTCTCTCTGTCTCTCTCTCTCTCTCTCTCTTACAGTTTATATAAACAGATTCAGGTGCTGAGGCAAGAGAGTTTGAATCTCTGCTTCTAAACTGGAACACTTCCAAAAACAGCCATCATAAATATTTGAGTATTTGAGGAACCATACAGAACATCTAGGGGGTCTTCAGTGTGTATCAGGGACCACTGGGAAAATTATGATTCCCTCTCTCAATCTTTCTCTCTGTCTCATTCTTTCTCTCCTTCCTTTGAGGCCAATATGTAGTTTTCTGCAAACTCTGTGAAAACATGCCTAGAAAAAAGAACATTGGTAAAAAAAAAAATAGAGGGGTTAAAGTTTTATAAATGTACTCTGAGACACAAACTGAGAACAGTTTCATTTTTGATTGTTAGGTTACAATTTACCCCACTCCTGCACCAGTACTTCTTATTTGAACACATTTCATCTCTGGGAGAACCCAAGTTCCACCATGTGAGACACGCTTTGAAAAGCTGTAGCAAGTAAGTATTCCACCTCTCAAATGGAAAATCAAATAGGAAAATGTTAAGGGGAGACCGAATGAAAGCAAAAATTCTGTCACTGTAGATAAGGCGAGAACAAAATGCTGATCGTTTGTGTCAGTGTAGTGTCTCTTTCAACACTGCGCTTCAGTGAGTACGTGTGTAGACCGGCTTCCATTAGCATCTCATCTCCGTCTCGCGCTACCACTCTCAGTGGAAATGTAATCCCACTCAGAGTCCGAGCTGGAGACGCGATTTACTCACTGAGAACACCTGGGTCCACTCTTTTCTCAGGGCCAGCTGGACAGTTTCTTTCTCCAGTCATATAACCAACAACCATAATAATAGAGCAGGGTCGTCCCTCTCTGCCTTTAAGAAGCTTTTGAAGACCCAACTCTAGAGAGAGCACCTCCCTTCCTAACTTGCACTTCAACTAGTACTTAACTTGGACTTACAGTAGTTACATTCCTGCACTTTTATCTATTTCTTATGTAAAGTAGTATTTGTTGTTACACCAGGCCGCTATTGCTCGTAGCTTGATGGTTCTCTCCCTTGTATGTCGCTTTGGGTAAAAGCGTCTGCTAAATGACTAAATGTAAATGTAAATAACCAATGCATACCCTTGCTCCACTGAGGTTAAGAGCCTTGGCGTCATCCTGGACAGTTTCTTTCTCCAGTCATATAACCAATGTCACACCACAAAAAAATATCCCTACTTTGGTCACATCACACATTGGCAACTGTAATGCGATCCTTGCAGGCATCCCCGAAAAAAAAAAAACGTCTTCACCGACTTCAACTCATTCAGAACTCCGCAGGATGGATTATTTCATGATCAAAGTCCACTGAATATGTCACACCCCTGCCGATTCAATTACACTGGCTCCCCGTGCCACAATGGATCAGCTGTTTAAATCCTTGCTATTAACATTTAAAGCTCCCTATAATCTTCCCCCTGTTTATCTCCCAGACCTCCTTCAGGCTGACACTCCCTCTTGCTCCCTGCCGTCTTCATCAGCAGGTCCACTGGCACTACCAGCCATTGACCTCAGCAGAATGGCCGCCAGGACCTTCTTCTATACTACACCCAAACTTGGGACACTTATCTTCCCCTTACATCTCTATTACAGAATTAAAAGCTGCTCTTAAAACCTTTAAATCTTTTTAAACTGCATCAACCGCATCTCAATTTATAAAGCAAAAGCAATTGTAACTAATTGCTGAGCTATGCTCTGTTTAACTGTTGTTTGCACTGATGTTTTACTGGGTGTTTTGTTGTTTATTCTATGTTTTATTAAAGCATGTGGTGGAAGGTGACCCTGAGGGTCATGACACTGTCAACACTGTGATGCATTCCCCACTCTGCATGGTAACAAAATAGCTTTCACCAAGTCAGTCATTTTGCCAAGACATAGACATATGTGATTTCTGAATAATCGATAAACAGGACTCCAGAGGGAAGAGATTGTGAAAAATTCACAGTTTCCACCAACGTTGCTTGCTTTTGGGATCTGAAGGAGTGTTTGGACCGGAACATGGCTATGACACGAGGTGTCAGACTTAACAATCTGTGCTCGATTGCTATTCGTCAACGCCCAGATGTGTGTGTCTCAGCAAACTGACATTTAACTGCAAGAACTGAAACTGAGTTTGAACAGAATGTGGAGGTATATTAGCGTACATATACATTTTCAGTGAGGATCAAATTGTTTCACAGCAAACACGTTCAATTTCATAATTTTTTTCATTATTACATTCCATTTCAAGTTTATTGGAATACAGTTCCAAACTAATACATTCCATTTCAAATGATGCTATTGAGTTTCAGTTTTTCAATGCAATTATTTAAGTAGAGCAATTCTAATTCAATTATAAATTATTCAAATTCATTTCTGCCCATAGATTGCAAAAACTTGGGAAGAGTAGCTTACCGACACACAAACAGAAGCCACACACACACACACACAAATACTGTATATATGCACATACGAACGCACACACACACACACACACACACACAGATATATACACACACACATATGCATGCACATGCACACACACACACACACACACACACACACACACACACACACACATGGATAAAAGCACTGACTTTGATAAATGGATAAAAGCACTGACTTTGACTCTCTTTCTTACACACACAAGTACACACACACACACACACACACACACACACACACACACACACACACACACACACACACACACACACACACACACACACACACACACACACAGAATACACTCTTGCTAACAAACTGGAACAGACATGTGAGTCGTCCTTTTTGAATTCCCATGAAGCCCATGTTGTGAATTCCACTGGTGCCAAGCGCCTGCCTCTGTCAGGCTTGTGCGTGCCAATAATCACAAAGGCATAAAAGAATGTCATGACATATGGGCACTTTCATGTGTATGTCTCTGTGTGTGTGTTAGTATTTAGCTGTACACATGTGTATGACGTATGTGTGTGTGTGTGTGTGTGTGTGTGTGTGTGTGTGTGTGTGTGTGTGTGTGTGTGTGTGTGTGTGTGTGTGTGTGTGTGTGTGTGTGTGTGTGTGTGTGAAATGTTTGTGTGTTTGTGCAGAAGTGTGGTATGTGGTGTGTGTGTGTGTGTGTGTGTGTGTGTGTGTGTGTGTGTGAAATGTTTGTGTGTTTGTGCGGAAGTGTGGTATGTGGTGTGTGTGTGTGTGTGTGTGTGTGTGAAATGTTTGTGTGTTTGTGCGGAAGTGTGGTATGTGGTGTGTGTGTGTGTGTGTGTGTGTGAAATGTTTGTGTGTTTGTGCAGAAGTGTGGTATGTGGTGTGTGTGTGTGTGTGTGTATGTATGTATTTTGTAGTTAAAACATGTACAGAGGAAGGCTCCAGCTGTGCGGACATGATGCATGGCACGCGTGAGCATCATGGTTTCTTCTCCGGTTTCTTCTGTGCGCACACAAGCCCGTTCTCAACACCCTAACCCACCAAACCGCCACCATGCCCACGGCAAAGAGATGTAGGGGGCATACACTGGTATTAGGAGCATTACAAGCAACTACACAGAAAATATGAACCTTTTTATCATGCGACTCTGAAACCCACTCAATAATGTAGCAATCTTTGCTAGAGGGAGATCTCAAAGGCTGGACAGCAAGCTGCATGTATTGGCTTTGAAGCATGCATATTGCAGGACTGCAGCAGAGCTTACTCCTAGAGGTGAAATAGGTTTAGGTTGTTGCCCAGTATTCTGACAAAGAGAGAGGCCACCCAGGAAAAAAAGCTTTTGGTTTTGGGTATAACCATCCGTCCAAACCCAGCTGGGCGTCCCGCAGGTTAGCATTTTCTATAAATGGGTATAGGCCTATATCTAATGTGCTGATGTTCTTTCAAAGACTAAATGTGTCAAATGAGATGTCACCTTTGGTAGCACACATACGTGTATGGTATAACCATATGTTGTGCATGCTAAAAGTACCTTTTTCTACTAGCTGTAGTCAATGGATGGAATGTTCCAGAACCCCTCTGAAGTGCCTCCACATTGTATCTTTCACCGAGAAGCTGCACAGGTTTGTGTCGCTTGTCGCACACTTGTCATAACAGGGCTTGAAAAACTAAACCTGTCACAAACAACTCCCCCCACGCACACACACACACACACACACACACACACACACACCACCACCACCACCACCCGACACACTCACTCTCATCCACAGATGCACCGAGAGACTTAGAGCGATGCCTGACAGGGAAACAGTTCAACTTCTCAGTTTTCTGTTTTTATTCCCCCCTTCCCTTCCACCTTTCTTTCTCTAGGACGAACATATTTTCCATAGGTAGCACGCCCGCGCCGCCAACTTCAAAAAGCATATTAATTAAAGGCTTCCATCTGTTCCTGTCCTCATGCAGTGCAGACGGGGTTGATACACACACACGTGTACACACACACAAACAAATACTTTCACACAGAAAGGCTGTAGTGTGAATGTACACACTTGCACACAGGCTACACTGTAAAAACGCACATACACGTACAGTGAGTGTATACTGTATGTATGTCTTGGCCTGCAGACACACACACACACACACACACACAATCCGGGCCATCCTCCTCACTAATTGAATCCCACATTTAGGCAGTGTGTGTGCTTAGAGCTGAGGCAGGAAGATGAGCTACATCTCCTCTCACTTCTCCACCTCCGATCCACCCTCCAGCTGCTCCCAGCCTGCATGCCTGCCTGCCTGCCTGCCTGCCTGCCTCTGCCTGCCTGCCTGCCTGCCTGTCTGTCTGTCTGTCTGTCTGTCTGTCTGTCTGTCTGTCTGTCTGTCTGTCTGTCTGTCTGTCTGTCTGTCTGTCTGTCTGTCTGTCTGTCTGTCTGTCTGTCTGTCTGTCTGTCTGTCTGTCTGTCTGTCTGTCTGCCTGCCTGCCTGCCTGCCTGCCTGTCTGTGTGTCTTCTTATCTGTTTGTCTCCCTTTCTATGTACATGCCTCCCTATAGACTTACTTGCCTGCCTCTCTGTCTGACTGTCTGACTGTCTGCCCGCTTGTGTGCCTACATGTCTATGTGCCAACCAGTCTTCCTGCCTGCCTGTCTTCCTGCCTGCCTGTCTCCCTGCCTGTCAGCTTCTCCACTCGCTGTAATAATTATCGTAGCCTCACCTCCTTGACAGCCTCCGCCTTCCCCACACATCTCTTCAGAAAGCTATCCAAAAAATCTGAATATATATACAAAACTCTGAATATATATATACAAAACTCTGAATATACCAGTGTTGTTTTCGTCAGGCAAGACGAAAACGAAAATGACGTCGTCAGACCCCTTTTTTCCATGACGAAAATGAGACTAAGACGAACGTCACCAAAGCCATATAAAGACTAAAATGTGACGAAAAATGTAGACATTTTCGTCAGACGAGAACTAGACGAGACTCAATTGTTAGTGAGTGGACGAACAAAGTTTCAAAACATGCTTTTTTTCCGCCAACTATAATATGCGTGCAATGTCAAGAGCTCAGACATCAGAAATGGAGCCAGCTGCTTGTCCTAACAGTCACGCCCCCATCACACACTAAAAGCCTCGCTAAAGGCGGCTGCATGCTACAGCGTTGGGGGTTAACGGTTGCGCAAAATTTACTCGGTGCAGTTCATGCTCCCAAAGGTTGCGCGTGTTGTCATGAGCCTGCCATTTGCCTGGCAGATAGAAAGCTGTGTCCCTAACAGAAAGTCTGAAGCTTGAAGTTCTTTTCAAACCTTTGCTTGGGTAGCACTGTTAAACTGAGCAGACATGCAGACTACATTTGAGTAATCTCATCACGTAACATTCGTTTTCTAAAAACAATCACATAGTATTGCATGTTTAACTGTGGTAGAAAATACGTTAGCTTAATGCTAACGTATATGGAAAATCCTATAGACACCGCGCTAGGTATTAGCATCAAGTAATTCACGTTAATGTTTTTGTATGAGCCTGCAGCTGCCATACGGCTGTACGCACGTACCTTCTGCTACGTGAGAAGAAGAAAGAGAGAGAGAGTCTGCAATCATGCGCTGAGCCTGGCCAGTGCACAAAGCACAAACAAACGAAGAGTGATTAAAGTACAAACAAACGCTTACAAAAGTTATCTGACACACGCTGTTCCCAGCACGACGCATGCATTGCCACTGTAATTCAATACTATGAACGCATATTACAATAGGTAAACTGCAGACAGAGGGGCGCGCAAAAAAAATGCGGTACTACGATCTCCCTGTCCAAATGAATGGAGTCATTTGACTTTATGATCAGCATATTCAGGGTTTGCTTCAGTATCTTACACCCCTCCTCCTTATCCGACAATGTATGGCAGCAAATAAAATCGGTGTACGGACAACTAATGGCCGTTGAGTATACAGATTTGGAGCTGTGGAAACAGCTAAATGAGTTACAGCCAAATCGCAGTGAGCCTTGTCAAGCCCTGGAAAGTTCGGCAAATTTCCACCCAAACATTCATTGAGTCTTGTTGACAATGCCCGTTTAAACAACGTCTGCTGAGCGATCATTAAGTACAATCTTAAGACATATCTACGAAGTACGATGACTGACAAAAGACTGACCGGACTTGCTCTCATGAATATTCACACAGATTTGGAAATCGACAGTGAAAAAGTAAAAAAACAATATGCAGAAGGAGAATTCACTTAAATTGTAAGGGCAATACGTTTAGGCTGTAACCCATTATCTGCGCGTGAGTGTTAATGTGCACGGTTTTTTGGGGGGGGGCATTACGGAGCAAATCTCCCGACTATTGCGCCCGTCATGGTTAAAAATAGCTTGCAACGCCAACACGAACAGTGGGAGAAGGGAAGGGGTAACATAAAGTTCTTAGAATTTTAATACAACAATTTTGCCAGCGAATACAAAGTTCTAATACTTTGCCGGCGAATACAAAGGTTATAAAGTTCTAATATTTCGAGAGCGATTTTAAAGTTGAAACCGACTTAGTTGACCACACGCAAGTTAACGCAGTTAAACGAAAGCTAAAATAATGTGCTGATTCATTGCCGTTGCATCACCTCAAGCAAAGGTGCAGAGAACATCTAGGGAGGAAGAAACAACAGCCACAACAGCAGCTACAGCTACACCAAGGGCATGTTGCAGTAGGTGGCTCATTGTATTTTGTGTAACACATGTATTCAAAACATCAAGCCTTTCGCCCACTACACTTTCATGCTCCGGTAAGTTTTTTTCCTTTGCTCTCGCACGCCCCCTTCAGTGAAGCAGAGGTAATGTTTGCCTTCCCTTAGTTTTTTTCAATGCGGTTTTTTGTCAGATCAGTAAGACTATAGTATGATAAGCTTTTGAATATCCATGCTGTAGTGT
>NC_137920.1:34176450-34226450 GCF_963457725.1 Sprattus sprattus
GATGAGAAGAGGAAACAGCTCAGAGGGTGTTCAGAAAAACAAGGTAGCCAGATTCTTCTTCTTCACAAAAAAACAAACAAACAAGCCAAGGGAGCAAAAGAGGCCTTGGAAGCTTTGAAAAAAGAGAAAGAGCAGTGTGCGCATCACCAGACCAGAAAGCCAAGGAATCTGAGACGGCCCTGACCCAACTCCAGCGGGAATCAGAGACCTGTAATCCAGAGTTAGCAGTTGCCACACGAGAACGACTCACAGTGCAGTTGGCCTTGCACAGCCAGAGGGCCTCCATAGAAACACATGCAGCATTTAAAGCTCCCTGCGCTCCAGTCTTCTCCTTCTCTCGCCACGCTCTGTATTCAAGCCTGCACCACACCGACAGTAGTAGTGGCACACAAAGATCTGCACACCGTCACACATATACACACATTCACCTACATACACACCGTTGCACACATTTACACACCGTCACACACATACACACCGTCAAACAAATACAAACATTCAAACACATACACACCGTCACACACACATACACACCGTCACACACACACACACACCGTCACACACATACACACATACGCACACAGGCCAGGGGCAGGATGGACAGAGCGGGGACAGAGTCATTGAAGTATAACACAGAACTGGAGAAGGAGCAGTCATGAAGCATAGACCAGCAAGGCGAGAGAGAGGTGCCATTTTACTCAATGCAATAGTCAAATAGTCATGATCAAAACAGCCACTGTGGGTCACTTACACTTGAGTTTAATGATACATGATGACACACACCGGCCTTCAGTGGATTATTGTTGTTTAGTGATGGTGAGGTTGTGTTAGATATTCGCAAAGTTGGTTTCACCACAGTAAAGCCTAGTGCGACTTTTACTTTATAACCGAAAAACACTGAACATGATGGATGAACCATAACAATGGTAACAAACAATGAATGTAAATATGTACAAAGATGGACATTTTCTCCCAAACCTATAGACGAAATCTAAATCAAGCTCCTAACCGCCGACGTGTAAGCCTCACAATGTGCCAGATTGTTGCTAATGGCAACACGGAATACAAGGACAATTATGACATCAACAGCATCTTACCCTGCCATGACGATGAAGAAGTCCAGTCTGTTCCAGGTGTCGCCCAGGTAACACCGCCGCCCAAAGATGCCCAGCGCCACCATTTTCACCACCATCTCCACGGCGAAGAAGATGTAGATGAAGGCATCAAAGTACTGAGGGGGAGAGAAGAAGAGAGGGAAAGGTTCCATATTTGGAAAAGCAGAAGAGCAGCTAATGAGAGGGAGAGAACGTTTTAAATAATTTAATATTTAAATACAATCGGACAGTGTGAAAAGACCCACAGAAAATACGCGAGAAAGAACAAGAAGAAGAAGCCAGAACAAGGAAAAAGAAAGAAAGATGAGGGTAACAAAAGACAGACAGAGAGACAGACAGACAGACAGAGGGTGTCAGCTGAAGATCCAACCCTCCTCCCGGCAGCCATCGCTTCCTAATGCCAACGTGGATGCTGACGAGATATGACTCGCTTCAGATGTAATCACAGCCTCCATCATAAACACAGAGCCGCAATCACAACCACTGATTACAATCTCAACTGACTCAGCTCTTCTGTGATTCTCATTCTCATTCTTTTATTGGGGATTTATGACACACTGCATCTCTTTAGACTGTGATTGGTCTGTGTGTGTGTGTGTGTGTGTGTGTGTGTGTGTGTGTGTGTGTGTGTGTGTGTGTGTGTGTGTGTGTGTGTGTTTGTCTGTGTGTGTGTGTGTGGGGGGGGGGGGGGGCGGGGGGGAATTTGTGTGTATGTGTGTGTGTGTGTGTGTGTGTGTGTGTGTGTGTGTGTGTGGGAATGTGTGTGTGTGTGTGTGTGTGTGTGTGTGTGTGTGTGTGTCATGTGAATCTTCCATTAGCAAAGGGGGAATCCATTTGTCTGAACGCAAGATGAAGTGCAAATGGATAGCAAAACAAATGTTTTCATGTAAACAGTAGCATCAGTGAACAAAAATGGAAAATATAAGAAAAAAGCAAAAATATATTTTTTTTAAAAGTGCACTGCGGAGTGTAGCAAACAGAGGCAGAGCAGCAAAACAGGCAGAGTGAAACGATAAAGCTCCCATCACAGGAGAATGCGTCTTCCTCAAAAGAAGTGTGTGTGAGAGAGAGAGAGAGGGGGTTTGCGAGTGTTTGCGCATCTGCTCACAGGGGAACAAAAACACTCCCACATGCCCAACGCTCCGCTCAGGAGCGCCGAGCCACTGGAGTGGAACTTTGCTTTTTCCATTTTCCTCTTCTTTTTCCTTTCTTCTTCCAGGGGCAGAACTTAGTCTAGTGCACTCACTGCAACTGAGTACTTTACCAGTTTCAGACTCAAGCAAAGATGATATATCTGTATGTATATGAATGTATATACTGTATATGTGAATGAATATACTGTATATATACTTTATATGTGAATGTATATACTGTATATATACTGTATACTGTGTCTGTCAGTGTGTGTGACGGGGTCCAACATGGTGGCTTTTAGATTGGCAGGTGAAGTTGCAATACAACTGAAGTTTTACAAATCACACACCTGTCATAAATGCCCTCATTATTCCATGTATTGACTCTAAACAGTCGATCAACCACAAACAATAACAACAACAGTGGAATGGCTGCGTGTGTTGACTGTCTATCTGTGCTGCAGGTAAAAGACACTATTAAATGTCTATACACTAGTAAATTAGGTAGGTAGATAGGTGGGTACTGTAAAGGGCTGGGGGTTAGTGGTGCCCTGGGTCACCAGATGACATTTAGTCATTTAGCAGATGCTTTTGTCGCAAGATGAGCTGACCCTTTTCTGACTGTGGGGTCTGGAATGGTTTTAAACAAAACAGAAAGTGTGTGTGTGTGTGTGTGTGTGTGTGTGTGTGTGTGTGTGTGTGTGTGTGTGTGTGTGTGTGTATGTGTTTTTGTGGGCGTGTACCGCATGCATGTGTGGCTGTGAGTGTGTCTCCGAGAACAAGCGAGAAAGCAAACACATCGGAGCGCCACACAAAGAAAAACATAGAGGACACGCCTTAACTGGAGAGGCTGATTTAAACACTCAAGAATCTATGAGAAACCCCATGTCACACACAAACACACACACACACACACACACACTTTGAACAATGGCTGTTCAAGAGGCATTTACAGTGTATCAGAGGAAAGGCAGGGTGCCTGCCAATTGACACGACTGAGCCAGAGGTGTCATTCAGAAAACACTTGACAGGAAGAAGGCAATGCACTCACCAATGAGTCACACAGGGAACAGATCGAGAGGTGGCTCGATATTCAAGGCAAGGACAGATAAAAAAGGAATGAGAGGAGAGAATGAGTCAAGAGAGAGAGAAAAGAGAGAGAGAGCGAGAGAAAATAGAGAGATAGAGAGAGAGAGAGAGAGAGGTATAAGGTGTTTTATGTTACTGAAAGAGAGCAGGTGAATAGGTGGGCTCAAAAAGACACTTGGGCGAGAAAAGAAAGTACATTGGAACCAAGGACAGAAGAAAACAACACACTCACACACACACACACACACACACACACACACACACACACACAGATACAGATAGACACAAATACTCTACTGTGCTTTTAGAAGGATGATTCAATGCTGTACAGATTCAATGGACACACAAGAAAACACACATACACAAACACACAGAGAATGTTAAGATGCTGTGTTGGGAGTCAATGTCACACAGTGACAGGGTGCATCTTCAGTTATCAGTTCTTATTATCTCTGGTTTGAAATACCGAGATGAAGAACACAAAGAGAGGGAGAAACAAACACAATAAGAGAGAGAAAAGTTACTATCATTGGTGGTCACTGAGGAGGAGGAGGAGGATGAGGAGGAGGAGACACACGTCCAACTACTAGTTCTCATCCTAACAAGAACCGACATACAACATGACACACATCTTCTAACAGATACACAACATGACTCAGAAATGGGGACAAAAACAGATAACAGGAGGGTAGAAATTACCAACAAAACAAACCCACAAAGCGACAAAAAGGAGCTGTAGCTCACCTGTAGTATTTGGCAGCGATCGGAGGAGCAGTCGATGTTCTCGCAGGGCTGGTACATCCCCAGGGTCACGCAGTTGAGCAGGATCACCATCATGCTCACTCGCTCAAACCACGTGCTGCACTCACGGTTAAGGCCATTCGCAAACATAATGACATGGCTATAGACAGGTACGCTACCATTTCTCTTTAGTAAATGAGCCAGGACATTGATACCAACAACATTACATCGATAATACTGCTAAAAGCATTGCGAGCAAGCATTACAATTTTAAAAAGTTGTGATTCTAATTCAATATACTTTTTGTGTTTTTCTGTCTGTTCTGCGTGTGCACTCAAAAATCTCCAGTGTTCGTGGCTCAGTAAATGGGAAACAAACAGACAGGCTCGGTCATAGCCGTAAACAATTCCAGCCTATCAACACGTCGCGTGAAGAGCATGAAAGGGAGGGGTGTAATTGGGCATTAAGAATTACCCTGATGGCAAGCAAAGAAGAGTAAATGTGGCAGAGTTTAAGAGAAGAAGATTTTCTCTGAGTTTAACAAAGATTGAAAAGGAGCGTAATATGACAGTGGGAAAAGAACTAGAAGCTCAGGCAGACAATTCTTTCATGATTTTCAATTCCAATTTTAAAAAGGACAATTCAGGGTGAAATTTAATTTCCTTTTTTATCCCTTGCCTTCATGTTCAAGCAGAGATGAGAAAAAGAAATAAAGTGAACACAGAGACAGACATTAAGAGAGATGGAAAGAGAGAGCGAGAGAGAGGGAGGAAGGGAGGGAAAGATCTGTCTGCACTCTCGAGTGTGACACAAGAAATGAAAGCACGTTTGAGGGTGGCCGCCATCGTCGCTTCGGCTGAGCGGCGACACATAAGGAGGAATTTAACAGCCCACGAGGCTGAATCATTCTCATCGGATTATTCTAGAACGCTCTAATGTGTGTTCCCGCTGCGGAACTGCCACCATGAAGGGCTGCAGGGAAGATATGTTTTTTGAAATGGAATCGCGCCACTCTGCTTAAAGGTCACAAACTGGTCGCACTCAAAGGCAACCTAAAGAATTTAAAGAATTTGAGACTGTTAGACACTTCCTCTCAGAAATATAGTTATAGTAGAGCGCACCCACAGAAAACACACAATATGTTAGCACAAATGAGCTAATCCCTTGAGCAACTGCACTAGTAGGCCTATGTAGTTTCAGAGTAAGTACGTAGTTTCAGAGTAACAACAGTAACAGTGTGCATGTAGGTTACCACAAATGGCTTAAAACAAACAAGTCTGAGGATCTCTGAGTGACAGGAGTAAGGAGCGGGAATTCCCATTGCTTAATCTTTCCGCAAAGTGTTCCGCAAAGGGTGAAGGGTTCAGTATCCAGAGATCACACATTAAAGCATCTGCTGAATGAACAAAGTGAACGTAGAATTCTAAGTGCTAGCACCCAGTGTGATTGCCACCAAAATTGCCACCCATCCCTACATCATACACTGGGTCTAACACTCTACAACACTCAGAACTCATGCAGAACTGAAATACGACATGCACTCGCCAGATACGCCAATGATACATTTGGGCAACATCATTTTCTTCTGAAGACAGAAACAAGAGCAATCACGTGGAAATGTCCTCAATCCAAGTTCCATTTAGCTGCCTGACAGAACTCATTTAGCTCTGTGACAGAAAAAGGGTAATGTTCAATCCCATGAGAGAGACAGGAAAAACAGTCACAGACCATTTCCTTCAAAGTAATGTTTATGTTGAGACGCTGTCACATTAGCTGCGTGCTAACGTGCTTTGACTCAGCATTCATGGCATATACTATATTCACTGTTCAACTAGCATGGAATTATGTTTGCAACTCAAAGGTAATAGATGAATCTCTAATGATCAAAAGCAGTGATGAAATGTGACTCCAATGTATAGCAATTGTCAGTGAGTAAAGGCTTCTAATGGTATTCAAATGTAACTTGAACGATTACTCAGAAGTATTGCTCAGAAGTTGAAATATGAAGTAAATACAACGGAGAAAATTTGTATTTGTGCCTTAAACAGTTCCACAAGACCCTAAATTCCAGCGTCTATTCAGTATTGCCATAGTAACCCTTGCAGAAGGCCTGGAAGCCTATGTAGAGCAGGTGCTACTATGCAAGTAACATTGGCTATTCTCAGGGGCTGTTCGATGTCAAAATCCAATGTCAAAATTCAATGTCTCCAGATGGTGTTCTCTCATCATGAAGTGCTGCAGTCACGTAGAGCCCTGCGAGACTACTGCGTTCCTGGCATGGCAAGCTGCTGCTCACCAAACAGCCCCCCCCCCCCCACCACGGTGGTGGATCAGCTTTCAAGAGGGGATTCCAGATCGACTGCAGTCAGTAGCCACAGAACTCTGCAGCAAATCCCCCAAATCAGATCTATCTATCCACATAACAATGATCACACCCAGAGTCATCCCTCACTGCTACTGACTCGCGCTGAGACAGTGTTCACACCCCTGTGGGATCTCCCCTGTAGACCAAGGCCAATCTCTCCATTTCCTGGTTTCCCTATACATTTACAGTGTACCCCCCTAAGTACATTGTGCACGGCTATCTAGTCAGGAGGACTCATTAGCAGTGATGTGGCAGCTGACACCAAGGGAGTCCCCTGTGAGGGCTCCTCATCTTTATCTTATAGTCAACCTACTCTTGCTGGCATCCTTTCTGGCTCTCTTTCAGTCAAGCTGGAACAGAGCGACGGGGGGGCTTTTCCCATCCACTTCAATTAGATACAGTACACACGGGTCATGCATCAGAGGACTCACAGCCTTCCTGCCATACATTAGAGCCTCATCCTTCAGTCTGTTATGTGTAGGCCTCAGATCTCACTCAAAGGAGGGGCGAAATAGTATGATTAGCAAGCTTAGCTCTGGGCTAATTCTGTATTTCACTACTGCTAAGTATCCTAAAGTGTCCCTCTTACAGCGAAAATGGAGCAGCTATCTAAGGGAAGGGACCACTGTGGCAGCTGATTGTGCTAACTCAATAACAAAGGAAGCTCTTTGAAAAATGAGTCCATTAGTGGAATCACTATTGAGAAATCTGGTGCATTTTGCCTTATCTCTCTCTCGCTCTACTTTCTCTGAAGGGTCACTAGCATCACGCCTAACATCAGTTCTCTACCGGCTTATTTCCATATCTCCACAAACCCTAATTTAAAAAATGAATGCATTTGTATGAATCCTCCATGGCTTTCAATATTCAGACTATAATGCACCCAGGAATACATTGCAGGCCAATCGAGTGGCTAAGCAATTTATCACTGGAGCCCCTTGTTCAAATGACTTGCTTTAATTCATTCTCAGTTGAGTTTTAACAATGGGGTTCAAGCTAAACTCCGCCAATTTAATTTCGACCCTAGGACAGGCCTTGTTTGAGGAGAGAAAAAAAAACACCACACAAAATGGCTCTCTGTGAAAAACAATTTACAGTATTTTCTGTCTGCTGCTGAGAGAACTGTCAGTAGGCTAAGCGCTATTCTGATTAGATAAATAGATATGAATCTCTGTTGACACTGGAGTTTACCCCAGTCACTGGGCGTTGTTCCAATTAGGAAATTGCAATGGATTTATCGTAAACCCCTTCATTTTGGCACATTTTTCGTTTCTCCAGTGACTCAAACATTCTAGCCAAATTGGGGTTGAGGGGTGAGGGAAAGACAGTGAAAAGACGAGAGAAAGACTGCAGTCTGTCAATCCCAGCTATCGTCAATTTTTCTCGCGGCTCGGAGATGTGACAGCTCTGGCTGCGGGTCCATTAGCTTATTTACGGTGAGCCGGGGGATGAACATGGATGTCTAATTAGGGAACGCTGCCGGGCCAAACGATGAGAGATCGCTCTTCGAGAGGTTCTTTAACCTGCCAGTGAAAAGCAGGCACGCAGAGACACAGCCCAGAGGCAGGGACATTGTAGCGGCTGGGAGGCGAGCACAACGGTCAGCCAGTCAGAGGAGATCCCCTAGACACTGATGGCAGGCTTATCCAGTGACGGCTGCCTGTTCACTCTATTGTTTCAAGTGGCCGCTCTCCCACTGGCTTTGCAGTAATTACGTCTCTGAAAACAAATTATCTCTTGTGTATCACGGTCTGGTCAACATAAGCTGTACCATAGAGCTTGGATACTGTTTGGATAAAAGAGATGGAAAATGTTGAGAGTAAAGACATTAAGATACCAGAACGAGAACTTGGGGAAAGAGAAAGTGAGAAAAACACATTGGTGTGACACAATAAAGGAAATTAAATGTGAAAGCACAAAAACATTATAAGACAAAAAACATCAGACGGACTGAAAAGCTAAGGAGCAAAAGTAAGTCTTCCGATGAGATTTTGAAGTGACAGTGGTAAGGGAAAGATGGAATTTCTAACTGATTCACAGCCTAAGGGCTGCAACACAGAAGGTACAATCATGACTGCAGACACACAGTGACCTAAGTGATGACACTACTACAGCAATGGGTTACGTCTTTAAAACAAGAACAGTTCCACCCGCAGGATTTCCTCTCCCTAAAGAATACATGTCACTAGAAACTGCTACGGCTTCAGAGACCTGAGGCTCCCATTTACTGTCATCATGGAACCCTGCGCAGGAGAATCTCATTCACGTCGGAGACCTGGCATCTGCCACCACTCACCCAGCTCAAGAACCCATCCGGAGTGAATCCATAACCTTTTGTGCTCTTCTGCAAAGTCACAAAGAGTCACGCCGAGACCCTTAGCAGCAGCAGGGGTTTCCACAGAGACGCTCTTGCCCTCTCTGATCTCCATGGCAACAGCTGGGCCTATTAAATAATGGCTAATTCGGCGGGTGACTCGAGCGCCTGGTGCCGACCATGGGGCCCGAGAGCCTCTGATGGCCGTCCAGTTTCATTAGCTCTCCACAGCCCTGGTCCAAACGAGCTCTTGGATGGCATACTAACTCCCCCACCCCCACCCCCCTCCTTGCCTGTTTACTAAACAGCAGATTGGAAACAACAACCACATGCTGTACGAGAGTTATACAAGCTATGTGTTATACAAACTGTTTAGTATGGTGTGGTGTACTTGCACTGTGGGTGGGGATAAAAGGGGGGGGGGGGGGGGGGGGGGGGGGGAGAGAATCCTGCGTATGGTGTTCCCCTGTCCTTGATTCTTGACAGAATGGTGAAGGGTTCTTGGAGAACATAATGAAAAGGTATTTTTATATATATATATATATATATTTGTATGTACATGTATATGTACTTCTTAATCATTTAAAACCATTCCACACAAATTCTGCAAATGTGTACTCTGAACATGCTGACTGAATTAAAGGGCAAGAATAACAACAGAAAAAAAAATTGAAATAGTCTTTATCCAGTATAGACCGTTTATTTTATTCTTAAGAAGGGCTTAATTTATTGGCATGCTAATAAAAAGGTGCTTAAAGCTAAATCGATAAACATGCAAATAGGGCCTGTATGCTCCAATAGCGTTTCACAGAGCCAAGCATCGAGTCAATGTGGGCTTCTAATCCTGCCTTGAACTGTAGTGCTTGTGTCAGCGCAAGCTGGGACCCCTTCCTGCTCTTATCCGCTAATAGCCCATTACCTTCCTCTATTGAACCACTAATGTCTCTCAAATAAAGCCAGGCAAAGGCAGGCAAAAAAAATCAAGGAAAGGAGTCAACTTCTAGGCTGTGTAGGGGCCATATCAAAACCAATCTATCTTTCTCTGTCTTTCTCTTTCTTTTTTTAGTTCTCTCCCTCCTCTCTCTACAGCAGATGGTATTGGGACGCCAGTGTAGCTGGACCTTGCTGAGGCCGCCGGACCCAGAAGGCTGTGGGAGACAAATGGCTGCCTAACACCCACTGACAGCAGTTCCCAGACCAGGAGGCACTGAGCGCAGGAGCAGGAGAAGGAGCAGGAGCAGGAGCAGGAGCAGGAGCAGGAGCAGGAGCAGGAGCAGGAGCAGGAGCAGGAGCAGGACCAGGACCAGGAGCAGGAGCAGGACCAGGAGCAGGGGAGCGCTGGGGAACTAGGAGCAGGAGCAGGAGCAGGAGCAGGAGCAGGGGAGCGCTGTGGAACTAGGAGCAGGAGCAGGAGCAGGAGCAGGAGCAGGAGCAGGGGAGTGCTGGGGCACTGGGAGCAGGAGCAGGAGCAGGAGCAGGAGCAGGAGTGTGCCACTGAGTGCGCAAGATGAGGGGTGAACTAGAGTAATGGCCACTTGGGTCAGCTGTCGGCCAAATAAAGACTGATGACTTGACACTGGTCTCTTGAATTTGGACCCCAGTGGACTACGCAACCCTGCACTCGAGGGTTGGATCGACTTTAACAGAAGGGACATTAAACTGGAAGTAGTTGTGGCTAGAGAGGTGACATGGGGCTCTAAAGCAGATATGGAGCTCCTGCTTTAACACATTGCTTGGGGGAGATTAACTCTCATACACTGTGTTGTGCGCGGTGCTCTGAGTTTAAGGTCAACTTAAATGGACGGCACCATGGCGTGCTGTGTCAAAGACATAACAGAGATCAGCCAGCAGCCTAGCAGGGGACGGGGATGGGGTTGGTGGGCGTGAGGACGTGGTTGTGTGGGGTGCGGTGATGTCGCTGGTGCTGCTGTTTATGAAACAGCAGCTGCCGCACCCCCCGTTGAGTGCCGGGCAGCGGCCAGTAATATCAAAGTTCCCGGAATGCAACAGTGCGCAATTGACTCAAATGAGTCACCACCCCAGGCGGAAAGTCTGGCCGAGCCGGGTCTTCGGCACCCTCAGCGGGGCGCCTCCAGAAGTCCGCAGCGAAGGTCAGCACCTCCAAGCTGTCTGGGGTCTGTCGGAGATAGCCGCGCCTGGATGGGGGGGGGGAATGGTCATTACTGATTCACAGACCCTGCTGCCAACACTGATGAGGCTATTGCTGCTGCAGCTGCTGCTGCTGTGGGGGCAGCGATCGCACGTTTAACTGTGGCTGCTTCGGTGGCTGACGGACGTGGACCTGTTTTACACCACCGCCTCTGCCAGAGAGTCAGAGCGAGGAAGATCATATCATATCTCGCTCCTGTTATTTTTTACCAATGCAAACCCTAGCTGATGAAAAAGGCCAATACAATGTTTTGACAGCTGGTTTGAAATAAATGCATTTTGAAAATAATTCCAGGCACCAGATGCTGTAGTCAGTGTTAACCAGTGGTGGTCCGTCAGGGCCTTCAAGGCCTTCTCTGCTGGCCTAAACATCATCAGAAAATAAATGTAATAAAATACATTTAATTTTAATATTTTCTTTTCATAAATATCTATTCAATTATTCCCTATAGTCCATTATCTTCATTGCATAACTTCCAGCGTAGTTAATTTATGTTAGAGCTTTCATCCAATCATATTTCAGCTATCATGTGTTGCTACGCTCTTCCCCGAGAACAGAAATCTTCCCTGAGGCCTTCAGAATTCACATTGAAGGCCCGTGTACATCTGATTGGTTATCACAACTGGCTGTTTCAGTTCATTTAAGTTGAATGAACTGAAACAGACAGTTGTGACAACCAATCAGATTTCGAGTTGGCGACACTGGGCCTTCTAGAAGGCCCGGAAGATTTCTTTCCTCGTGTTGAACGTGACACGTAAACGACCGTCCTTTGATTGGATACTGAGGCAGACCAGTGCAGCGCTTCAGTGCTCAGTTTAGCTGGCTAATGTGAAAACGACGTACATCGGTTTCAATGCTTATTATGCTAGTTGTTTCAATTGGTAAGACTAAATATAATTACATTAACCAACTCAAATTAACTAGTTTACACCAACTTGATAATTCCAGTTTTTGATACAATTACAACGCCATTTTCAAGACGGAACTTTCAAGAAAAACTGGATATGGTGAGGATGGGAAGTTTAATGAAACTGCTTTGCAGGTGGGACAATGCGATGTTTAGTGGACAAACTTGTTAAAGCTTTCGGTGGACTTAATAAAACTTTGTAGACTAATCCCTGAAAATCGCCTTTTATTTTTAAGTTGTGACAGTAATATCCAAGCGATCATATAACTGAGAGTTTACTACTCTTAATGTATTGTTAATACGGGTGTATTGATTTTAAATGCTCCGGAAATATTTATAAAGTCTGTTGTACTCGACTATGTTAAGGTGATGCAATGCTCACTTATACTGCCTGTCTGTATAGCCTAAATATAATGGTTCGAGAGCCATGGCGTCATAATGATGGTATTAGGAGGTGGATTGACTCAGTTTAACATCGTGTAGGACATCGCTGAAGGCCCAGTCGTGAAATGCACGGACCGCCACTGGTGTTAACATATCTTATGGGCTTCCATTATGAATGACCAGACTTATTGCCAGTGATTATTTTTCTCTTTTTACAATGTGGATAATACACTGCCAGAGTCAGAAGCAAATAGTGGGGCTTTTTGTGGATCTACTTACCCATAGAAATGATTTTATATAACATTGTATACGCTTTCACTTTGAGCGCTAGCAACTGTGTGTTCACATGAAAACAGTGTTAGTTGGTACGCTTGGCTACCAGAGTGTGTATTGTGATGAATGAATGAGTCCCTTGAATCAGGCCTAATTAACAAGCAACAGTGTGCAAAACTGTAATAGCACCCTACAAACACGCACACATGCGTGCACACACTCTCACAAACACAGACATACCTCAGACACACACACATACACACACACACACACACACACACACACACACACACACACATGAAGACATACCACACAAGCCTTCCAACTGCTGAGCAGAAGACTGCAAGGATTCCTCAAGACAAGATGAAGCCCTGTTGCTGTGGCAACCATTTCTGGGTTTAAAGGAGTGTGAAAAAAAAATGTACTTGAAACCATGAAGAAAAACAACAGTTTGTGGTATGGATGTGTTTTTACGTTGGCTCAAAAAGATCTCAAATTAAAGATGAAGGCAAGAATGGGACTGTCAGACTGTTTGGATGAACATAATGATCAGAGAAAGGGCAATGACCATCGCAAATTAGCTTAACCTGGGTGAAAACATGGGGATACTAATATTTGCTTATTTCACTGACACAGGGCAGATCACACTCAAACATAAATTAGTTGTAAGTGAGTGTGGCGATCAAGTCATTCTTTATCAGTCAATCATAATGATTCAACCATACCTTATAAACGTACATACCCTGTAAGCAAAATTACGTCCCCTCGACGTCCTGTAATGGTCTCTCTGAACGTTCTAAAAACGTAAAGTGTATGGTTCCCTTGACAACTCAAGGACGTTTTGCATGACGTTCCAAGACCGTCCCGAGGACGTTGCGGTGACGACTGGGAAACGTTTTCTATAGGTCCTGGGGACGTTATGCAGGACGTTGCAAGCACCTCCCGAGGGCATTGTGGTTACGTCTGGGGAACGTGTTTCTATAGGTCCTGGGGACGTTCTGCAGGAAGTTGCAAGAACGTCCTGAGGGCATTGTGGTGACATCTGGGAAACATGTTTTAGACGTCCTGGGGACGTTATTCAAGGACGCACCGCGGACGTAGCAGGCACGACCGTTTTTGCTGAGCTAAATGAAGAAAATTAAATAATAATAGATCGCGGAGCCATCATTTTGCTTACAGGGCGCACACACACACAAGTTGAAGTTCATTTATATAACACATTTCATATGATACGCATAGACACACACACAGACACACACGCTTACAAACTTGATTACAGACATGGGAATTGAACCGTAAACCTTCCTATTACTAAACCACATCTCTACCTACTGTACTAACACTGTCTGATTACTATTGTGTCACTTTAACAAGTTTATCACAGTGTGAGACAGCCAACAAACTTAGTCATTTTTTTCCGAGGGTTTGAGTAAAAGCATATTGTAGCGATCTCAGTCACTACGCATTGAGGGTTTTCCTTAATGATTCCTTTTTTAATTAACATCCATGGCAGGTTACGGACGTGCGGGCAGGGAGGCAGAATAACTAGCCAAACTAAGAATGATGAAATAAAATAAATATGAATGCTTCTCTACTGATCTGTGCTATAAATGTAATATCTGCATGATTCCAATACAATGCATACATAGGAAGGTCTATTAAGTGTCTAGCTTTAACATTGAGCTTTCCGCAGGCCTTCAAATATGCTGCAACAGAACGTAGGCTAGAGCTTACCGATCAAATTGTCTGATTGGAATTTCTTAAAAATCCCGTCTCGCAAACACAATCTGGATTTGACAACAATCCTAATATTTAGGCCTATAAAGCAAACGTGCACTGCCCTTATTATGTTTTAAAGGAACAGGCTAATCTGCCGTTAGAAAGTTATTTAACAACACGCATGCTGCATTTTAAATAAAGCGCAAACCCTCGGTTTCAAACGAGGAGCGAACTGAGTGACAAGTATCCAACATGGCCAAGCAGACTAGCCTTAAAAGCTTTTTTTCAGAGGCCAAACTCAACTGATGAGGGTAAACCTTTTGACGAGGATGAACCTGTAATACCTGTAGCGTTGAGTCTGAATTGTATTATAGCCTACTGTCTATGCCTGTGCGTGAGCGCCCTGAAGTTCGAGCCGGGAGTCAGAGATTTGGAAAAATTATAGCTCGCACTCGCAGCATATTGAAAATTGGAGCTGTGAACTTAGTTCAAAATTTTGAATTATGGACAATGAACTGAATTAATTCATGTAGAAAGTGAAATTTCCAAACACTGAATAGCCTACCTGAAGCCCTAGATGTTCGAACAGCTTCACCAGAGAAAAAAGCCGAAATGTCGGGCGTTTCTGTCGTTATGGAGTGACAAGTTCTCTTGGCTAAGGTGCGAGGTAATTGATAGTCACAGTAAAATGTTCTGTTAGCATTGCGAAAAGGCGACGCAAAGGATTCACAAGAGGGTCGTATAATTTAAGAATCTCTTCTCTCATTGAACAGAGCAATGACCATGTTGCAGCGCTCATTTTAACGCCACAGCAGGTTGCGATTAAAGGCCACTTATTGACGCTCATCAGACATTAATGTTTTTGTTTCCCATTGTAAACTAAGGAAAATAAACATGTTGCTTTCTAAACTACCTGATTATGTTATAATTTAAGCTACGCAGGCCGTCAGTTTTCTTCAATAGGAGCAGAAATAGATATTTGCCCGGCTTATCATTAAAATGTCGGGCAAATGAAAAACATTTTTCTCTAGCGGAACCTCAGAGAGGACCATCAGAGGACGTCAAGGGGACGTTTAAGAAGGACCGAATGCGAACGTCCCACAGAGGACCACAGGTAAAGGTTACGGGGACGTTTTTAAAGGACGTCCTGGGGACGTATGCTGAGAGACCAAATAAGATCGTTCCCTAAAAGTCTTCTTTAAGGCTCATGCGAACGTCCCGCAGTGGACCACAGGTAAAGGTAATGGGGACGTTTTTGAAGGACGTCCTGGGGACGTATGCTGAGAGACCAAATAAGAACATTCCCTAAAAGTCCGTTTTAAGGCTCATGTGAACGTCCCGCAGAGGACCTGCAGCCAGGTAAAGGTTATGGGGACGTTTTTTAAAGGACGTCCTGGGGACTTGTGCTAACAGACCAAATTATAAGGTTCCCTAATAGTCCGTTTTAAGGCTCATGCGAACGTCACGCAGAGGACCTGCAGGTAAAGGTTACGGGGACGTTTTTAAAGGACGTCCTGGGGACGTGTGCTGACAGACAAAATTATATGGTTCCTGTCACGCCTGCCTGGCTCAAGGCAGACCTGAATGGGTCGACCACACCGTAGTTATAATTAAAAGGGTTTTATTTACATAATATAAACAATCAGTATATGTATTAAAATGAAAGTGTCGTGCAAGATGTCTAGGGGTAAACAAACAAGTAACAAACAAAAGTGTATAAACGCGACGAGGACGGAGGAAGTGTTCCCGGAGGAGTTCCTTGGTTGGACGTCTACACCAGGCTCTCACCACTGGAACAATCCAACCTTGGAACGGCAACGCAGAAACCCAGAGCAGAGCAAGAGAGAGCGTCCATAGGAAACACCAGCCTCTTATAGGCCAGCCCATTTGGTTCAGCACTCACACCTGCAGGATGAATAAGGCACAGCCGTAACACAATAAAGGGGCGGAGCCCCTGGCCTGATTAGTAGGGCCGTAACATTCCCCTAAAAGTCTGTTTTAAGGCTCATGCGAACGTCACGCATGAGGACCACAGGTTAAGGTAACGGGGACGTTTTTGAAGGACGTCCTGGGGACGTGTGCTGAGAGACCAAATTATAATGTTCCCTTAAAGTCCGATTTAAGACTCATGCGAACGTCACAGAAGGACCAAACGTAGACTTGCTACAAACGTCAAAAACTTTCTGGTAACGTCCTCTAGCGAACGTTGTGGCGGGGACCAATTGGGGACGATTGGGAACCTTGGCAATGTCCTGTTAACGTCCTGGGGACGTTCCCTGTTTGCGGGGTACAGAGCTCCGTAATTGGTTAACAATGGAGAAAAATACACATTTCTGGTTGCAAATGAAGAGGTTTACGCCAGAGGAGACTAAGATTCATACGTTGAATGAAAATCCTGACTTGAAATTATTCACACAAAAAAATAATCAAAATATAAACCTAACTCTGTATTAGAATTTACACACAGTCTTACATGAACAGCACACTCCAGCCCCGTATTAGTGACCGCTGGTGCACAAGGCAACCAGAGGCTCAGTCCGTCACGCAACCCAAATTTGTAAAACAATCCACTAATTCTCAGCCTCTCCCTGAGTTTTTGCATTTCACACACAGTTCACTTTCATGACACCTTGATCATACCTTGAACACTTGCATGCCTTTTTAAGGCACTGCCATTCAAAATGTAAGACACACATACCAGATTCAGACATTGGTTGTGATGTTGATGAAATATGTTCCTGAAGTCTGCGCAGGGTTCTCCATTAACCCAGTGGGTGGACTGAGAGTCCTCTGTTTGTGTACATTCTCCAGTAACACTGGAGCATGCATGTCTACCTATCAGTCTTTAAAATTAATTGGCAATACTTTAGAACCTAGCTATTTCCAAACCTGAAAAAAATAATGAAAGACTACGGTTTATGAACACAGTAATTATCCGCATGCTAGCATATTAATAAGAGAAAACATTTAACCACCACTTTGCAGAGTTACGCCGTAAATAACCGATAGCCACCCACAGCTCTCGCTGCTGTCGTAGCCTACTGCCTCACTCAACTAGCGGCTAAAAGCAAGCTTGACCTCCCCAGCCCTCCTCTCCCTCCTCCAGCGGTAGGAGAGTAATTGGAGCCCCAGGAGGTGCCACTAGCCACGAAGTTCCAGCGCTTATGGCATGTACAGCAGTTACTTAGCAGCTTAGCTAACTGACTAATCCTGAAATCCTGGAAGGCTGAGGCCAGGTTGATAAGGAGACTGACCTTGGGTAGGTAGCCTATGAGATATACAACCACTCTCCAGAAAAAGTGAATATTCATACAGTCACGGCAGGAGGAGAAAGTGTGTGCTTATGGAAGTATATGGGCTGGGAAGGAGGGGTGGAAAAGAGAAACGTGTGATGAGGGAGAGGGAATGGAGATTTGAAGAGTGATAGTGAAAGTGCTGACAGCTAATGTTGTGTCTCGGAGATAGTGACAGCAGTTTAAGCTTCCATTGCTGCATCTGTCTCCCCAGCTACACATTATATCTCCCCTTCAGTCCTCAATTTGGGTCCCATTGTGCACTGCACCATATACTCAGGGCCTGAAGTCAGCAAATATGTTCAGCTGTAAAATGTTTGTGTGTGTGTGCTATGTGTGTGTGTGTGTGTGTGTGTGTGTGTGTTTATATGTGTGTGTGTGTGTTTTGTGTTAAGTCCTTCCTCTATGTGCATGCACTTGCTTGACAGTGTGCAGTACTACAGCCAATCCCTCCATGATGTTAGACAGACACAGACAGATGCTGACAGAAGAGCTGGAAGAGTCAGATGGATGGGCAGAAGAATCGATGAAAGGAACATAGGAAAGAAGGGATGGATGATGGATGATGGATAGAAAGACGAAACAGACACACAGACATAAATCGAGCAGATGGTTATACAATTTCAGGAGAAAGAAACTGCATCTACATTTTCATCACAGCTTTGGCTGATTACACAATGGGCCTGTTCCCTGTGTCTCTCTAAATGGGATTTGTGTGAACCCTTTTAAATGGGCCCTTTTGTGTAATTGGTGAGGCCGGAGCCTTCTGTAATCACCGCAGTGGCTGGCCCTGGCAGCCCTGTGTTTTGAATGGCCGCTGGTACTTTGACACGGAAAGCTTAGATCTCCGGGACCCCGCTGTTCACCCCTGTTTCCTTTGTTTGTCTCTCGTCCCACACAGCCCTGTCATCGCGCCTCTCTTTTGTGCCTCCTCTGATCGAGGCACGCGTGTGTCTCTGAAGACCACCGAGGACAAGATAAAAGAAACATTTGACCCGCTGGCCACCGGAGTGCACATGAGCACTCACTCCAAAACACACACCAACACACTTCAAAACACACACCAACACACTTAAAAACACACACCACCACACTCCTAAAACACACACCAACACACTTAAAAACACACACCAACACACTCCTAAAACACACACCAACACACTTAAAAACACACACCAACACACTCCTAAAACACACACCAAAACTCTAAAACACACACCAACACACTTAAAAACACACACCAACACACTCCTAAAACACACACCAACTCACTCCTAAAACACACACCAACTCACTCCTAAAACACACACCAACACACTCCTAAAACACACAAGAACTCACTCCTAAAACACACACCAACACACTTCAAAACGTACACCAACACATTCAAAACACACACCAACACACTCCAAAACACACACCAATTCACACACACATGCACTCAGACATGCTCACACACAGACAAAATGTAGAGTAACTAACTGTCAGAAGTGCTATCTTTCCTTTGAAGAGAAACAATACAATATTATGTTTTATTAACATGCTATTTTGTTGTAATAATATCTGACTGTTGGATTGATTGATCATGCGCTCTGTCAATTCTGTTCTCTTTTGGATGAATCAATTATTTTGCCATTGCCTTTGCAGTGAGAGAAACTCTACGAGTACATTTGTTTTGGGTGGATCCTGTGATGAAAATACGTATTAAAGTTCAAGCCTTTCTCACTGATCCCAAAAATACCTGGATGGGTGAACGCATCTTGGCAGCCAGGTCGTCCAGCCTGGCTTACACCTACACAACCACTTTCTGTGTCCCTCATGGGGAGTGGCAGAGGGTGAGGCTCTGTGGTGGGCTGAGAGGCGGCGGAGGCTGGAGAGGGAGGCTGGACTTTACAGGGGCAGACTAATTGGGACAAATGAGGACGATACTGAGGCTCCAAGGCAAGTCAATGCGGAGGCCCACAGGGATGGCCAGACAGAATGAGATATCGGAAATAAATGGCCTGATACCCTGAGGAGGTAGAGAGAGAGAGAGAGAGAGAGAGAGAGAGAGAGAGAGAGACCGAGAAAGACAGAGAGAATACGGAGTCATAGCTGGTTGACTGAATTGGCCCAATGGATATAGCTGAGTTGGTCACATCGACTGACAACTGATCTGCATCAATGAACATCATTTCAGTTTTAAGGAAACGCTGCTGATAATAAGCTGAGATACTGTATATGCATAAAAATATGTGTGTGAATTACAATTTGTGGTCGCCTTGTTAAAATCTTTTCCCTGACAGCTATTCTTTATTTCTCTCTCTCTCTCTCTCTCTCTCTCTCTCTCTCTCTCTCTCTCTCTCTCTCCCTTGCTCTGCTACTAGGTAGCCAGGTTTGCCATTTTTTTCACTTAAAACCCATTCTTTTACCTGCCATCTCATATTCTCCTCTATCCAACAGAATGTTCCAGAAGAGCCAGGGGAGCAGCATTGCCCTGGGGGCAGAGCAGTCACTGCCTCGCTGCTCTTGAGGTGACAAGGGAAAGCAAAACACTCAGGAGGAAATCCCCTTGCCTCTGTGTGGATCCCCTTGCCTCTGTGCAAGAGGGTATGTGTGTATGACTGACTGTGTGTGTGTGTGTGTGTGTGTGTGTGTGTGTGTGTATCTGTGTATGCATGTGTGTGTATGTGTGTGAGTATATCTGTGTGTATATCTGTGTGTGTGGGTGTGTGTGTGTGTGTGTGTGTATGTGTGTGTGTGCACACAGTAAAACATCCCCAACACTCCCTAGCGATATTAAATCAGGCTGTGTAAACTCCCCGTGTGCAGGGGATGGGACAGCTATTTCTAAAGGTAGTAATGCGTGTTACGTGTCTTTGGTGTGTTTCATTTAGTGAAAAACAGCCCTGTGTAATACCAACTACTGTGTGGAGATTTCACACACTTTATAATAAAGACTCGTAAAAATTTTAATCGAGAGGATCCAAACACTGCCATGCAATTGTGCGGTGAAATATAGTGCCTGTGTGGAGTGGAACCCTAAAACAGTGGGAGCTTCTTACCTGAGGGGCCCCGGGGCTGGTCTGAGTGCCTCTCTAGTCTTAAAAGTAACAAGCCGCCAGATCATTATGAGCAGCTTTCATCTCTGTGAACTAAAATCATTGATCCATAAGCCCCTCAAGGCCAGTACTAGCAAGTCTACCTGTCAGGGGTATCTGAGGCTGTACTTCAACATAATGAGTAGCCTCTTCTCAGAGCTGGAGAAACCTAGGCAGAGGTACCCATCCACTTCCACTCCATGATTGGACAGAAACAATGAGCCTGGAAATGTTCTTGAGAGCTCAACCCAGCAATCGGCTGAAAAGCAAAGAGAATTTGCATGCTAATGGTAAAAGGCATGGCAACAAACAGAGACATATACAATCTGGTCACAGGTAATGAGGTGCCACTGCCACCTAATGCAATGGTACCACAGAGTGTTGCAGGGAGCTACGCAACACCATGTTAAAGAGAGCATGGACATATGCTTGAATGCTGAAACCCATTTCCAACAGCGATTGTGTATCTTAATGGGATTGAGAGTCTGTGTGGCCATGTACAATTATTTCGACAGGGTACAGAAAAAACATGGTTTATGGGTATATTTTCGGGTATGTTAATGCATGTGTATGCGCATATATTAATGTGTTTGAATATGTTTCCATAGAGAACAAATAAAACATGATATGCTGTAAGTGTCTATGTCTATATCTATGTACGCATATGTAAATCAAAATATGTATGTTGCAGTATTTGTATGTGTATGTGTATGTGTTTGTGTATGTGTACAGTGTATATGTATATGTATATGTATATGTATATGTATATTGTGGCATCACGGTGGGCCAGCTTATAGTGGGGTGTGGCATTTCCCGGGAGGACTGGCTGCTACACCACAAGATGGCCGCCGGTCCAATGACTACAGGCCCCAGAATGCAGCAGGCACCCAGGTGTAGGTGCTTAATTGCAGGAGCAGATAAGGCAGGTGGAGCCTGTTGTGTGGGGGAGAGCCAGAGAGAGCAGAGCGCACCTGATGTGCGTTGGGAGCGTGCATGGAAGCGCTTAGTGAAGCGCTTACTAGGCCACAACCGGAAGGGGGAAGGATAGCCCCAAGCCGGAAACCGCCTGGACAGACCCACTGGCAACCGACTACAAGGAAAGTAGTTTAAGTTTATGTTTATTAGGAAAACCCTGCAAGAAGAGGGATCAAGAACATTTTGTGTTTTGGACTTTTAAGTTGTGTTGAAGGATCCTTTGCCTGAGTTTATGGAAACCCCTGAGTTGTACCTGTTTTGAGTGACAAACTTGATTAAAAACCCTCTTTTTACTGCCAGTTGTGACCTGATTCCTCAGTTACTGCACTGCCCACCCTGCAACCTGTTACACATGGTGGAGAATGCGGGCAGGGACAACACGGGCTTAAGTGTGGACGAGTGGCAGAGAAGACGGTGAAGGTTTGTCTCAACTTTTAAGAGGACATACAGGAGTACATACTTCACGCAAAGGAGCACCAAACAGAAAATGGAGGAACTGGTGAGGATGCTGATGGAGAGCCAGGTGGCCCAGCTTGAGACCAGTAGAGCCTTACTGCAGATGCGGCTGAAGGACAATCCAACTGAAGCTGACCTACAGGAGGCTGCTAAGAAGAACGCCTGGTCTGGTGAGTTGTGTGCGAGAGCCGAGGAGAGGCTAGCCAAGATGCGCAGCGCTGGAGCGTTTACCGAGCTGACCGCCACAGGGAAGCGTCCAGCAGAGGCGTTCAAAGCGCAGGTGGTCCTAGATGTCAACGAAGATGATGATGTCTATGAGGACCATGATGTCAGTGATGAAGAAGGTGATGTTGGAGATGATGAAGACAAAGGTGATGACGAGGGTGAAGACGACGGTGATGAAGAAGACGTGGGTGATGGTGATAAAGAGGTTGATGATGAAGATGCTAAGGAAGAGCTTGAGGATGAAGATAATCCTGATAAGAGCGAAGCAGGTGAAGGGGACTCTGATGACTCAGAAGAAGTCACACCAGCTAACAAGGAAGCTCAAGCCCAGTCTGCTGCCGAGGCAGCCCCTGCTAAAGAAGAGTTGGGGGAAAACCACAACGGGGTTGAGGCAGATGACCCAGAGGACAGTGCACCAAAGGAGAAGAATAAGAAACGGGGTGAAAAAGAGACAAACAGCAGGGTGAGTAGATGGGTTCCAAACCACCATCTGTTTAATGTCTCTGTCGTTCACAGGCCAGGATGGCGCATTGGAGAAGCAGATGACCTGTCCCACTGTGATGCCTTTTGGACTGATTTTATCCTGCCGAGGGCGTCAGGTTCGGGGAGAAGGATGTGTGGCATCACGGTGGGCCAGCTTATAGTGGGGTGTGGCATTTCCCGGGAGGACTGGCTGCTACACCACAAGATGGCCGCCGGTCCAATGACTACAGGCCCCAGAATGCAGCAGGCACCCAGGTGTAGGTGCTTAATTGCAGGAGCAGATAAGGCAGGTGGAGCCTGTTGTGTGGGGGAGAGCCAGAGAGAGCAGAGCGCACCTGATGTGCGTTGGGAGCGTGCATGGAAGCGCTTAGTGAAGCGCTTACTAGGCCACAACCGGAAGGGGGAAGGATAGCCCCAAGCCGGAAACCGCCTGGACAGACCCACTGGCAACCGACTACAAGGAAAGTAGTTTAAGTTTATGTTTATTAGGAAAACCCTGCAAGAAGAGGGATCAAGAACATTTTGTGTTTTGGACTTTTAAGTTGTGTTGAAGGATCCTTTGCCTGAGTTTATGGAAACCCCTGAGTTGTACCTGTTTTGAGTGACAAACTTTATTAAAAACCCTCTTTTTACTGCCAGTTGTGACCTGATTCCTCAGTTACTGCACTGCCCACCCTGCAACCTGTTACAATATGTATATGTATATGTATATGTATATGTATATGTACTCGATATGTATATGTATATGTATATGTAAATCTAAATATGTATGTTTCTGAATTTGTATATGGATGATGTCCTCTGCATTCAAGGGCCATGTCTTCAATACTGTGAAGCACGACATGTCAACAGAGTCTCGGCCACCGAGTGGGTGGTCTTCAACACTGTCAGACTGAACTGATGAGAAGATTTACTACAACTGACACGATCCTGCTGTTTGAATGCCAGCTAATGCTGTGATTTACTAAACAGCAGATGTTTCAGCAGCGATAATAACGGACTGTCAGTCCAGAGATGGAACATATCTAGAGAGGCTGAATGAGCATCATTGAGTCATCGAGTCATGCTGATATGTCACTTCTGCGTGTGTGTGTGTGTGTGTGTGTGTGTGTGTGTGTGTGTGTGTGTGTGACCTGCACTGTAATTACAGATTTCCTTCTCACCCTATGTGCTGTCTTTGATTTGGCTTTGAAAACGTTACACAAACTGAGCCAAAACAATTTGTTTACTTTTTTTCCCGCTTTTTCAACGTTTATAAAGTTATAAATAAGTCACAGCTACAAAGATGGCTGTGAGACACGGTGTACATTAGCACTGTATGATTTCTATATATACTCTCTATATAGGCTTTGATTGACATTAATTCCAGCTAATGTTACTTAAGCAGCCTTTCTACCCAAGTTGTCCAATCATCTTTTCAAAAGTTCTGGCATAATTAATTCACTTGTACTATCGCAACACTCTGTCACTTGTGCCTGTGTACAAGTAAGACTGATTTGGTCAAAAAAGCGTTTCTTTGACGTGCCACCTGTCGCTCTCTCTGAGCCATCCTCAGGGTTTGGCACAGAGCCCCAGCAGTTCAGCGACCCACACCTGTAGACCCCTTTGAACTTCTTTTCTTTTGAACTCGGTTGTGGGGTTCACTGCTGTCTTAGTCAGGTCTTCTGACGCATGACAGGCTTTACGCTGGGCTTCCTTGAAGGGTTTTTTCCCTGTTCGGTTTGTACCTTTTTTAGCTTTCGTCTGTGCTCGCCTCACAGCACTCCAGAATTTGACTTTCATACAGTACTCCTTTGTTTACGGCTACTCGTATCGTTTCATCTTAAAAAGCTTATTTATGTTTAGCCGTCCATGACAGATGCAGATTTCGTTTCCTAACAATAGTTATGTTGTTCTTGTTCTGTTGCTCTGATCATTCATCATGACCAATAACCTGACGGCAGTTTTTTCTGGATCAGCTTTGATAGATTCCTGCTGCTGCAGGCTGGTCTTTGTACCCTTGACTGGACAAGCTCAAGGCTTGGACAGAGACAGATGGCATTGTGCCACCTATGAACAATTTGCTTTTGCCAACAGGGATGCCAGCCCAGGCGACCCCCTCTGGTTAAGATCTGGATTTGGAGCCTTAATCTGAGCTCTGCGTCATGTTCCGCTTTGTTCTGTTCACTGTTGCCACTGTGTGGTTTCTTTGATTTGGTTGAGCAGGTGGTCCCCACCCACCCAGGGGCCTGTTTTCCTTTTCCACCAAGCTGATTTTGTGGGTAATGTAGTCTGAGGAAAAAAACAGAGGCTTTTTTTTTATTCTTGTTTTGTTCTTGTTGATTTTATAGCTGAGGTTACAAAGCTTGCCTTTTAGAAAAATGGAAGAAATTCTCCCCGGGTGTGAAAGCTCCCCAGTACGTGCTTTCCTTAACGACAGATCTTACCACCATTCAGGGCGTACACATCTGGAGGCTGATTACAGCGAATGTCAACTGAAATTAGAGGTTCTTGTCATCAATACAAGAAGTGATGTGCAATACTGGCTTCCCTGAGAATTGACATCACCGTGTGTGTATGGTAATGTAAGGTATAGCACTGTCTTCCCCTACTGCTTTGCAACATAAGTAGCTTTGCATTAAAGTGTCTGCTAAAAGATTACATGTAAATCTAAATGACTCTCTATATGATGTTGTTTAGGTCTACCTCTGTTTTACCGGTATTTAAAAAGTTTGAACCTCCTGTCTACAGACAAAATCCAATGCTCTTGTTATTCTTATACCTGAACCCCAA
This sequence comes from Sprattus sprattus, assembly GCF_963457725.1. NCBI lineage: Eukaryota > Metazoa > Chordata > Actinopteri > Clupeiformes > Clupeidae > Sprattus > Sprattus sprattus. The sequence goes on from NC_137920.1 coordinate 34,201,945, forward strand.
CTCTGACAAGCACCATCATAAGATAAAGAGAGATGGAAGGACAAGTAGGGTGGATAGAGGAAGGGAAGAGAGAGAAGAGGTTGTCGTCAAAGTGATGGGGCACAGGGAAGAGGATGAATCAGTGGCCAAACACAGTAGTGAGAGCAGCATAAACAACGGAAAAAGTTTAATGAAAGTTGGAGAAAAGTGTTGAGCACAAATAAGGATGGATTCAGAGTCAAACGACGTGAGGCAATTTAGCCAGGAGGTGGCTGAACGCCAAAGCCACAAAACTGCACTCTAGACAGAGAGAGGAGAGGCGAATCGAAACCGCAAACAGAAGCACAATGCAGCTAATAGACCCAGTCAGTCTGATCTGATATGAAAACCTGCACAGTGATCATCCAGTGCAACCTCCAACTTATTAAACTGTCGCTGTCCCAAAAGCCATTATCGTAATTGCAAAACTGCAACTGACAATAAGAAGCACACTTATCCCTGTGTGTCTGAGTCAATTAACCACCAAAGCTGCCTTTAAAGCTAAAGCCAGCACACAAGTGCTGTATCAGTAGGTCTAGTCCACATACTTCTTTGAGTAAACCTACAGATCAAAAACTTGCAACAAAACAAGTAGCTGGCTCCCCAAATCACTTTGTGAGTGTTAAAAAAATATTGCAGACATTTTGCTACCCTGCCGGCATATTAACAGCCCTCCAGAGGCAGTCTAGTCACGAGGTCCCACAGATCAGCAAAGCAATCAGCCTAACCGGCAACCTTTTCGGTTTCATACTTTTGTCTGTCTTTGATAGTAGTCTTCAAAAAGCTAAACTCCCTCCCTCCTCCTCTCTCCCTCCCTCTCTCTCTCACACACACAAACACACACACACACACACACACACACACACACACACACACCACAGGAAGCAGGTTCACACACAGGGACAAGCCAGGCTTTAAAATCTCTTGCATCTCCCCTGCCTAATGTAGATAGGCGTAATTATTAAAAAAGATGAGAAAAAGCAGATGGAGGAAATTCAGAGAAAATCAGAGTAAGAAAGAGGAGGGGAAAATCATTAATGAGTGGACATCAGGGATGGTGACAGTGGGGGTTAGACTTGCTACACACACACACACACTCTCACACACACACAACGCATACACACACACACACACACACATGCACACAAATGTGCACACACACACACACACACACACACACACTCACACACACACAAACACACACACACACACACACACACACACACACACACACACACACACACACACACACAGAACTATCTTAACACACATCAGTCTCCCTGCAGAGTTAATTGGAGGAAAGTCGTTCCCTTTGAAGTCCCCCCTTAGCTGCACTTTTAGCCTAGTGTTCCAACCCTGTTCCAACACCTAACTGCAACACTTTACCTCAGAACTATTCTCTCTTCCACAGTGATAATGTGAGGCTGTGTCCATGGCACAACAGATCTGCTAGAACTATTCTCTTTCACAGTGATAATGTGAGGCTGTGTGTTCATGGCATACAAGATATGGTAGAACAAGTCTCTCTTCCACAGTGAGAATGTGAGGCTGTGTTTGTGGCACACAAGGTGTGCTAGAACTAGTCTCTCTTCCACGCTGATAATGTGAGGCTGTGTTTTGAGAGAGAGGCTAGAGAGGTGGGATGTCCTCTTGAGCTCTAGGGCAGAGGCAGTGGGCTGAGTAGAGGCTGACCACCAACTCATAATCCTCTGCTTTAACATGGCAGAATATAAAAAAGAAACTGGCATACTGGCAGGGGTGGTAGCCTCAACGCACATGCGCACACACACACACACACAGACACACTCACAGACACATGCACACTCTCACACACACACACACACACACACACACACACACACACACACACACACAGGCACATGCACTCACTCACACACACATGCACACACACACACACACACACACACACACACACACACACACACACACACACACACACACACAGGCACATGCACACAGGCACATGCACACATTCACACACACATGCACTTTCTCTATGTCTGTAAATGTATATAAACGATAGCAAAGGATGTGCATCGGAACTCCCACCGAACAAAAACCCAGCTGGATTGGCTGTACGGTCTAAATATGGCACGAGTGGGAGCAACCATGACCTAATGCCTATTGGCATCCACTGCTGAGTGGGAAGAACGTCACATGGTGCTAGCGGCAGGAGGTGGTGGAGAGCTACTATCATCGCCGGCATCACAAGCTGCTGTGCCCTGCAGGGAAGGGAAAGGCCTAGACGCATTAAAGGTAGGAAAGAAGGTTAAGAGTTGAGTTATGCCGGGTACGAGAGGGAAGCCTAATGACAGGTGCTGATATATCATATCATGGTCATGAAATGTGGGATGTACAGTTGCATCTGTCTGCCATTAAATACCAAACCTCGACTGTTACTAAAAAGCATACACTCATAGACAAACCTTGACTATTGTAAGCAACAGAAGTTGAGGGAGGAAAAAGAAGACCGACTCACGGTGTCAATGATTTATGAGATCAAAAAATACAAATGTTGCAGCCTTGAAGGTCTCATTATTGAATGAAATGAGGGCGATGGCCCATCCCAAATTGTCTCATTCATCATAAAGTAGTTAACGTGTCAACATTTTGTAAGGCGGTAGCTAAGTTTTGAGACGGTACTTTTCCTGGCTCGAGTCCACTATACATATGTATATATACACTACTGAGGAGTCAGGTCTGTTTGGAGACTGGAGTATGTGGAGTTAGTGGAGAATCCAGTAGGAGGCATTCTAATGCACTGGTTTTCACAGTGCTTCCCTTTCTAATACTACTTAATGTTCCGCTCTTGGTTTGTGTCGTGAGAAACAGTACCACACTCAAGCATGACAAGGAAGAGTTAATCTGGAGGTGTTTGTGACAGCACTACACCATCACACATAATCTTTCATTTAAACTAACTTCAGCCTCCCTCTACGATTATGGTGAGGTTGCCACTAGGATATGAAAAGGGCAAGATTTTTAAAGATCTACACAGCTGTCATGTCATCTTGTACTGAGCCTTTTTTCTTTCAAAGGGTGTACATCAAAGGTCAGTTCTAGGGTCAATTTGCAAAGCTTAAAGCCAGCGGGGTGCAGATGCTAATGAAGACAATAACTCTGTTAGATCGATGAGGCTCCTTTTTCTTCTAGTCATCTTCATCTAGTATTGATGTTATTGAAACATGAGGCAAGTGATTTGAATAAGAAAGGACACTAACTGCCTCATGGTACGCAGTCTTCAGTTCTGGAACCGTGCTTCACTTAATGCTGTCATTGATCCAATCCAATCGTTTGTCTGGTGTTAACACAACGAGAGGAATCGGGATTACAAAACGTGTTGAATCCAGCATAACCAAGGTCAGTGCAGTATAGCATGTTAGACAGCAAATAATGACAAGGAGGCCTGTGTGTGTGTGTGTGCCTGAATGCTTCTTTTTCTAATTAAATCATGTATTTCTTAATAGCTTGGTGCTGTACACGCACACACGCACAAACACACACATGTGCGTGCACACACACACACACACACACACACACACACACACACACACACACACACACACACACACACACACACACACACACACAAATACACACACCCACACACACACAAATACACACACACACAGACACACACAAATACACTCATCATTCCATTTAAACAAGCTCCCAACAGTGGAGAGAGAGAGAGAGAGAAAGGGTCCTGCACAGTTCTAGGATGCTCTCCGCTAATCCCCGTTTGTTTGAGTGAGAATCAGCAGCTTCACCTTCATAAGCCCTGAGTACACAACCTCTAGTGCCAGGCCAGATAACCCACTGATCCTTCAGAGGCCCCCGGCCTGATGTTATGGTTGTGTTCCTCTATGCTCTGGTTATATGGTTTTGGGGCTTAACTGCAAGGTGCTAACAACAACAACGGATCATGAAGTGAAGTGAAGTCAAGTCTATTTTCATAGCGCATTAAAAAAAAAAAACCAGGAGTTGTATTAGAGTGCTTTATAGTCAAGGTAAATACATTGATAATAAATTCAGAGAAATGTATCAATTTTAAATATATTAAACAAGCGAGATAAAAGGAAATGAACAACAAAAAACAGGTGAAAGTGAATAAAAGTAAATTTAATGAAAGCTAAACAAAACTAAAAAATACTCAGAAGTTTAAATTGTCCGTTTAATCAGGCTCTGGGCTCTGTTAAGCGCCTAGAGGCAATTGTATTGTTATGGCGCTATACAAATAAAATTGAATTGAATTGAATTAAATTAATCATGGGTTTTGTCATGGGTGTGACCATGGGAACCCTGGGAGCACACAAACAGTTCTGATTGGTTGGATACCCAGGGAACATGCATTCTCATGATACTCATTTAGATCCGTACTGTCCTGTAGGAGACTTTGTATAATATTGTCTACTAAATGAGTAGCTGTAAATGTGATGCAACGGAAGACTAGAAACAAAAGAAAATCATAAAGGTTCCAGTCCTCCCCTCAGCTTTCCTGCACTAAAAATAATGTATGGCTGCTATCTCTGTGGATTATTGCAATACAAATCTAAGCAATTGCGGTCGAGAGGAGTGACCTGGGACGATACGATTTTATTAGGCTATTTCATTTGTTGGCCAAATTGGCAACGAGGAATAATGCCGCAATATGGGTCGGCCTCACTGTGGCTCAAGGGGAAACTTGTGAGCCTGTGTGGGAATGTAAATCACTTTGCTCTACCACAACACTGTGACACAAGACACCAACCATTTTAATAACTACACTAAACTGCACCAACAGGACCAGTCTGTCTTCATCAGTGTCTCTGTGAGGAATAGCTGTTCATTTTTATGGCAATTTACATGAACGTCACTTGCGCAATGCATTAGTGCAGTGTTTTCTATAAGCCTTGTATTTTCCTACAGTTCAGATAGGACATAAACAAAGGGCCCGGTATTGGTTAACCCAAAGTCATGAATTACATTCCAGGTTACACAAAAATCATTGTATCTTACCACTAAGGATAGGCCTACTCCTAAGTCACACTTAAAGTTTCTAACTGAAAGTTTCCCATAGATACAATTGGCAAAGCTACTGATTTTGCAATCAAACATTACATTTAATTCAATTTCGGCACTGGTTTGGTTGTTCTCGCGGTTGGTTAGTGACGTAATTGCATCCCTCACAAGCTCCTTATGTATTCCCTCATGACTGAAACGGTAGGCTAATTCTGCATTTCTAAAACGTTGTCACGTGAAATGATAGAAACTGTCATTTTCTGTTCATTCGGGAGTTGGTCTTAGTGAGTCAGCAGGCCTCTCGATTACTTCTCAGTTCTCCAGGACTTAGGTGGTAGTTTTAGCGCTGAGGGTCTTGGCAAATGACTCTTATTGAAATCAATGAGGAGGCCCAAGGTTAGGACTGACACGCCCATTACTGTTAGGCGTGTCTCCTGAATTAGCATGTTAGGAGCTACTTTTAGTCAAGATGCTTGGTGAACACGGGCCAAGATCTCCACATTTAATCACATATTATCACTGTGTGGATATTTAATAATTAGATTGGTGCTGTAATTCAATTATAATGAAGAAAAACGTATTATACCCATATAACTCGTCTAAACTCTTAATAATGGTCTCATTAAAAAATATATTCTGTAGTCACATTTAGAAGATACAGTGGCGGTCCGTCAGGGCCTTCAAGGCCTTCTCTGCTGGCCTAAACATCATCAGAAAATAAATGTAATAAAATAAATTTAATTTTAATATTTTCTTTTCATAAATATGTATTAAATGATTCCCCATAGTCCATTATCTTCATTTCATGCTTCCAGCGTTGTTCATTTATGTTAGAGCTTTCATCCAATCATATTTCCGCTATCATGTGTTGCCACGCTCCTTGAAATCTTCCCAGAGAACAGAAATCTTCCCTGAGGCCTTCAGAATTCACATTGAAGGCCCGTGTACATCTGATTGGCTATCACAACTTGCTGTTTCAGTTCATTTAAGTTGAATGAACTGAAACAGACAGTTGTGACAACCAATCAGATTTCGAGTTGGCGACACTGGGCCTTCTAGAAGGCCCGGAAAATTTCTTTCCTCGCGTTGAACGTGACACGTAAACGTCCTTTGATTGGATACTGAGGCAGACCGGTGCAGTGCTTCAGTGCTCAGTTTAGCTGGCTAAAACGACGTACATCGGTTTCAATGCTTATTCTTCTAGTTGTTTCAATTGGTAAGACTAAATATAATTACATTAACCAACTCAAATAAATTAGTTTACACAAACTTGATAATTCCAGTTTTTGATACAATTACAACGCCATTTTCAAGACGGAACTTTCAAGAAAAACTGGATATCGTGAGGATGGGAAGTTTAATGAAACTGCTTTGCAGGTGGGACAATGCGATGTTACTTGTTAAACTTGTTAAACCTCACATTGAGTCACATAGGCTACTTTTGGTGGACTTAATAAAACTTTGTAGACTAATCCCTGAAAATCGCCTTTTATTTTTAAGTTGTGACAGTAATATCCAAGCGATCATATAACTTAGAGTTTACTACTCTTAATGTATTGTTAATACGGGTGTATTGATTTGAAATGCTCCGGAAATATTAATAAAGTCTGTTGTACTCGACTATGTTAAGGTGATGCAATGCTCACTTATACTGCCTTTCTGTATAAAATATACTGGTTCGAGATCCATGGCGTCATAATGATGGTATTAGGAGGTGGATTCACTCAGTTTAACATCGTGTAGGACATCGCTGAAGGCCTAGTCGTGAAATGCACGGACCGCCACTGAGAAGATACCTATCCAGTCCTCGATAATCTGAAAAAAGAGGTCCACTGCTAGGTCACTGTGACTATCACTATCAGAGGGCACCATCTTATAGCTTCAGATGACCTGTGACTATCAGAGCCACCATCTTAGCTTCAGATGACCTGTGACTATCAGAGCCACCATCTTAGCTTCAGATGAACTGTGACTATCAGAGCCACCATCTTAGCTTCAGATGAACTGTGACTAACTATCAGAGGGCACCATCTCTTAGGTCCAGATGAACTGTGACTAACTATAAGAGGGCACCATCTTAGCCTCAGACGAAATGTGGTGGTCAGAGTGAGGGTGCAATGATGTCACATAGCAATCATTATAGAAATACTCTGCTGTCTACTCTGCTGTCAGTTGTCTACTGTACTTCACTGGCACTCCTCTGCTGATGATGGATGCTGGAAACAGCCTGTTGTGACACAGATGAGCCGAATGGATAATGATCACTCGCTAGTCTGGGCTCCTTTCTCAGGGGCCCTACCTGAGGGGGGGGCCGCACTGGAACAGGATAATCAATCTGGCCCTCCACTTTACAAAGATGAGGCAAGATAAACACAATTCACAGACAGAAGGTGAAAGAGATGGAGAGTACAGGGGAGGGGAGAGAAAGAAAAAATGAGGAAGATGGGGAGAGATGTGGAGAGCAGGCAGCACACAAGACAATCAATATGGAGAACATTATTACAGAAGAAGAAGAAGAGGGAAAAAGCCAACACAATGCATAGGATGAAAGGAACTACTGGAGCATCGTTCGCCACATCGGAATTATTGAATGCTTGACTTCATTTCCCACAATTCATCAGTCAAAACGCAAAGGCTCTACAAGCAAGATACCAATAGGCCCCAGTGTAACAACAGAGATGCCCTGTGTACACAAAAAAGTAACACTTCATCCACTATTGCCACAATGCTCAGCAGAATACTTCCTTAAAGCCACATCAACTATACTGAGAGCCATTTTTCATCCAAGCGAAAGCAGTTGTAGCTCAAACGTTTACAAAGTGTCATGCTTGTAAACACTGGCACCTCAAACGGTCATTGAACAGACTCTTGAGCACCCCCTGGTGGTACCAACCAGTTCCAGGTATAAGGTGCCAGTGCTCACAATAATGACCGGCATGAGCTACAACCCCACTCCCCATCCAAGGTGCATGCATATGCCATTATCATTTTTGGCCACAAGCTTTATTACACATTTATAACCATGTCGTACATGACCTATTGCACACACGCTTCTAACTTCCAGATTGTAGGGTTCTGTAAACATACTAAGGCTAATGCTAACATTAGTATTAATATTACCAGATATTGGGGCCCTCTGATAGGTACACTGGGGAGATGGCTTTGGCTGTTATAGGCTGTGGAGCTAGAAATACCCTTGAGGCCTACAGGGGGTGGGTCTGTCAGGCTGAGGCGATGACTGAGGACACAGCTGAGGAGACGGATGGTGCACTGTATGCTGCCAGGATGAGGCTCTTGCCTTTGATCACCACAGGAAGGAATTTATTCTCAGTGTCGCCCAGCAACCTGATTCAGCCTCTGATTTGTGATTTGTACTCCTTGGGGCTTGTTTGGGCCATACACACACACATACACACACACACCCAAATATACACACACACACACACATCCAAACATACACACACACAAATACACATGCATACACACACAAATACACACGTACACACACACACACACACACACACACACACTCACACTTTGTCTATCCTGCATCTGGCTAAACGCCCACACGCACACATTCACATTCACCTTGCCTTGTCTGCAGTCACGCTCACTTCAATGTCACACAGTCACACACAGATCGCATTTTTATATTTTATATGCAATCACAACACACCCACCCCCTCTCCCACTACAGACACACACACACCCTCCCTCTTAATCAAGCAAACAAACACACACACACACACACACACACACACACACACACACACACACAACTCCCTCCTCTTGGCTTTCATCTTTGTCGGGATTCCTTGTGATTGCTGGGCTACGTCACCCGGTGCCCCTGTGCGTCACTGTGCGAGCTCTCCTGCTCCCAGGGAGGATGGCCTGACAGCCTGGAGTGTCTAATGAATTCACTTTATTGTGCCGCACCAAAAACCAGGACTAAAAATATAAATAAAAAAAACACAAAAATGGGGGGAGCGGGGAGCTACCCACCGAACCGTGGATCTCCTTGAAGATAATCTGAAGCCTGTCATAATAATTCGATATCGTATATCAATATGACAAATCTACACGTAAATGCAAGATACTCTTCCATGTGCTATCTTTCTGTGTTGATCCAGTAAAGAGAGTTCTGTGTTTCTTTTCATAAGCATGAATAATTCATGCACACTTACTCATGGGTGGTAGCTATGAGCTGGCAAGGGGCTTAGAGCGGAGATGTTCTGGTCCCCGTGCAGCTCTCTGTGCTGTAGACGGCAGGAACAAGTCAGGCACACAGGCACACTGGCAGACACAGAATCACACACACACACACACACGCAAACACACACACACACACACACACACACACACACACACACACACACACACACACACACACACACACACACACACACTCACACACACACACACACACACACACACACACACACACACACACACACACACACACACACTCACACACACACACACACACACACACACACACACACACACACACACTCACACACACACGCGTGCGTGATGGAGACCACATAGAGTTCATGAATAGTCTGGCATTCTCATGTGCCCACGCAGTGACATGATGGTGAAATATGCGAGTGAGTGCGGAGAGGGGTGTGGGCAATGTCGCGAAGGGAATATGAATGTGTGTAAGTGTGAAGTCTGAGACCGGTCAAGGGCAAGATGACATCGACGCGCACACACACACACACACACACACACACACACACACACACACACACACACACACACACACCTGATCACACACTGAGAGAGAGTGAGACAGATAGATAGAGAGAGAGGTGCAGAGACTGCCAATGGATCAAGGTGTGTTCGCATTAGTTCCACCCTCCCTGCCTCTCTCTCTTTTTCTTCTTCTTATTCTCTCTGTCTATCTCTCCTTTTCTCTCTCTCTCTCTCTCTTTCTATGTGTGAAGAGAGATTTCTATGCATGCTGCTTTCTTGGAACAATGACAAACTGCCCCCCCCCCCCCCCTTCTCCCCCCTTCTCCCTGTTAGACATCATAGGGATTGGTTTTCTCCACAGGGACCTCATATTCATCTTTGTAAACACACACAGACACCCCCACACACACACACACACACATCCACCAGCACACACACACACACACATCCACCAGCACACACACACACACACATCCACAAGCACACACACACACACACCCACACCCACAAGCACACACATATCCACAAGCACACACACACACCAACACACACACAACCAAACACACAAACAAACACACATACACACACACACACACACACATACCTACACACACACAACCAAACACAAAGAGATGAGTAAAAAAAAATATCCCCCACATTAAAATCATTTTTAAAAGTTGGTGTCTTAAAGCTTTAAACTCCGTTGTGCGTCCTAAAGCTTTTGACTCCACCACCAACGCTGCCACCGTAGCTGGCGCCGCCACTTTTCTCCGACTCTTTGTGCCGACAACCGCACGGAGATGATGGATGTCAGAGAGTCTCATGCAATTATCTGTCTAATCATCACTCACCCTGCCTCTCGAGAGTGGCACGCATCGGGGGGAGAGAGAGAGAGAAAGAGAGAGAGAAGAGCGACAAGCGTTGTGCGATGCTGATTACCGAGCGTGTCACTCAGCGCAGGCTGAGAAAGACGGCCCGCCTCTGTCTGACTGAGAGCTCACTGTTGTCACACCAAAGGGCTTCCCTGCCAAAGGGTCGCACCCCCAACCCTTATAGCACCCCCGCCCACACATTCAGCAACTACACACCCCGTCCCCTTTGGGAGAGATAGGGAGAAAAGTGTGCTGTAGGGGTGGGGGGTGGGGGTTGGGGTGCCAGCTCAGGCTGAGTGTGACGAGCGTGCCACACTTGCTGGATTCACTTGTTTCAAAAGAGGGAGATCGGAGGGCCATGCAGGAACAACTGTGTTTCATGGTTCTCCAGGGCAATGCAGTGCTCTAACTTCGGTGTAGCCATATTCTCCTCAGAGATACAGTTGAGGATAGTAGGTGTAGCCATATTAGAAAAAGTTAGGTTATCAAAAATATAAAAACAGAACTGAATTTGGATTTCTGGACCTAGGTATGGCTAAAGTCCATAAATCCATAAAAAAAATCCAAGAGGTTGAATCCCTTACCTAGTCCAACACTTAATCACCATCCTTTTTTGGGAGTAGAGTTATTACAATTTCATCTTTTTGATAGCTATGCAAAGCCCTTTGATATATGGAGTATGGGGTATGGGGTATGGAGTATGGAATATGGAGTATGGCGTATGGCGTATGGCGTATGGCGTATGGCGTATGGCGTATGGCGTATGGCGTATGGCGTATGGCGTATGGCGTATGGGGAATGGGGTATGGGGTATGGAGTTTGCCATATACAGATGAATTTGCCTTTTGTTGGACTGCTTCGCTATGGACAACAAAGCTTGTCCCAGATCAATGATTAGCATAACAGAGAGGAATAATAGTGAATAGATAGCAGAGGGGAGTGACACGCTGTGGTGCGACTGAGATCACAATTCCCAGAGCGCCCTTTCAGCTGTGCGCTTTCATGTGCATCCATTAGAGGGAATGGAGGAGGAAGCTGCAGAAAACCTCAGGTGTGCAATCAGCACAGACTACAGTGCCTCACAACCGCACGTGTGTGTGTGTGCGTGTGTGTGTGTGTGTGTGTGTGTGTGTGTGTGTGTGTGTGTGTGTGTGTGTGTGTGTGTGTGTGTGTGTGTGTGTGTGTGTGTGTGTGTGTGTCTTTGTGTGTGGAAATAGATAGACTATTTTGCACTTCCACTGAAATCCGATTTCATTTGGTTTATGCAACAGGCACATGATAAAAGATGGGGCTGATTTCCAAAAGGAAGTCAGTCAGTTCAACCATGTAGGTAGGCTGTCTGTCCGGCTGACTGCCCATCTGTCTGTCCGTCATATTACTGTCTATGCCAGAAATAGAGATATGTAATTAGAGATAGAGGAGGTCTGAGAACAACTGAGAAAAGCTAACATGTTAATCAGCGATGAACATACCGCAGTGCACTGCTTACCTAACTCTCTCTCGCACACACACCCACACACACACACAAATTCACTCATACACACACATACGTACATACACACTCACACGCAGATACACACATACACACTCAAATGAACTATCTTTCACACACACCTACACTCCTACACACACACACACACACACACACATACACCCACACACTCACGTGTTCACAAAGGCACCAATTATAAACCCACCTGCATTGTTCTAAGTTAATCAATCTGTCAGGCTGGCGAGAGGAGCTTATTAAAGTGCGGCTTCTGCGTTATTAAGTTTGCCCGGCTTAATAAACACCCCACACGTACCCCAGCCCTCATACTGCACCAACACCACAGAGACAGAGACAGAGAGAGAGAGACTGAGACCAAGTCTTAGATGGAGACTGAGGTGTCTTCCCAGTGAAAGCTCCCAGCTCATATTTTCATTACAGAAGGCCTCTGTGTTCTGCCCTACGGTAGTCATTAATGGCTGAGGTACCTCTCTGCAGAGTTTGTGTGCGTTAATGTTAAGGGGAGACTGAAGGGGAGACGCTAGAAGTGTTTTGTGAGCGGTGTTGTTTAGGTGTCGGTGAGGTGGGTGTTCGTATGTGTGTGTGACTTTGCTGGAAATCTGCGAATGTGACCAACTGAGCAAGTGAATATATTATCTGGGTGTTGGATGTGTGTGTGTGTGTGTGTGTGTCTGTGTGTGTGAGAGAGAAAAAAATGTCCCTGCTGTTTTTAATATTGCTCGGGCACAGTGTCCATTAGTGAATCCTACACCACTCCCCCCTCCAGAGATGTCACTTCCCATGTCGATTTTAAAATGAATAACAGAGAGAGCCACGCCACCTTCCCTCCAAAGGGCCCACAGCACAAGAGGAGCCAGCTGTGTGTCAGGCACATGTCTGACAGGACACAGTCAGTGGTCTGCCGTTAAGAACGTATTGCTTCATGTAAGGCCCTTATAAAACAATCCAACTGACGACAGACTGAAGCTTTTAAGTATAATTCATCCAAATATGCTAATTCCACTGTTATCTACTCAAGCTTATGGCAGTAGTCACCCGTGGAACCCGTTTGCTTGTGGGAGCAGAACAGAGCGAGCTAGCCAGCGTAATGGCCAGCATAATGTGGATGTCCAGAGAGACCCAGTAATAATTCAGTTGCTGAGAGACACTTTGCTCTCTGGCTCTTTTTATGTGGTAAAGAAACTGAAACTCAGGGTGGGATTCTGTTGCCACAAGGGTAAGAAATGTATTAATTTTTGCAGGGGGCTTTTCCCAAAAGGCAGTATACCCATGTTTATTTCTATACACCACATATAATGGCTTCTGCACACGCTTCCGGCACTGTAGAAGTGGTTCTAACCTGAAATGCCAAAGTACATGTAAAATTCATGGACTGTTCACTGTCAGGCTTTGCTTGACCGGAGTCGGATACAGGAGCTAAATTACAAACAACACTCCAAGAACAAAGGGTTGGGTGGCGTAGTGGCTACCAGGCAACTCCCTTAAAGGTACAGTCTGCAATTCTCAGATTCTATTCCAGCCAATCAACACATTGCTTGAGGAGCACGGAAGGGAGGGATGTATTTGTATTGGCTGGTGAGCTTAAATATCAACAACCTTGCACCAGAATTGTGGACAGAACCTTTATGTTTGCCCGGTCTAGAGGATACTAAAACCATGACAAACTTATACTCCATTCAACACAGATGCCATGTTATGCTTTGATTTGTTTACACATAGTTTCAATGTTCAGTTAAATGACAAGAGGAAGACCAGCCATTCACCATTCTTTCTGAACTGAAACTGCTGTCTTTTGGTGTGACATTAGGGAATGGGAACACTTGACGGAGCGACCAAGGCCTTCTTAAAGCGATGTTACAGACATATTTAGGCCTTCTTAAAGCGATGTTACAGACAGGGTGCGATTTGTCCAAAAACCAGAGGGGGGATGTTTTTTTTTTTTTTTTTTTATCATGAAAAAAAAACAAGCAATACATAGGCCTAGTTCTCTTCATATACATGCATATGTCTATCACGATATGATAATCGCTGCTAGACGCTCAGTTCTTGTGCTCCCTCTCATTCACGTTGAAATACTGAAACCGAAACTGAAACTTCGAAACTGAAACGCAACTGTTTTGGACAGAACTCGCTAATTCAGTGAACAAATATTTTCATATTCATTGTACAGTAGCCTATACACGGAAATTAGCAAAGCCAGCGAATTCTGAGAATGCTGACAGTTCGGGTAAGGTGAACGTTAGTGCCAGCGATGTAAGCAAGTGTAAGAAAACGCTGTCACAACCTGTCTGTTTTTTCATTGTTTTTTTAATAATTGAGGGTTATCCCCCCCATGTATGAAATTCATCCAGCTGAGATGGGGATGTAAAAACCAGAGGGGGGGTAAATCCCCCCCATCCCCCCCGGCAAATCGCACTCTGGTTACAGACATATTTTGGCTATGCCCCTTCCCAGAGCCAAAATGGCCTCCTCTGAAAAGAAAAAATAAATAAACTTGCTTCTCATTTCAACTCCTTTAATCGGTGTGGTTCAAGAGCGAGGGAGTCCAGAAGCTTCCGAATGGTAATTTGTGGCACATGTGATTTATCCTCAATCACCAGATGGTCCTTTTCCTTTCTCTTTTCTTTCTTTCTCTCGGTTTTTTTTTCTTTCTCCTGCTCAGCTATTCTAGTCTCCTTTTCCTCTTCAGCATATTCATAGATTACAAATGAGCAGCATGAAATCCCTCAATCACCATAATGGAGCTCGACTGGCAAGGCTGAATGAGAAGGTTAAAATCCCTCTCTTACTTGTAGAGGAACAGTCAGTGACATTTGAATGTGACGTTTTGCCGAAGAAAAACTATCTGCCCAAGACAGAGGTATGAAGGGAGAGAGAAAAAGAATTTAGAAAAAGTTCAAAAGGAAATATTTAATCAGGAAAATATGCAGAGAATGAGAGGGTCAGGAGAGAGAGGAGAGGAAATATAGAGGATTCTGTGGTGTTCAGACAGCATTGAGGGATAGAGACTGTGTGAGAAACCCAGAGAGATGGTGAGGGGGTGTGTTTGTGTGTGTGTGTGTGTGTGTGTGTGTGTGTGTGTGTGTGTGTGTGTGTGTGTGTGTGTGTGTGTGTGTGTGTGTGAGACTCAGAGAGACGGTGAGGGTGTCTGTGTGTGTGAGAGAGAGAGAGAGAGAGAGAGAGAGAGGAAGGGGCTTTGAAAGTCATTAGCGTCTAGTGAACTATGACTGGTAATCTGTCTCAAATCACTTTCCCACTCTCCGCAGCACAATGGCATCAATAAAGAAACGGGTCAAAAGAGGGGGATGAGCTGTAGAAAGAGAAGAATAGAGAAAGATGAACTCTAATCAGTAGTGATGAGGAGACAGTGGCACAATCGGAGAACGGGGGGATCGTAGCATTTGGCGAGAGAAAGAGCGGGGAAAGAAAAGAGAATGAGAGAGCAGAACTGGACTCTCACAAAGACCCCCTACCCACATCTACAGAACCCCTCTCATCAGCTGAGACTCTGTGGAAAATGGAGTGAAACAGTAGTAGAAACTTTCTAATTTTTGTCTTCACTTCATTTTTGGCAAATTCAAAAAGATATTATTTATACATTTCTCAGCCTTCCCAGTCTTAACACGCCATGTTGGTTGGCACATGTGTCCGGGGAACCGTCCTTATTGTGCCCGCTTGTCTGAGGAAAATGAAATGCTACAAGCACACAGTAGGTGGTCCATCATAAAATATGTACAGTTGTACTCTCTGGAGAAGCAGAGACTGATGGGAGGAATAGACCACTCTGAGATTTTTAGAATATGTATTTGGGTTAAGAAGCCGAAGACAGTATTATTTTTGTTATTTTTTTTTAAACGCCACCATCACAGAGGCCATTTGGGAAGATAATGCAACTCAAGCGCCTCTGAAAGCAGGCATTATAACTTAAAGTTTAGAGATGGAAGGGGTTCTCATGTAGGAGAGACCTGTGTTTCAGATCAAAGATCTATGTGACAGATTTCTGTGTGGGGCCTCACACTTTGATCACAAAGATCACGTGAGGATCCATAATCAGGGTCCCACTGAGGTGTGTAAGTGTGTGTGTGTGTGTGGGGGGGGGGGGGGGGGCAGTGACGCCTATGGATTCGAGCTGCCCTTCTGTCTAACTGCATTACAGAAATTCAAACACACACACACAAACAGACACACACCATACTTTCACCGCCATTACTGTGGATTGTTCCAGCTTGTCACACTTCATTATGCCTTGTTTAGATCTGGTGATGCACACGAGCCAGCCACTAGAGCTGACACCCATGGCTATGGGACACGCTATATTATTAGTGAAACAAGTCTTTGGCTGCTGGGCAGAGAAAGGTGTGAGACAAGGTGATCCCACTAGTGTCACACTGACCTTTCTACTTCGAGATGGACACCAGGCTGCATTCCTTTGCTATAGGATGACGCTCGCTACAAGTAGGAGTTGAAAGAGGCGTGGTCATTTTTTCACTACAGTTACACAGTTGCCATTGATGGTATTGATTTTCAACCATTTTCATTGCCATTCTTGTCATTAGATTCTCATTTGCTCTAGTGCATCATCCATAATGCACACCACTGACACTGAATGAAGGCTTGTATCCATTAAAGGGTCCAGAGCACGTGAAATTGCTGCCTTTGGGCTACCGAGCCACTTTTGTTTGGGATATTTGTCATCATATAAAGAAATCGTATTCATCAAAATCATGTTTAATTATGTCAACAACTTATCCTTTGGAACTATTGGCTAGAAATCAATAACCTGATCATGTTGTCATTCACATCTCCCTGCTCTCCTGCTCTTCTATCAATAATCTAATCCAGATCTGGCCAATGCCTCATGATTGCTGCCCTACACTATTACCGGCAGGATACCCAAACTGTTCCTGGGTCAGTGGTGTTGTGGCACAGATGCACCGCACCACCCTGGGCCCAGCCAAAGGCCTGCAATAACCCTCTCTCTTTCTCTCTCTCTCTCTCTCTCTCTCTCTCTCTCTCCCTCTCTCTCTCTCTCTTTCCCTCTCTCTCTCCCTTTCTCTCTATCATCGCACCACCCTGGGCCCAGCCAAAGGCCTGCAATAACCCTCTCTCTCTCTCTCCCTGTCTCTCTTTCTCTCCCTCTCTCTCTCCCTCTCTCTATCTATATATCTCTCTCTCTCTCTCCCTCTCTCTCCCTCCCTCTCTCCCTCTCTCTTTCTCACCCACCACCCTGGGCCCAGCCAAAGGCCTCCAATAAAATAACTACATTGCCTGTGCCTCACAAGGGATGAATTTATGCAGAGGCCAGTGACAAGATCATCAGGATTGACTGAGTGCACTCCCATGCACAATAGACCTTATTCAGTGATCAATCCATATGTCTGATTGATCCATGACGGAGGGCTCACAAAGGAGAGGAGCGGGGAATCGATGGATGTGACAATGTGATGAACAGAACTTTCATGTCATTAAGTGGTATTCTGACCTTGTGTGGACACTCATGCAAAACTAGAAGCACAAACGCTCAGGCACACACACATAAACACACACACACACACACACACTTCATCACACACACACCTTCATGCATACATAAGCATGCGCACATACACACCTCTACATTTAAGATTATATGATTACATCATCTGCTTTCCCTTAGCCTGTTTTGCACAAGCACAGACCATGGGACACAGCAATCCTTCTCTCTAGTGAGCTAATCTGCTTCTCAGGCACCACTGTGCACTTCTGAAAGCAACTTTCTAATCAGAAAGTAATGAAGTCTCTCCAGGCACAGGAGTGGCATCCACACCCCGCAACGCAGAGGAGGGGGAGGAGGGGGATGGGGAGGGGGTAACCACACGCAGCGCCAACAGGCTTTACACTCTCTCTTTCTCTCTCTCTCTCTCTCTCTCTCTCTTTCTATCTGTGTCCTCTCTCTCTATCTTTCTCCTGTCCTCTCTCTCTCTCTCTATCTGTGGCCTCTCTCTCTCCTCTCTCTCTCTGCCCCTCTCTCTCTCTCTCCTGTCCTCTCTCTCTCTCTCTGCCTCTCTCTCTCTCCTGTCTTCTTTCTCTCTGCCTCTATCGCTCATCTCTCTCTCTCTCTCTCTCTCTCTCTCTCTCTCTCTCTGCCTCTCTCTCTCTCTCCTGTCCTCTCTCTCTATCTCAGTATATGTGTCCTCTTTCTCTCTCTCTCTGTATCAGTCAGTGCGGACACATGTGTCCAGTTTCCGAGCATAGTCCGGTTTCAATCGAAGATCCAATTCATGTAACTCCCCAAATCTAGATTTCCTGTGTCCGACTATAAACCGATGTACACCCCCAGATAAGTGATCGGATTATGCTGGAAATCGGACAACGCGCGCATGGAACTCTCTTACAACTGGACAACAACAACTTTTTCGCATGCTTGAGATCCTGCCCATAGACATATACATGTTATTATGATATGATAATCGCTGCTAGACGCTCAATGTTCTTGTACTCCCTCTCATTCACTTTGAAATACTGAAACCGAAACTGAAACTTTGAAACTGAAACGTTGACTGCGACTTAAGGCGAGACACTACAGGTGAATAGGGTAAAAATCTTAAATAATAGGTATCACCATGAAACTTTCTCAGTTGATTACTCATGTTTAGATTAGAAAAAAATGTATTACAAGTTTTTTGTATTTTGATGTTTGAATATGCAAATTAGGTATTATCTTGTTAAATATGCGCTAATTTGCATAATGTTTAAAAGATTACAAATCTGATCATGGGATAAAGCCAGGTTAAAAATTCCTTTCCCCTTTTGTTGGCATATTAGATGGGAAGAAAATTAGAGAGGGGTTTATGGATATCTACTTTAGTTTTCCTGTAAATCAGAAAATACTGTCGATACCCTTAAAAAGACGATTTTCGCCATGTTTTTGGGGATATAATGTTATATAATTCAGGCTAGGAATAATATATTTACAAATCCCTCTGTAAATGTCTTCATAATATAGTTGGGTACAAGACTGGAAAGTTTGGTGTATATAGGGTGAACTGAAGTGGAGATTTTTTCCTTGGAGTATGACAAAAAACTCTTTTTGAGAAAATCGCATTTAAAGATTCAAGGAAGTGTCAAGCCACGTTGTCAGAAACCACCGCAAACCAATGAAATTGCGTCTTTAGGTTTAAACCCACGTTTTTACTAACATCATTGGTTACTGCTGGAAAGGAAATGTCCTTATTTGGATAACATAGCCTTGTGTGTGAGATACAGGGCTTTCCAACGATACCAAAGATGACAAGCATTAGAAAGCCGATATACTGCACGTTACGTTGGAATGCTAACTTTCCTGGAAACCTATGAGAATACTGACGCCGCTAACAGACAAAATGTGAATAAATATACACATTAATGTATAATTAGGATATTTTCTTTATGCTAGTATGAAAGATTACATGTTTAGGGAGTGAACTAGCTCAAAATCTCAAAATTGACCACTGCTGAAAAAAACAATGTTTTTGCCTGCCGTGTCTCGCCTTAAAGGTGCAATAAGGATCAATAGCTATTCTCTAAAGGTATGCTAGCAGCTAAAACTAACGAAATCTCTTGAAATGTGCTGACTTTGACATTATGACAAACTAGTTACTCAACGACTGTCCTTACACAGTCAAACATCAAGCAAGTGCAACACAAGACTAAGCAAGACGGCAAATATGCTACTTACTAGATCAGCAGAAGGTAAACAAGTCAGGTCGGCGGGCTGCGGCAAGCGAAACTACAGAACACAGTTATATGCCTATCGACCCTGCTATGCCAATGGCACTGACGCGATTCTCCATATTAAATGTCATTGTAGCGCCCCAATTTTTTTTAAGCTGTTATTTTAAGGTTAAACTGCTTATCCTAACCCTAATCCTGAAGCATAATTGTTGCATAATGCACCTTTACGTGCTAATTCACTGAACAAATATTTTCATATTACTTTTTCACCACTTGTTAGTAATGTAATCCATTCATATCGGTGTGAATCAATCAATACTAATACAACTTTAACTGTGGTGTGTTTTTGTTTCATTTCACAACTTATTTACTGTATAATCAACGGTAGCAGATCGGCTGCTCGTAAACATTCCACATTTTATTTGAACTGACGCGGCCAAGATCTGGATTTGTCCCTGCCATGTACCGTGAGATAACTCAGTTAACCCCCCATGGAGAGAGAAGTCGGGGTTTGGCCGAAATCGGGGTACTGCTATCATGTGACCGCACTGTGTATCTTCTCTCTCCTGTCCGCCCTCCTCTCTCTCTCTATCCTGTCCTCTCTCGTGTCCTCTGATCCGGTCTCCTGTAAAATGTCCCCTCCTCACTGATGAAAATGTAAAGGGGACATATTAATGTCTCAAAGGGGATATATAAATGTTTTAAAGGGGACATATTAATGTCTTAAAGGAAATATATTAATGTCTCTAAGGGGACATATTGTGAAAACTCCCTTCTGGACTGCCTACTCACCCACTAAAAAAAATAAGACAACCCAGTCTCTTCGGAGGGCTACCTAGGTCAGAAAGCATGATTCAACAAGCCTTTAAGATTGGACTTGCCTCCTGACGTCAAACACAGGCTCATTAGAACGATACCACCCCCTCATCTGAATATCTCCACCTGTGGCTTGAGAAGTCTTTTTTTGGCTAGCATTGTACTGATGCAGAGGACTGTTCTCAGTCAGCCACAGTAACCCATCTCTAAAAACATAACAATGTTAATACTTTTCTTTAAGTAACATATGCTAATAAAAACTCCAGGGACGCAGGGACTCCCCAGGACACTAAACAATAAATGTATGAAGGCTGATGTTCTGCTGCGGCTCTGCATGTGAATCGGATGCAAAAGCTGATCAAGAGGGATGTGATGCATTGCAGAACTCAGAGTCACAGCCCTGAGCAGCATGCAGGCAGAGAGAGAGAGAGAGAGAGAGAGAGAGAGAGAGAGAGAGAGAGAGAGAGAGGACAGAGAGAGAGAGAGAAAGAGGACAGCGAGAGAGAGAGACAGATAGGTAGAGAGAGAGAGAGACAGAGAGGTAGAGAGAGAGAGAGAGAGACAGAGCAGAGGAGAGGACAGGGGAGGAGGAGAAGAGTGGTGTAGATGATGGCGGAGGTGGAGATGGAGGCTCTGAGGGATGAGGCAGAAGCAGAGGTAGAGGCCGTGGACTTACGAGCCTCGCATGTGCTGTGAATGTTCACCAGAGACCTGCCTGCTACCACACAAGAAAGACTAGATCTCTCTCTGCACAAGCATTCAGCTTTCACTAGGGAATAGGGCTGCAGAACCGCTGCACCTGTATGTGATTAAACACATGCGTCCTCAACACACACAACACACACAACACACACACACACACACACACACACACACACACACACACACACACACACACACACACACACACACACACACACTCTTTTTCTCCTTCATACAATTCCCAGTAGGAAAATCTATTAATCTATTTCACTGAAATGACATGTAAGATGGCAAAGTGCACACACTCACACACATTCAAGTGCGCACATAGCACAAAATCCCCGCACACACACACACACACACACACACACACACACACACACACACACACACACACACACACACACACACACACACACACACACACACACACACACACACACACACACACACACACACACACACACACACACACACACACACACACATTCTCTGCCTCGTTCACATGTTCCTATGGGACCTCCACTATGATCCCCCTCCTCCCTCCCCCCTCCTCTTTTTAGTTCTTCCTTTATCTTCCCAGAAAGAAAAAATAATAGGTTCTCCCTCTGGAACCAGTTGCAAAACTTTGATTTTCAAACAGCATATAGGACAAACGGCCCACACCCTCCCCGGTACATCCTATTACACAGCAGCTGCATCATCCAGTGCACAGCCATGTTCCCACCTCACTTTATTTTATGACACATGGTATTACTTCATTAGTATTGCACAGTGCCTGCCGCCCTCTCCAAGGAGTCACCCTGGGAAAAATGGTGTTACCCCCCCCCACCCCTCCTAACACTTCATAGTAGATTGTCCCCCCCTGTGTAATTAGACATTCTTGCCCACTGGCTGAGGGTGTACCACTCACACACACACACACACACACACACACACACACACACACACAGACTAAGCTGACACACTCATGCACACACAAACACATTCAAACAAGCACATCGCAATCTCAGCATTCACACACACACAGCCAGCTAATGCACATAATGACATTTAATAACTGTATTACAAATGATGCGAATGCCAGCTACAGATGGCTTTAAACTGTGACTTAGCCACAAATGAGCCAACATACCTGCTGTCATTAAGCCCAGCTCACTCTGCAGACAGCCTAGCTTTTAGTCATTGCTGGAAGGGACCGTGCCATTGCAAGTCGACATGCAAACTGGCATATGGTTAGTCTCGAAACAGATGCCACCGAACAGAACAACTGATAGAATCACACTGGCATGGGCCGGCATTTGCCAAGACGATGCCAGACGGGGCCCTCACATTGGTTTCAGCTAGAAAGCCATCTGCATGGCCGTCTCCCTATCCTGTCACTGTGACAAGTGGCGAGCCCGTCATGCTGCTGGCATGCGTCACTGCTAAAAACCCTCAGAGAACATTCTCAAACACTCAAATCTAGAGACCAGGGGCTCTTTTTCTGAGTTCCTAGTTTGCCGTTTCCCATCATGGATTTCAGGGGATCATCAACCCCAACAGCTTTAGGTGAGAGTATGTGGAGGAAGACCATACCATTGTACTCACGTAAATCTGGGGACTGTGCCGACAGTAAATTGTGTGGCTGTTAGTTTGAAAGGATATGGGCTGGAGACCATGCTGATGCACCAGCTGCGGGGGAAGGTGGTCTGTTTGAGGCAGAAGAAAACGACGGGCGCCAGCTCGGGGTACGGCACCAGGAGGGCACTCAGGTCACTGCTGGCATCATCGTCGTCATCTTCCTCCTCCTCCTCTTCCACTCTCAGCCGTTCTGGTTCAACAGCTGCTTCCTGTGCGGGCCCCTCCTCTTCCTGTACAGGCCCCTCCCCTTGTGGGACAGCCCTGTGGTCCTCTTCTGACAAGCACGAGGCCACCGTGGGACCCTCCTCCTCAGTAGTCATGGCTGCGAGGTAATCTGTGACATAAGGGAGAGAATGTTGAAATAGAATCAATCACATGCACATGTGTGTTTGTGTGTGTGTTTGTTGGTGTATGTGTGCATGAGAGAGTAAGAGCGAGACAGTGAGAGAGAAAGAGAAAAGAGATGGGATACAGACATATAGACAGAAATAGAGGAACAGAGTGGATGTGTATATACTGTATGTGTGTGTGTGTCCCAATACGTCAGATTATTACTCTAGCAATATAAAATTATTACCAAAAACGTGACAGAGAAGGTTAACCTACACACACACAAAAATACACAGACACACACATCATGTGCCTTCGCCACCACTTCTTTGTGCAAAACCAATAACATCGTCTGTGATTTGTGAAGGAGTTTTAACCATTGAACCATTATTGAACCAAACGCCTTCAACCAATATTGCAGAAAAGGAATAGCAAACTGAGACATAAACAGGAATAAAAAACGTTTCATCATACACACACACACACACACACACACACACACACACACACACACACACACACACACACACACACACACACACACACACACACACACACACACACACACACACACACACAGAGAGAGAGAAAAAGAGAGAGAGAGAGAGAGAGAGAGAGAGAGAGAGTGACACGTTACACATACACACAAACAGAGAGAGACACGACATTTCAAACACACACACACACAGAGACACACACGCCCTCTCAACTCAAACACACACAGACACACACGATAGCACGTCCTTTCAGTCTGACTGATCACATGTCAGACCCCACATTACTAATGACGGGTCACACATCAGCTGGCCCATATTGTCACAGCTCAGAAAAAGGGGACATGCCTTTACAAAAACAGGAACTGAGTTCAAGACAACAAGGTCTAAATGCTTCATCAATAAATCTGCTTTGGGGGATTATACTTATGACAGCGTAGAAACCAGAGGTTGGTGCATGAGCCAATATCATCTGGATAGATGGATGGATCACATGGTTGCAGCGGCCCGCAAAGAGACAGCCATTTTGGGATGAAGAGAGAGTAGTGTGGGTTGCGTGGGGAGTGTGGAGTGCGGAGTCCTCCTCCGGTTTCTTTCACTCTCTCCCTCTGTAGTCTCCCCCTGTCTTTGCTCTCAAGCTTTTTAGAAGACTTGAAAGCTCTGAAGAGGCACTGCTACTGTAAGCTCACCTAAAAATATATCTGAGCGGGGAGATATTGAACAGGCCTG
>NC_137920.1:34231450-34246450 GCF_963457725.1 Sprattus sprattus
TTACAGTACAGGTAAGAGGCCTGGAGACAAAAGATCTCAGCTGATATCTGCCATGGCTCTTTGTGTGGGTTATCAAATGTGCTGATCCACATTGCAGTGAGTCTATGGCTGAAAGAACTAATCAGTTGAGGCCTGAAGAACCCCCTCGTGGCCATCCCTCCCTGAGGTTTATGGACTTCACTTGGTCCCCTGCATTCCATCTCATCTTTTTATTATTTGGGCTTTTAATCGACTGTGACGAGGCTCCTTGCCAAGTATTTCTGCACGTGGAGTAGACGTGCTCTGATTAAAATCTGGCGAAGATATCGGAGCCAATATAGCAGGAAGATCACTCTTCATAAAGCGGGAAATGAAGTGCACTTAATTGTGACACAGGCCCCTGCCGCCCGTCACCTTTTTACGGCCCGCCAGTAAAACACTAATTCAATATTGTACTCCGGGCCGCAAGTTCCATTAAGACCACCGGGTGACCAGCTCTGTGGGCAGAGGGGGGGGGGGACTACTGGAACCATGGGTGTTTGGCCATAAATAAGAGTCTTCACAGGAAGGAACTGAGGTGGAACGCTGGGTGTTTGGCCATAAATCAGAATCCTCACAGTGGGGAACTGAGGTGGACCTCTGGGTGTTTGGGTGTTTGGCCAGGTTTACGATTATTAGGTTTAATTGAGGAAGTGCCTCAAGGCAGTGAGACATGACACAAGCCATCTGATTGGTCAGTGTCGTGAGTCACTGGATGAAAGAGTGTGAGAGGAGTGACAAGAAGAGTAAAGGTGCTGTAGAACTACAGACAGTACAGACGGTACAGACACTACAGACAGTACAGACACCACAGACAGTACAGACACCACAGATAGTGGTTCCTTGGCTTGACAGGAGACAATAGCCTGTTTTAAGCAGAGATCCCAGTATATCTCCATAAAGAAAGCTCTTTGTGATGACTGGATTGGCTTGTGTACTCTGAACCATACAAAGCCGGCATAATGTTGACCCAGTGTGTGCTTTTAGAAAGCATGCTGGCGTTCTGGTAGGAGAGGTGTGTTTTCATAGTGTCTAGCGTGTAATGTCACTTTCGAGACCACTCTGAACTCTGATATTTCCAACTCCAACTGCAAGACGTGCACATTTGTAGCAGTGTTTGTATTCAAGTAAAGTTGGCATGCATCATGTACAACATGTTAATGCTTATCATGTCAGATTTGTGCGTTCTGACAACACGACACAGTAGAATCGTCGTGTAGAGAGTTGTTTTGGTAAGCTACCAGGCTGCCTCACATCACACTCGGCCCGTCCTTCCTTTCACACCGATGCCGAATGCCTCCACGGCTGAAACAACAATGTTGTGTCTGGACTTCTACTCCTGAAATACTCCTCACCACATGATGCAATAGATCAGAGCAATAGACTGACAATTAGCCTGTAAGTCCATGGGTTTTTCACCAATGGCCAAATGGACTACTTACACAGACAGACACTAACTTCTCGTATCAGTCGAGTTACACACAAGAATGCAGTTGTTGATGCTGATAGCACCACAGTGGTCCCCAGAGGCCAGCATGCAGTGCGTCCCAACTGCTGATGTTGCTCCCCACCATTAAGCAGTCCTTTTGGTCATCAGACCCCGCTACATTCTTTAGAGAGGGCAACAAAGCTGGGCCGTTTAGCGGTATTTCACGATCAACAGTGCAGGAGCCAGGTATTAAAGACAAAGACACCATGGAATAAAAGTACTCAGTGATGAAAACATTTTTCATCGACCCCCTTTACAACACCTTCTCCTCGGTGGATGTTAGGCAAATCAATGGCACAATGACAGGCTAGTAGAGCCAGAGAGGCAATAATATTGTCACAGGTACTTAATACTGTCAAGTTATGGCGACGGTTGTGTTCAGTTTTACCACTATGGGCTACGGGGGGAATGGTCTTGTCCATTCTTGCGGAGAACCAAATGGATGTCAACATCTTCCCTGTCAAACAGGTGGTAGATGACATATTTAATTAGGGCAGCATCAGATCTGACGCCAGTGCTTTGCACATACAGGGCTGCAGTGTTGAGGGAGTTCCATCTCAGTGTTGGACTAATGAAATTAGCATTTTA
Source organism: Sprattus sprattus (assembly GCF_963457725.1). Taxonomy (NCBI): domain Eukaryota; kingdom Metazoa; phylum Chordata; class Actinopteri; order Clupeiformes; family Clupeidae; genus Sprattus; species Sprattus sprattus. The sequence goes on from NC_137920.1 coordinate 34,233,546, forward strand.
CATACTCATATTTCTGATTAAATTAACGAGGCCTGATGAACACCTGCTGAAATGACCTTATAGTGCAAGGATAACACACACACACACACACACACACACACACACACGCAGGAATATACTTTATCCTTGCATGCTCTCCCGCACATAAACAAACAACAGAAAAATCGGTAGAGGACACACTTTTATCCAATTATGTGCAATTTTGAGGCCTACATCATAATCAGCTAGAGCATGATACAGTATACTAGTATGTAAGTACAGCAGAATACACTAATAATCATTGTGTAACCGGACTGTCTTTATCTGTGCTCATATGTACCCTGGCACTAACAGAAACTGTATTTGGGTATCCAGGCGATATTAAATATTGTAGATACCATCAATGTAGAGGTTGTATTGTCAAGTAGGACCTCTTCTTCAGATATATCTTGCACATGTGTAGAGAGGGTGAGCTGAAGGGGGCTATAATAAGAACACTCAAATAAAGCAATAGAGGGGCTATGAGGGGCCTTTGTGGACAGTGCTGCTTATAGCTGAGTGTTTGCACAGTATGTATGTGTGGGTGCACACTTACACACACACACACACACACCCATACACGCATACACACACACACACACACACACACACACACACACACACACACACACACACACACACACACACACACACACACACACACACAGACACACACACACATACACGCACACACACACACACACACTACACCCTATTGGAAAAGAGGTCCAATCCATCAGTCAGTGCTTGAGAGCCAATACGGTTCCTTAATCTCTTTATCCAACCAGTGTCTTTCCAGCAAACACGCTCTTGTTTATGCTCTCTCAAGAACACACACACATACACACACACACACACACACACACACACACACACACACACACACACACACACACACACACACACACACACACACACACACACACACACACACACACACACACACACATTTTTCAAAAAAAAATTCCATCCAGTTGCTGTGGTCCCAAACATGAACTCTTATATCGACTCACATTGCCTCTCCTAGACACACAAACACACGCGCCTTCTATCTCACTACTTACATTCAATTTCCCCCTACCACTCCCTCCACACACACACACACTCGACACACACCCAAGGCATTTATCCGTTCTTTCTCTGAGAAACAGGTCCAGGTCCCTGTGGGCTATTTGTGAGGGCGGACCTGAGGCATTGTCTCCGCCATCGACCCTGTTCAGAACACCTCTGTAAAAACCTCCCAGACAAATGATTCATCGAACCCCACCACCTTAACAGGACAAGGATATATGGGCCCTAAAAGAAGTAGCACATGGTGGCATTTTCCTTCGGCCGCTAGTGTTTCTTCATACTTAACTGGACCACCGTAAATAAATCACTGTGTATTTTTCCCCCTTTCATAGTGAGAGGGGATATCACAACGACCAGTAGCCTAGGGAATCATGACTCATAAATCACAGATTATGCAATAAAGGAGAAACGGCAATGGCTGTGCACACATTGAAATAAATGCCCCCCCCCCAAAGGTCCTGGTCTGACTAGTGTGAGCCACATCCTGATTCACTCCCATAGGGGCATCAATAGCAGGGAAGAAAGGACTTGTTGACTTGAGGGGTCAAAGGTCATCATGCCCCCAGCTGACTCACGACACAAGCAATATGCATTTACTCGGCTGATCTCTCTCCAGATGTCACGACTCTGGTAATGTTATGAATTGCTTGGCGTATTGGGGGTGATGTTTTCTTCAGGGAGAGGAGGAAAAAGAGACGGATGGCATCTGTGGGGGAGTGGAAGGAGAGGAGATGGAGAGATGAGGTGGAAGTCTGGGGGTGGAGGGAGATGGATGGGGAGAGCTGGGAGGGCAAGGGAGGGGAGGAGGTGCAGTGTTGGGATGGAGATAACAAAGATAAACAGAGAGAGAGAGAGAGAGGGAGAGAGACAGAGAGAAAGAGGGGGGGGAAGAGAGGGAGAAAGAGAGAGAGGGGGGAGGGATGAGAAGAACCAGGCAAGGAAATCGAAGGCTTATCAGATGGAGATGGCTCAAGGAGGGAAGCAAAGGATAGGGTGAGGGGGAGAAAAGCAAAAGATAGATAGATAGAGAGAGAGAGATGTGAGCCAGGGGTGGGAGAGAAAAATAAAATAAATTGTAAGCAAAATAAATATATACAGTGTCACAAGGAAAATCACTGGCAGCGTGTGTGTGTGTGTGTGTGTGTGTGTGTGTGTGTGTGTGTGTGTGTGTGTGTGTGTGTGTGTGTGTGTGTGTGTGTGTGTGCGTGTGTGTGTGCGTGTGTGCGTGCGTCCGTGTGTGTGTGTGTGCGTGAATGTGTGTGTGTGTGTGTGTGCGCGGAAGGATCTGGGCCGTATAGTCATCTGCAGGTGAGGAACAGCATGTGATGTTCCTTCAGTCTGGCATTTAATAAGGATTGGCATAGCACATGCTGCCGTGTGCGCCGTTTCCATTAGCCACAGCTTCCAGTTAAACAGTGTTTCTGTTTCAATTTACCTGAATTGTTTACGCTCACTGGCAACACGAAGCCAGAGCATTACAAACACATTAGCAGGTCTGTACCCTCAAAACAGTCCTGCTATCTCATCCAATTCTGTTTCTATTGTAAGTCAGGTCATTTAGAAATATTGTGTGTTGAACACACACATCGTGTGTGAGAAAACTGCCAGGAAAGCTAAGAAATTGTATGGGCATTGCTCACAGATTAGTGTTTTGAGTATATAAATTGAGACTGTCAATCTAATCTCAGCTTCCTCAAAAAGGGAATTCAGTACTCTGTGTGTGTGTATGTGTGTGTGTGTGTGTGTGTGTGTGTGTGTGTGTGTAGCAACCTCATAAAAAAGAAAAAATATTTCAGTACACACAACGGTGTTTTTCCAAGACCAAAAAAAAACGATTCAAATGTCACTCCTCTGGTCCTGCACCAAAGCTCTTGCCTCACATTAAACACATTGGACGCCTTCCCAGGGTCGCCCAGCCGTGTGCTCACCTCAGCGTGCCAGATCCTGGTGAATGCACAGGAGCGGAGAGCCCTGTAATTGCTCTCTATTATTCCATGTTCTAGATGGCGGTCGAGAAAGGACCACCGGGTTAGCTATCATCTTCTCTTTCCGTTCTAAAACATCACCACCAGTAGCCCTCACACAAATAGCCCTGAAATGAGCATCTCAGCATCAGTATAAGAATTAGACCTAAATTACTTGGGAAGCTGGTTCAGGAGTGGGGGTGGGGGGGGCTGACACTAGGTGCGTTTCCATTCAGCTCGTTCGCATTAACGATTCGCATTCACGGACGATTCGCATAAAACAAATGCGCATCAGCGACCGTTTCCATTCACCCGAGTCTTTAGTCTAATTTGGAGGAAGAGTTTTGTGCATGCTAGAATGGAGTGGACGCCCTCCTCTCGGGACTTTTAATGCGGTAGCATTTGAGTTGTTTGCCTTAATAGTTGCTAGAAGGAGAAGACGTAGACGGTTTTAACATGTTTTACAAACTCACATAGCAGCGAATTCCGTTCCCCGCAGACATCCGTACATCTGGGAACGATCCAGCACGGTCTAGTGATTTTTTTAATTTGGTGAAGGCCCACTTCACTGACCAGCTGTGGGTCGAAAACTTCAGGCTGACCAGGTCAGGATTTCAAGAATTGTGCAACGGATAGGCCCTGCTGTGTTGCCTGAAAGTATTTGCTGCCGAAAGCCTGTCCCCACCGACGAGCGCATTGCAATTGCGCTTTACAAACTTGCAACATGCGCGGAATACAGTGTTTTGGGCGAAACGTACCACTGTACAAAGATGTTTATATGCAGTATGCTTTGCCATCCGAGTACAAGCAAAGACATATTAAGTTACCATACCTGGGCGAGGCGCAAGAGATTGCGAACCGAAACAACCGCGCACACCAGGTCCGCAGGTGTTAGATAGAATCAATGATCACAAAACAAAAAAACAATAATTAACAACAACAACAAAAAAAGTACGTGTGGGGAGATAACATGTCCACGTAGTTTGCACGTAAATCAAGATAATCAGTTAGCCTACAATAAACTAGGTAATGATGATGATGTTCAGGGGAAACAACAAACCGCAAACATAGATATACTATAGTATAACAGCAGGTGCATATGCTGCATGAGGTGTGGTGTATTAGCTGGCAGTTTGAGAAGCAGTAGAGGAACATCACATTCGGGGCAGACAGCAGCACGGTTGTCTCTCACTGCAACAGGACGTAGTCTACAGTCCAACTCCGAACATAAACAAATACACAAAAGACGCGAATCGCTCGAATAAGCTGTTTCCATCTACGTTAAGCGCATTAACTAAATTCGAATAACTAGTTAATCCACCTCCCTGTGGCAAATCGAATTTCTATGCGCATTGGGGAAGTTAATGCGAAACGCACGCGTTTCCAACCAGGATTTAGTATTCGCATAGAGATAATGCGCATTAAGACATGGGATGGAAACGCACCTACTGAGATTGTGGTTTCTATATTTCAATAGTGCTTCAAGGCCCCCCATAACTAAAGGGAGAATGCCGTAGTCATTTCGATTAGAGTCACAGCCATGGACCTGATTCACAAAGGTACATTAATTAAATTATATACACGCACATTATCAACAGAAAAGAAAAAGAAACTGCTTTTCACATGACATTGAGATGTCCTAGAAGACAATCATTCAAGCCCTCCCAATTTGCAAGAACTGTTTTCATCTAGAACTCCTTCAGTTGTGATGTTACGACTGACACATTGTAGCTATGAGAAAATCATGCCATCTGGTAAATTTGAAAAAAAAAATGTATTGGACTGAAGTTCCCGCAACTAAAAATACACGCCTTAATTAATTTAGTATAAGAGTGGCCTGTTTATAATTGTATTTAAGTATATCATTTATAACAAAAATACGTGTTCAGAGAATGCAGCAGTATGAACTCTCACCAATAGCTAAATTCATATTCCAGGTGAAAAACACTCACACCTACAGGTTACCAATGAAAAAGGTTTTTCAATGTGACCTGTGACACCTTTTTGCATTCGAAGAGAAATGTCAAGAGAGAAATGTAAGTGTCAGAATATCAATTAAGTCCAGATTTAAATGTGTTCTTGCATATTACTTTAAGCCCTCTGAGAGACAGTGAGGATAGGAAGTGACTATGAATCATCTGTGGATAAAAGCTAGGCCTGATTTGGGTATTTTGTGGAGGTGGAGGAGTGTGTCTGGTGTTTCTTTCTCCCCCATTTAGCTAAAACACACATTAACATTCCACCACAGTCTCTGTGTGAGTGAGATAAGACTCGTACCCGGGATACCGAGCTGTGGGTTTTTGGCCCCGGTGTGGAAAAACAGCGCAAATCCCGATTTTATCCATAATGCACCACAGTCATCAGGAGGCTCAGGACATGGAAGCTGAAGCTAAGCCCTCCGGTTACCTCCGCTGGCGATCCGGCTCACATCAACCCTTAATTCAATTTCCACGCAGTCAGTGGACCGCAAATTCCATAATGCCTTGAGCGCGAGCCACGCAGGGCCAGCAGACGTATGGTAATGGCCCCAGCTGGACCCTGCACGGCATGAAATGAACCATCCAAAGCCTCTCCCGTGGTCTTGGGAGGGTTCTATTGATGGTGTGTGCTAAGTCCTATGTTCTGTTCTGGAAAAAATGCCCCTCAAAGCATGATTTTTCTCAGTCTACTCAAAAGCCCTTGATTAGCTATAATGATGTGCTAAGCTAACCAAGAAAAAGGAGGGGTGATGTGAAACAGTCAGGGCTGTGGCTCCCAAAAGCAGGTGGGTTCGAGAGCACGTTCCCTGCCCCATGTGACTAACACCTAACACAACCTCGACTTTATCCTCTCGTTGTCCTCCATCCTCTCTTAAGTCACCATGACAGACAGTGTCTAATGACCTCACAGTGTCATATTATTATTAATGGTAACGGGTCAGAACGGCTCTTAGAATTGGATGCCAACCTTCATCACAAGCTCCCCAAGCGTCAAACATTTTGAGAGTAGTCATGGCAATTACCAGTAATGGAGGCTTGACACTGTTCCATCGCTATCACAGACTTGTCATGACAACTTATGACAAGATATGCCATCTGCCAGTGTGTGTTTACAACATGGTTATGTCAATGATTCAAGGACAGTGTTTATTTGAATATGCATCACTCCAGAGCAGACAAATGGAGGCTGAGGAGTTAGGGGGGTGGGTGTGTGTGGAGGGGTGGGGGGGGGGGGAGAGATCAGCATAAAGAGAGAGCCGGCACTGCCATTGATTCTTTGCTTTGTAAGTCCTTGGCATGAGCGCTTTGCAGTGAAACGCCCACGGAATCTGGCACCTAAACGCTGTTTGTCATTAGAGCTCTCTTGTGCTACACGTCTCTCTGTGGCTGGTGGAGATGTTTGCCTTCTTTTCCCATTTTACACGCTAAACACACACACACACACACACACACACACACACACACACACACACACACACACACACACACACACACACACACACACACACACACACACACACACAGAGAGCCAGAGCAGTGAAATGAGCAAGTCAGAAGGGATGGTATGTCACTCTGCGCCGCTCACACACATACCATATCCCTGCACGCGCACAGAGACACGCACATGCACACACACACACACACACACACACACACACACACACACACACACACAAGCACCCACATCACCTAAATAGAGCTACAGGAAATCTCTTGTGTGTTTTATTCCTTATTAAGCGTCAAACTGAACTTTTCCCCCAATGCCCACGTACAAACAGCCAGTGTGTGCAGACAGTGAAACACACACACACACACACACACACACACACACACACACACACACACACACACACACACACACACACAATTTAAATTGCATAACATGGCAGTTTATGTAAGTATGTCAAACACCCACACTGTGTAAGTTGACTGGATCAAAGCAGGGGGAAAGAGAAAGAGAGTAAAAGACAGACAAGGGGAACGAGAGAGAGAGAGAGAGCGAGAGAGAGAGAGAGAGAGAGAGAGAGAGAGAGAGAGAAGTGTGTGAGTGGCAGTGAAGAGTCTGTGGGAGAGCCACAAAAACGGTTGAGAAGAAACTTCCTGTTTCTATCACACCACAGGTAAATTCGGCATTCAGTGATTCAGCATTTCATTGTATAAAAACCTGCTTCCTGTACCTTTACATAACAATATAGCCTCTCACAGTCGCTATTGTGCCTCCCCCCCTCTCTCTTTCTCTCTCTCTCTTTTTCTCTATGGACCTACCTCTCTGTCTATCTGTGTGTGTTTCTTCGACACTGTCAGCAGTATCTCAGAAAGGACAGCCTTCCAGGGAGAGGTTAAACCCAGTAACACAGCCATTAAGCCATGGCCATGGCGAGGCAAAAAGTCAATGTGCTTTCTTTGTTTGTAAAGGTCACTTCCAAAGGTCCTTCTGACTGCCAGTGATTAGCCATCACCGCCTCTCTAAAACATGAATCATGGTGCTTTTTATTTGAATGCATCTCACTTTATTCATACTTTCTTTTTTTTTTACCGCGCTCCCTGTTTGCAGTTAATGGTGCCGAAAAGGGAGACTGTGATATAAGATCACCATGGCAGCGCAGAGGTGAACAGCACAATTGTTTGTGTTATTTATAAAGAAAAGGATCCATGAATAGCCACGGCTCTTTGCCCGTTCGTTTGTGCGGTGCCGCTGGGTCGGATTGATGTTGCCGGTATCGACTGCGTTGCGTAGGCCCCGGCGAGCCCTGCCAGAAGGGGCTCAAAAGGGATCTCCGGCGCAGATAAATAAGTATCTCTACATAATCTGTATTCAGGAGCACACAGACCTGCTCACATAAATCAGGCTTATGGCTCGGGTTGGGGCGGGAGTGGGGGGTGGGTGGGGCGCGGATTGGGGGGAGAGAAGACATGGTGCCTCCCCACCTCCCCTGGGAGTCTCCTTTCAGCATGGCGGCTAATGGGCTTCCCCTTGCCACCTCTGTCAGGGTCGTTTTGTGGCATGACATTCCCTGCCTCAAATCCTATCACCCTAAAAGTTTAGACTATGTCATCAACATTTCACTAGATGTTGATACCTTCCGACATGAATAAACAAATGAATCACGTGATGTTACGCGTAGCCTTCTAATGGTGGAAGCAAAGAGAGAAAGGAGAGAGGAGAGAAAACGTCTGTCTTTCAGTAGACCGTCAAGGGAGACCCCTGACTTGAAGCCGCATTACAAGCAATCGGTTCTGGTAACCTGAGATAAGAGATGTTCATTTAACCTAGGAGATTGAACTTCATAGAACATGTATCTGGCCAATGAATGTAATCTCCTGTCCCTGGTTTTCTCTGCCTTCTATCAGCCGTTTGTGAACTCCCCCCCACCTATCTCCATCAACATCACTATGAAAACTGGGTGAAACCTAAGGTCGATTGATACTACCCACTGCAGTGACACTTTTTTTTTATGCCGCAGAGTCAACACAATGTCGATAGCAAATAGTGTTTGTTCCTGCGCCTCAACCGGCAGAGCAAGGTGTTACCACCGGTGATATTTGGGTTTGGTATTCATGCACATCACAAAATGGATAACCGTGCATCGCTTTGTATAAAAGCATCTGCCAAATAAATCTAAGTCTATTTATAAAATATTCAAAAAAAATACAGACTGGTAACCTAACCATCTTCATCGTGTTCCTTTACCTACCAAATCACCCTTACTATAACCATGCCACCCTAACCATTACCTAATCTCAAGATGGGTGGTGGTTTCAAAACGTAAGCAAACAGTAGAAAATGGGGTTTCATACACAGCTAAACTGGCAGATATCATAGTACTTTGTGTGTAGAACAATCTCACATAATAAAGGGAACCATAAGCCAAGCATTCTAGGCCTTTTTATCATTTTTATTGATGAATTCTAAGGTTCTGACAAAATGCCGTCACCTGGTGTGTGAATCGTCTGATTGATATTTTGGTCCTGCTTATAATGTGTGTCTACATTCTAGCTTGTTTTCAGCTTATGGGTTATCGGGGAGGGGAACAGGAAAGTGAGACGGTTGTGTGTGTGTGTGTGTGTGTGTGTGTGTGTGTGTGTGTGTGTGTATGTGTGTGTGCGTGTGCTTGTGCGTGTGTGCGTGTGTGCGTGTGCGTGTGCGTGTGCGTGTGCGCGTGCGCGTGTGCGTGTGCATGTGCGCGTGCGCGTGAGGTGTGTGTGTGAGGTGTGTTTGTGTGAGGGGTTGTTGTTTGCTGGCAAGCTGAAGAAGAAAGAGAGGGGCATAAACGCAGAGATCAGGACCCCCCGTTAGCCACAGCACGCACCCCACCCCAGTCTCCAGCTTGAACCATTGTGTAGGTGAAACAGAAAATCATTGCTTCCAGGACAAATTAACACCGTATATATCAAAGGCCTGCTGCAGTCTCCACCTGCTGCTCCTCAGCCCTCCCCCTCCACTCACACCCAACTCACACACACACACACACACCTCGCACACACACACACACCTAACACACACACACACACACACACACACACCTCGCACACACACACACACACACACCTAACACACACACACACACACTCACACACACACACACACACACACACACACACACACACTCCTCACACGCACACACACACACACACAGACACACACACATGCACACTTCTCTCTGTTCCCCATTCATCACCTCACCTTGTGTTTTGCTCTGTGCATCAGCCTTTATCAGTCCCAGGAAAGGGAGGAAAAAAAGACCTCCAACCTTTTCCTCTGCTCAAGGGGATGCTCTGTATTTTAGCTCCTCTGTTTGTCTTGGCTTCACATTTCCTTCTACATCTACCTATCTAGCATTCATTCACCCATATTATTTAGTAGGGGGGGGGGGGGGGGTGGGGAGACCTCCCCTGTAGGGCACTGGAGTCATATTCCGCATCCTGGCTTCTTTGAAGGCAGGGAAAAAACTTGTTTGCTGTTAAAGAGTAATAGATCTAATAACTTTTGCCTTTGCCTCTGGAGAAGGATTTGTCCCACTTTTTTTGTTTATTTATTTTTTGTTCCGGCGACATCGTCATAATAGAATGTGCGTGCATGATGAGACTGAGACCTTCACTCCCCACCACTCCCTTCAAGGGCCTTTTGAAAGATGAAGGAGCCTGAAGCCTGTCCAGTTTCATTTTCGAGGGTGCTTGGCGATAACAAGCTGTGAATGACAAGGATTTCTGTTGAATATTCAGCGGCTTGCATGGCTAATAACTACAGGCATCCTTGGGATGACGGAGAGGCCAATGTGGATGAGCTCCTGTAATCTTTAAAGGAGACCATTAGCATGGCATGAGGCAATTAGCGCCCTAACCGGTACATAATTGTGCTATTAATCTTAGATGGCTGAAGACACATGAGAGAAGGACGACAACGGCATCAGTAGTTGAGTTATTGGTATTGTCCGCACTTGATGATTCTTCGAAACAAGTCCTGACAGATTAATACCTTGAGATTCTAAAGCCTGTCAATGGCTCTTCTAGCCTTATGATGTGTTGCAGTTTCCCACACCAAACAAAACAAAAACGTCACTATTTGTTTTTTTAGATGAACAGTCAGCTTAGCAAGTCACTCACATGATGACCTCCATTTCATGATCCGCAATTAAATCCCCTAAAAGCAGCAATGTTCTTCAGCTGAATAAAATGAAAAAGTGACTCACAACACTAAGTCGCAACTGATGTCACCACTGCACATAATTCCATGACACCCTTTATTCAGAGGTTGAAGAGGTTGTTGTCTTGAGTCCATCTGTCAGCTCCTCAATCATTTGCTGAGGCCCTGAAGCATAAAAAACCCCAGACCATCCTCATCTATGCATATTGAAGGTCAGTCTGTCATTCTGCTGAAAGGTTGTTTATATTTAAGACAAACAGCCAATCAAATGACACCCTTAAATGCCGTGCTCCTGACCGCAAACACATAACGGACAACTAGAGGACTGTGAGGAACAATTTGCAGAATCTGACAAAACGTGTATCGCATTAAATCTCAGACTACACCTTTGCGGCCTAGGCTGTGAGTAATACACACAGTCTCAGTCGCTTGACGACTTCTTGCCGTTCTTTAAAAAACGATGCGGTGAGAGTGATTCACTTAGTTGATTATGATCGAGCCACGATCGAGCAGTTGGTCTATCCATCTGTGCACCATTCGTTTAGTGTGTTTATCAACATGCTAATTGATTATGTGGCCCCTGTGTGTCTCATGATCGAGTTTTAATGTGCTTGTGGACAGGCTGTTTCCCTTCATGGCACTCAGATGTGAAAATGAATGCAAGAAGAAGAAGACAACGGACTGATGGATGACTGGATGGCTAGATAGATGGATGGCGAGGGGTAGATAGAATAGTCATCCATCTCACTGATATGAAGGATGTGCGGAGCACTGACCCGACTGACCATGAGACGCATCGACTGCTCGATCTACATCCCTCAGAATTCCACAGACACTTCCATAAAAAGCAGGGAATGTTATGAGATGTGCGCTTTGCTTCAGGAGTGGATAACCTTAAACATAAAAATAGGACAGCTGGGAACTCCACTACTGGAAGCTCAATAATGGTACACCTTTTCAAGGCCTCAGGAATTTGAAGTTTACCAATGGCGCTGGCGACTGATTTTGTTAATCCACATGGTTGGTCCATGTTCACTAATCCTTTGACTAATGTAGGTTGAGGGAAATATTTTAACGTAAAGCATTAGCCTTTAACGCTGCTAAAGCATTTCCCTGGCTAAAGCAGCTATAGGAGTTAATGGCTTAGTCGTGTGACGAGGAGGAGCTTCACTGTTCAGATAGCTGCAGCATTGATGCTGCTCAAAGGGACTCAAACCTAAAGACTCGAGAAAAGAAAGGAAGATAGAGCCGGCTTTGTGTTTCACGTGTCACTTGAGGCTCAGCAGGCCGTCTTCCACAGGCCCTGCAACTGCTCTGTGTGTGTCTCTGTGTGTGTCTCTGTGTGTGTCTCTGTGTTTGTGTCTCTGCGTGTCTCTCTGTGTGTGTGTCTCTGTGTGTCTCACAGTCCATTAGCTACCCCACACCGGGCCGCTCTCTCTCTCTCTCTCGTTCTTCCTTTCATTGTCACACTCTTTCCGTTTTTTGGACTCAGTGCTCCTCTCTCTCTCTCTCTCTCTCTCTCTCTCTCCCTTTTCTATGTCCCCTCCCGAAGCCAAAGCCATCAGCTTAGGCAGCCATGCTGAGATGCTCTCTGCTCCATGCTCTCCATGCAGGGCTATGGTTGAGGCCAGACTCACATAAAAGCACCACAGGAGCAGGGCAGGGCTGGGTCTCCCCCACCGCCTCAGTGTCATCCATGTCCTTTGGCAGGAGCTCACCTCCACACACGGTGAGGGGGACGCCTGGCACTGTCCAAAGGACCCGCAGAGACGGCTACCTTCATGCTTCTCTCTCCATGCATCTGATGATTGCCTTAGAGTTGTGCCAAAAGCCAGAAAGAGATGGAAAGCCTCGGTAAGGCATCGTGCCAACTGGGAAAAGAGGACACTCTAGAAAAAGGAAGTGATTGTCGTTCTTTCTCGCTGACAAAACTATTCTGCCTTGTCAGGCTCCATCTACTTTTTCTGTTTGTTTTGTGGTAGATTGTTCTCCCCAGTGCATCTGGGAAACTAGCAACAGCACACTATGTACCCAGCGCAGTCAATAATTTGGCTCTGTTATTCCAAGGGGCCGTGTTTTCAGCCAAAAGAAGGTACTGACTCAATCTTTCTTACGTCTGTTTACTTTATATAAGCACTTCTGTGCACGTATCACAAGTTGCATTCACTTGTGGAGCAGCCAGTCCTTTCCCAACTCCAAAACAATGTTAGAGAACCCAAGGAATGATGG
>NC_137920.1:34253950-34283950 GCF_963457725.1 Sprattus sprattus
TCCATTAAGTCAAAAGTACTGTTGCATTTCGAACTACCTACATAATAGAATGTATGTAAAAGATGGATTGATTTCATGGATTTTTTAGGTCAGATAATCTAGAAATGTTTTGCATCTTTTAAAAGTGCAAAGTCATGGACTGAAATATTCACTGTGTAAAAATCCATCAAAAACCCTCAATATCCCCCAGATCCTGAAACGATCTGAAAGTAATGCCTGCCTTGTTTGAAGTGTATTTTACACTCATATATCAGGGAGCACATAGGCCACCAGTTCATTCCCCACACGGATATGACCCCCCTCGCAGTCACAGTCAATCTGCTGCCCAGCACAGAACATTGTTTGTTCTAACCCCAGTGACCAGGCTGTGGCCCGTTCAAACGTCATTCTCGTCAGCCCCTTTCTATTGACCCAGCCCTGTGCTAATATTGACCGCTAATGCTGTGCATCACTGAATTATGACACTGCGCCAGCCATGCTGATTGTTTCATTACTACCCACTGTCCAGGGTCGGGTCCTTGGGGAGCAGCGCACTCTCAGCGTTGACAACAACTCAATGAGTTCACAAACAAAGACTGATTGCAACGGGTCTGAACAATATTTATAAATGTAGACTAGCTAGCTTTTGACCTGTTGTGGAGGACATACAGTATGTAAGGTGTGGGGAATAGAGGGTAACTTCCCTTTGAAACTCAGTTCATTGTAAACGTATGCGACTGGGTGTGAGCATCCCCCTGGGCTACTAAAGCTAATCAGTAGATTCATTGACATGAAGTGCAGTTTATCACAGAATGGCAAAAGATTAGATTAGAAGATAGAAAACAAAACAAATATTTTGAAAATCGAGGAGCGTGGATGTGAGTACGGAGCCCCTAAAGTCCTGTGAGGTTATTATCTTATGAAAACAAGTTAGTATTATGTGGACACAAGATAAGAACTTGTTCCCACAAGATTATATCTTGTGCGCACAAGATAAAAAGCAACATCTTAGGTGATCTTAGGGTCTGGATGTAGACTAAGCAAGGTAGGGCTGAAAGAATAATTAAATAAGGGACAAGGCTGAGGAAGGTATACAAAATAGGCCTAAATTCTTCTTTTTTGACATAAAGGCAGGAGGAAAGACTAAGGAGTCTTTTCTGTTCATTTACTAGATGTTCTTATTGTATGTTTTTTCCCCTTATTTTTTTCTTTCTCTTCCTAGTAAGAATGATTCATCTGTCGAACAGATGTCAGATCCTATTCGTTCATGTCTACCATCCAGTTGGGTTTGTCCGTTTGCCGTTTATGAATATAGCCTACCTGTCGTGTGATCAGAAAGTGCGTCGGCTTAAAGCTGAAAAGCGTATGACTCGACGTTATTTTAATACAGCCGGCAGCTAACAAACAGCACTGATCTGTTAGGCTTTACTTGCTTCGAAATAAGACACATATAAAAAACGCTTTATAGTATGCTCCCATCATCGATATGAACGCGCGCAGGCTCAAACACATGAACACCTTCACTTGATGCAGCCCTTGATAGTTACACGAGCACACGCGCACATTTCCGCGGATACAGCGCACTCTCTCGGCGATGGTGGCAAAAACAAGTGGAGTCTTCGTGTGTTTTAAATTCCAGCGGAGCCTGTAACGCGCTGCCTCACGCTCTGGCAGATCTACGAGTATGTATAAGGAAAGAAAAATCGATAGATAGAGCAGATATAAAACCGGCCATACAATGTCCCTTATCTTAGCGAAATAAACTGGTCATTACTGGTTTACATGACCATAATGTACACAGAAGATCAAAATGGGTTCCATTGTCTCACAGATAAATTAGGTTGTTGGTGTTAAAAAAATGCAAATCAACTATAGCACATACCTCTCACGGATGAGGTTGCCTTAAGTTAAGTTCGCGTTACGCGTGCTATAATATCAGTTAGTGGTCCTAACATTTAAAACATAAATGTTTGATACGTATCAGATTGCCGTCCTTGGAGACCCACAACGTTAGAAATCCTTTCAACTTCAGGGAAGGTAGTAGAATTTTAAGGGGGGTTGAAGGCCATGGGAATATCCGTTATCCGTTATCCATATTCACCATCTTCGTTTGCGCGTTTTTAAAGACTGCGTAATTCAAGAGAACTTCAGTCCAACGTGCGTCTTTAGGTGGAACAGTAAGATACTTATGTAGTTAGACTAAATAAATCAGAAGAAAATATTTCCAATTCTGGATTTTTTTTTAACTTACAGAAGTGAAAATTGTATAAATT
Source organism: Sprattus sprattus (assembly GCF_963457725.1). NCBI lineage: Eukaryota > Metazoa > Chordata > Actinopteri > Clupeiformes > Clupeidae > Sprattus > Sprattus sprattus. The sequence continues at coordinate 34,256,203 of NC_137920.1, forward strand.
TGAGGGGGATCTGATCAATATTGACCAATAAATGTGTTCATGGAAGCGTATGGAAAGCGACATTGGTGCAAGCTCAAGCTATGACACGCGTGTTAAGGCTACCTGTGGCCCAAAATATAGTTATATAGAAGGCTAGGACTTAGTAAATGGAAAAACATAACAATGGCAAATCGGGTTTAATGACAAAACATATATTGATACACTACCTTATAAATATGGATCAACTAGCAAGCCATCTTTTCTATTTCTACAGGTGAAGGCCGAAGACCCACGAATCATTAATAACAAAAGGGACCAGTAAAAAAAAAAAAAATGTAAGTGGACAACAGTGACAACACAGAAAAAAAGAAAGAGGTGGGCAGGTGAGCAGTTGTTCACTGTTATCCTGACTTCAGGGATCTGTTATATAATACCTAAAGGTGGCATCACCCACAGGCAACAAATCACAAAATAGTTCACAAATGACCATTACTGATTACGTGCAGTCACACACGGTGGACACAAACAGCAGTTTCTTACCTTGTCTGACATCAAAGAGGAGTGCGTCACTATTCACTGAAGAGAGACTAAGCTAAGTCTCGAGTGTTTATCTTGTGTTCTTCCTTCCTCTTAGACTTCACCTTTCAGATTTCACATTTAATATCCAGTGGAACATCGCACGGACTTCATTCAGTTATTGCATTCAGGTGCAACAAATATTTTCGGCCGTGAGGTGTGTTACAATACGTTCAGTCGCCAAAAGCAGTTTTCAAGATGTCAAAATCACCTCCGCTGAAAACAGTACCACTGGCATATCCACAACCAGGCGTGACTGTATAGAAACATTTCTGGTGGTTTGGAAATCCCCATATTCTACGTCAGAAATAAATCGGCCAAATGATGGTGAAATTATTTATCCAGGTTGTTAAAAGACTACCTCCAAACCGCTTGTGATTGCGCACCCTTGGACGAGGAGCGCTCGTGGATTATACAGGCTAAAATGAGGATGGAGCGCCTTTTCCTGAAAAAAGCGCCTGGGCTATCGATTGATCACATGAGGTTTCATGCTCCGTTCCAGCTCCATACCATTAGCATCACGAAATCCTTTCCGAGATTCATCCGGTACTTTTGGTCAAAACCGTTCACAGAGACTCCGTGCTGGCGAGCTGGAAAAGACAAAGCAGATACAATTAGTTTAGGATTTAACGGACTCGTTCAACTGCATTGAACACCCGTGACTTAACAGCCGTTGCATGTTGTTCAGAGGCGGTATTGTCACTTCGTTGTTGCCTCGGTATAATAGCACCTGGGTGGAGGCTGTGGCTGTGCTCTCGAACGCACAGTGCGCATAAAGCTTCGCCAAGCAGCGCGACAAAGCGAGAGACTTACGCGCGCAGATGCCTGTTGGAGTGAGCGCCAGGCACTCCCACACTCTTCCCGTAGCAGAGTGCGCCTCAGTTTGGAAGACAAAACGCTGCGAATCCGTCAAACATCTAAAACCATTCAGACTACAAAATACTCTCCAAATGAACGCATCGAAAAGACGAAGGAAAACGACTTTAAGGATACCTGGACTGCGATGTTTGTTCTTAGACGCAAATGGCTACTTGCTCAAAAATGGATATGCTAAGACTCCCTAAGCGCATAATTAAAACAGATACCGCAGCAGAAATCATGCGCCTGTAACCATTTCGCTTCATTAAACTTACATCGTACATAATTGTTAATTAGTAGTTGTATGTTAGAATGTAGTGAAAGATAGTGCTACAAGAAAGAGCACGAACTATATTATAGGCCTAATTATGCATTGACTATTCTATAAAAGTGGAGGGGTCAGCCATATGACGGGCACATGTTGCTGGACTTATCGGGGTTGTCGCACTTCTTCACCTCCCAGCAGCGTAGGAGGTATCACTTGTATCACTGCAACTGTTATACTATAAATGAACACCTACGCGATTATACTATTGCATTACGAGTGTTCTTGCGGTGATCCATAGTGCGAATGACTGGAGAGCACAGCCCTTACAGACAGAGAGCAGCGAAAATGAAGAGAGGCAATTGAAAAAACACAGATGCAGGTAGCGTACAGTGCAGACGTTTCATTTGCTTGAAACTATATAACCCCTATGCACACCCGTTGCTCAGACTTCAGAACGGTCATACATCGTTGATTTTGTTTTGGGCAAGACAATGGCAACACCACTGTTGACCTTAGCACGATCTAAAACACTGAATTTTGCCTGCAATGTAAATTGCATTCTGTTGCATCTCTTAAAAACTGACACTGGCATGAGTCTCTCCAAATATTTATAGTTAGTCTAGAATGAAATTGCGTCCAATAGTTGCAAACTAGCAGGCACTTCAAAAACTCATGTTTTTTCGTGTTCTTGACGATAGCCTAGCGAATGTCCATGTGTGCACATCAGTTCAGAACCATGGACAACGACAGAAATGAAAGACATTACAAAAAGGACGGTGGTGAAAAACCACCTACTGTTTGAACCAAAAATAATTCTCTAAAGTGATAGGCAGGCTACAGCGTCACCAGACAACCGACAACACCTTGCTATTTGCCTGCGTTCGCCCGGAAAGTTTGATGGTCCGTGATGGTCTGTTTTCAGATATGTAGTTCATTTCACCGTAATGGCTTTAGTGAATGTTTCTAAACGTTTGTCGTTGAACCAATACGATACTTAACACCAAAAATACCAATTTCAGCATTCATAGATCAAATTCGATTACATCTCCACAGCAACCGTAAATGACTGAGTCGATAAGAGCAATCCTGGCCCTTTCATTACATTCTCTCCTCTATTGTCTGCCGGGCTCTGCCCTGTGGGTCACCGTGCACGAGAGTCCAGATATGAAGTGATTCTCTTGTTCCGTGACAGCCAAATTGTATTAGCACAATTTGTGGTATTGATATTCGATATAAGTGACACTGTCACAGTCAAGACCTGACAGAAAAGGAAAGAGCGTTTTTGCGCAGGTCAGTGGGGAGAATAGGCAGGTCAAGTGCGAGAATGTGGTGCAAATAACTAGTTTATGCTAAACAATGAATTAATTTTCCACATACAGACGAGGCCTACATGATTTATCAACTAATGGGATTGAAGCACTATCGATATCATAAAAAAGTAATTACATTAAAACTCATATAGCCTAATGCAGCTTTGTATACGGAGAAGATATTGAGCCTGCCTTTCCCAAAAGCCTTGTTGCATGTCGAGATGGAAAGTTCAAAAACGTGTTGGTCATATAAAGTAATACGCAACAATTTGATACTTTTTGAGTCATGGTTTTATAGTCAACTAGTTTTGGTACCATTCTAAAATTAATTTTGATATAATATGGTCATGTGAAGGACAGATAAACACTTATGTATTTCCCACTACCCATCCAGGATATGCCCTATGTAGTTCTGTGTTGAAACACCCTGCAAGAATGGAAGAAAAGCTTTCACAGCATGACATTCCAGCTGTACTGCCAAAAGACACCAGTAAGTGTGTTGGCAAGCTTCTATCAGTGTCAACTGGGCTTTTGGTGATGTTTGCAAGGTTTTGGCATGCCTTTCAGGTAGTAAGCTTGCTTTTTTTTGGAACAGCTGCTTTAAGGAGGGCATTCCTACAACAGAGCTTTTGGGAAAAGCAACCCTTACACAACCCATTGTCCTAAATGAGAATACAAAGGGAGTCTTTGGCAAAAACATCTCATCTTTACTTATTTGACAGGTCAATGGGAGTGTTGCATTGCGGGAGCTGTGTGCATCATACCCATTGGTTAACACTGTTGACACATTCAACGCTGACTTGTAACAGTTGAGGTCACATATCTGTATGAAGTGACATCAATTAAGTGGAGGCTATGGGCAAAAAATCTGTCCCTTCATGTTGTGCCCTTAGAAGGCGGCCCATAAGTGCACTTAAAGAGTTGACGTGCAAACAAGGAAAAGCAGTCATAATATCGCTTTAAAGTAACACTATGCAACAATTTCAAACTTATTAATTTTGATAGCATATGGTCATGTGAAGGCCAGATAAACACCTGTGTCTTCCCCACTAGACACCCAGGATGTGCCCTATGGAGTTTTGTGTACCAGGCTGGTGGAACACCCTGCCAAAATGGATGAACAGCTTCCACAGCATGACATTCCCAGCTATACCGCCAAAAGACACCAGTTAGTGTCTTGGCAAGCTTGTATTAGGGTAAACTGGGCTGTTGATGATGTTTGCAAGGGTTTTGCATGCCTTTTAGGTAGTTAGCTTGCTAGTTCATTGCTGCTTTAACATACAAGGCAATGTGATATGCACACCAATGACTTGGCTTTACTCTTTAATGCACACTGTGGATATTCATGCAAGCCGTACAACTACACTGTTAAGAAAAGGCCAACTTTTAAAATATGTCCATTCAGATGATTCATTGTCCATTCAGCACCAAACACTCACACAGTCTCTCTCACACTCACACAGTCTCTCACTCACTCACAGTCTCTCTCTCTCTCTCTCTCTCTCACCTCCTTTGAAGTGCACATCCACGCTAGTCCTGCTGTCATCCCTATGGGTTCACACACTCTCTAGAGGACTGCTGTAAAGCTTGGTGAGAAGCAAACGCTCTTCCAATTTGCTAAAGGTTACATTTAAATCCGTGTCACGGCGGTGCAGGGGTTATATGTTACAGCATCGGTACCGTGGCCTCCCTAATGATCCAGGCAGTGTGCGGTCGGCGCTGTCTGGCTCTGGCCTGGCGGGGGGCCATTTTATGGCATGGGAGTGCAACACTGTGCTTTTCATTTACCAGCTGTACATTCAGATCTGCCGCCTGAACCCGAGGGCTGGAATTTAATCTCCCTACTTCGTACTTTTTCTTGCACTCTTCGTCTCTCGCTCTCTGTCTGCATCAGTCCCTGCACAAAGACACAGACACAGAACTGAGATGGCAATACCATTAGACTGATGTAAGAGAGCACATACACATGGCAAACTCACACATGCAGACTGAGTCTCTCTCTCACACACACACACACACACACACACACACACACACACACTCATGCAGACTGGCTCTCACACACACACTAACACACACACACACACACACACACACATATGCAGACTGACTCTCTCTCACACACACTAACACACACACACACACACACACACACACACACACACACACACACACACACACAGCAACACACATGCAGACTGATTCACACACAGCAACACACAACAATGTACAAAGATGCTTACACTAACAACTGCATATACAGTATGTGTGCATGTGTTCTCTTCTGGCAACACAGAGCACAGAATGTTCAGTGAGCACTACCGATAGTAGCGGCAGTCTGTCCAGTCTGTGTACATTGATTGGATTGTGTAAAGTGTTGGGACCCAGTATGCCTAGAATATTCTTTATATTGGTGCTGATTAAAAATAGAAGGAGTCCAGTGCATTCAGCGTACCTTGGACAATAATGCTAAATAACTTTTTGCAGTACTCGCAGCACGTGAAAGAGCCTATGGATACTTGAGCCCACACTTAAGATCTGCTGGTTTCTGGAGGTCAGAAAGATAAATAATGACATTATTTATCAAGAGGAAAATTATAGGTCTCAACATTTCTTCTGTTATGGTTAAGGAATTTTCTGATCCCATTCTGTGTCTTGTTTGACTTACTGATCACCCCGGAGGTTCAAATAAGCTATTTCTGTTAAGAAAGAGCAGAAATTAGGGTGCTTGTGCTCAGTGTATGGATGACACCATCCATCCATGAGTGTACAGTTGATGTACGTCTGGGTAACTTTCCATTTTAGTGTCATTGATGTTGTTGCACTAGTAAAAGACAAGAAACCTTTGTGCAAACAGAAAGCAACTTAGAGAAACACCATGGCGGTTAAAGCCCTGCAAAGAGAATGCAGGAAAGCTGAATGCAAAAGGCGAAAGACTTAACTTGAAATCCACAGTGACTTCTATAAGCAAAGCCTTGGTTGTTCCAACCATGAGTTATGCAGGGCTAGACAGCTACATTTCTCTGAGATTAACAGAAACATCAACAAGATTCATACTCTTTATGTCATGGTTGATAAGCTTTTCACAGAGAAATTTAATGAATTGCTTGCTTTTTAAAAACTGTCCGATGGACCTTCAGCACCACACAGCGAAACAATGCCATCTCTATGAACACCTATATGTTATTTGAAAACTCTCACAATTGACAAAAACTCTTAAAGGAGTCATCTCACGACATCTTAAAGGAGTCATCTCATGCCCATTTTACCACAAGTTGATGGTCTTAATGAAATGTATGTAACATACTTTGGTCAAAATACCACAAGGATCATTATTAACGGCACCTTTTCACCCTGCCTATTACAGCCCATCGCCTAATGCTAATGAGCCAGCTAGAATGCTTTGTGAATGACAACGTAATTATGCAGTCATCATCTGTTTCATATTCCATGTCACTTACACTTTCAAAATTCAAGGTCGCAAGAAGACTACTGCAGCTTCAGAACCAACCAGCATGTCTTACTTTGTCAATCTGTCTTCCTTTGCTTACTGCTCACCTAACATGTGTCAATTGTACACATGTTACATATCAAACACTAAAAGCACACAAAATCGACTTTTAGACTTTTATTGTCAGAAAGATTGCTAAAAAAGTGTGCCACAGAGTTGCCAATAGTTATTAAATGTACTGGTTGGCACATAGGTAATAAATAAAAAATATATATAATAAAAACATTCATTACAAAATTACACTTTGTGTCATCAGAAGCCAAACTGTAAACAAAGAAACACTCTATATATGAGTCACCATTTATTCTCAAAATACAATGTAAACTTTGCTCAGCCATTACAGTTATTTGGCGTACAGAAGCTTTGTTAGCTGGTGTTGGGGCTATCTGGGCTGGAGAATCAGGGTGGTCATGCCCTCCTGCGTGGTGCTCCAGATACGCAGTGTTCCCTGATGCTCAAGGAAGCTTTACTGGGTTCAGACCTGCCCTTGATTGATCCTCGTCACATAGCTGGCTATAACTTCCAGCTTGTCAGGTTTCTCATACTTGCCAGAGAGATCCTCGGGTATTGGGATCTTCAGCACCTCATTTACATATGGGACCGGGTCCTGTAAAACTTTGTGAAAGATGAGGTCCAACAGGATATCCACGTAGTCTGTAATACAAACAAAAAAAAAAAGTTATTTTAAATAATCCAAACCTGTTACGATGTGGCACTTTTTTGTGTTTATATTATTCTATTTATTATGAAGAACATTTAAATACAGCAGTCCATTTATATGGTATTTATGTTTCACGTACTGTTTGTACATTCTTTGACTTTGGAATATTAAATAAAGCCTGTGACACTCACGGAAGGTTGGCTCTGCCTTCACCGGCTTTGCTGTGCACTCGCCCTTCTTATATTTTGGGAAGTTCACTCTAAATAGCGGCTCACCCGCTAAACTTGTTGCTTGGGGACGCCCAGCATTTTCATTGAAATGCAGGGCTGCCAGGTAGAGTCTTTGGAGGAAAAAGAATACTTATAAGAGCATGTGTGTATGCGTGCATAATTTTTTGTATAATACATAATCCACATACATTATACATAATACATAATAGGTATACATTTCTTTAAAAAAAAATCTTATTGTTACCTGCATAACATTCCAAGAAAAGGAAAGATAACATTTTGGGGCACAAAACGCAGAATGACGCTATGGAAAGACTCCAGCGACGAGGTCTGGAGGTGAGGGCTCAGCTTCTCCACATCTTTCAGAACCCTCTTGTTAGTCAACACCTTCTCTAATCTGTAGAAGGCTGGTGTCCCTATAAAAAAAGGGGGGAAAACAAAACCATTCATTCAAAGTGATCATGGCATTTTTTGTTTGGTTTGTTTTACACACATATTGTATATGTATATAAACACAAGCCTTACATTTACAGTAAAAATTGGGTGAACATACCTGGTGTCAACCATTTGCTCTTGTCCCTTGATATGCGTTGCGGATGCAAACACTGGGGGAAAACAGGGTCTTCATGGGTGTGGATGTCTTGGACATGATTAAGGATGGAGGTCCACTTTGCCACTCTCTCTGGCCCTGATGTTGACGTAGCGGCTGTCCAGTGGATGTGGTTTTTTATGCTGGGAAGCCACTTCTTCAGTTTCTCACATTCCTTGTTCTGTGAAATCTTTACCAGTTTCTTGGACAGTCCTAGAAAAAAAAACACAGACAGAGTATATTAAATACAAAATTAAAACCAACATAAGCTCTAAATAATATTCCAAACAGGGCATGCCTTCAATGTATTGTGTGAATGAGTGAATTAATTTACAAAATTGCCAATTATGCAATCTTTCTGCTCTGATTGTAGAGTAAGGAAATCACCAGTCTGTGATAATTATTGATGTGCTCCATGACTTTGATAATGAAGTGCTGTGTGAAGAAAGCATACCTAGAGTAACGATCATAGAGTTTTCACATGTGAACAGGGACTTCCTTAGCCTGATAAGCGCCCTGGCACACAGACACAGGAAATAATAATTTAAAAAATACCTTTTTCCATGTGCCAGACATCGTAGTAGTGTGTGATGTTGGCCTCCCTCAGGATTTTCTGGATTTGAGGGTGGCTGTCTGTGACAATGCTATCCAGAGTTACACCACGTGCTTCCAAGAGAGCAAGGCTCCTTTTCAGACCCTCTTTCTTCATGTGGTTACTCTCTACAGCTTCATTGCTCTGATTTAAAAAAAAAAAAAAAAAAGCATTGGTTGACCAGCTTTATTTATTTCATTGCATTTTCATTCTTTCATCTCCCTCCCTCTGTTTGTGACCATGCCTAGGTTTTTGTGAGCAGCCCAGACTTGGTATTCACACCTAGCCCCCCCTCCCCCCTCATAACTAATTGTTGTAGTTCAAAGTCAAAGTGTTCATTGTTGCATGCACCAAATTGCTTCAGCACAGCAAAATTCTTAGGATTTGGCCAGCATCGTCATCTATGCATACCTTGCATTCCCCAAACTGACACTCCAGACAGACACATGTGGATAATCTTTTATGTAATTGTTTAGATGTGCTTATTCTGCAGCCCTGTAACTAGTTACAGGTTCTGTTAGCTAGTGTCGTTTTTTACAAGAACATCATGTTGAAGCAACATTGCTATGCACTTTCTGCTGAATGCATTAACCTAGTGAAACTCTCTAAAGTTGCCAGTTGATCTACCTTCATCTAATTCGGGTTTAATCGAGAAATACAGCTTTTCCATCCGGAATTTGCCAAGGAAATATGACAGATTTTCAATAACTTCAGTTTACAGATTTGAGTTACTCACCTGAACCAGCTGCAGATCAATAACAGTGTTGGTCGCCAGGTCCATCACTGTGTAACTGCCAAACTTCGCACAATGGCCTTCAAAAATAAATGTAATTATTTTACTTTCTATGTAATTTCACATGTCATAGTATGATATGTTGTTTTCTCAGTAACCCTTGGTCTAAACAAAGACATTTTCATAAAAGGTAAGTCAGTATTACGTACCTGGTGAGAGAGCCCTCAAGTCACCACTTAGGATGACTTTCTGTTGCTGACATAGCTGGTTCAACATTCCATCTTGCGCTGTTTTCCAGCTGTGCACTATTGCAGGCTCGATGTACATCCGGGCGTGCCTTCGAAATGTGTCATACTGAAACATCCTCAACTGCATTGCCCTGAAGATCTTAGGTCAGAAAACACACAGGACTCTTTTCTTTAGTACTGCTTATATATATATGATATATATATATAATTTCTCTCCACAAATTCTGATGATAATATTCTATGTTCAAATAATTACTACAACTGAATTAAGTAGAAGTCAATTAACAATTACCTTCTCAAGTTTGAAGAAAGAGGCACCGGTGGCATACACTGCAGCTGAGAGTTGGATGTTCCCAGCAGGAGTGCTACCAAGAATAGGCTGACTATTCCATTTTCTGTAGAACTCACAGTGTGTGCACTTCTGTTCTACAGAGAGGAATGTGCCAACCCTTCTTGTCCTCACATCTGCCACCCGCTGACACATAGGGCACACCTCAAACAGCTCCAGGAGGCAGTTTTCATAGACAATATATGTGGGTGTCTTATGAACAGGGTTGGAAGATCCCATTCTATAAGAAAGAAAGACAAAGATTTTATTTTAAAAAAAAATCTAAAATAAGTGTATGATTGTAATCCAACTGATTATTAAACTGTTTAGATTAAATATTGAGTCACTCACGTCACATTTGCTGACTCAGTCAAGACTGTGACCGAGTCATCGGGATCATAGGTAGCGTCCTGTGGCTCATTACTTGAACTTCCCTCAAAAGGGCTGTCATCTTCCTCCTCCAAGCGAGGTCTCTTGCATCCTTGGAGTCACATCAAATTAAACAATGAGAAGATGTTACAATTAAAACACAGAGACAATGAATGACATTATGAAGTAACGGAGGGTAAACAAACCTGTAGTTTTGTAGTGAGGTCGTAGGACAGGAAGCTGCGTGCCAACTGCCCACACCTTTGGTGGATCGGTCTGGCAGGCTACATGACGTACACTGGCAAACTGTTCAGATGTGCCTGCCTAAACAACAAGTGCAACCATGTTATGCATGTTTTTTCCCTGAATGTCACTAATTAAAACATCATATCATTGACCATATCCTTGCACTGCCATGCATACAACATGAACTAAATGCAAATAATTGTCTTGCATTTTAAGAAATGTAGTATCCCATTGCACCTTATAGCATTTCATCACAACACAGAAGTGTAGGTACCATTTGGCATACTATGCATGCCCTACTCGAAATTATTGTGAAATAACTGTATGTTTAACTTGTGCTGTATTATGCACAAACCCCCAAAAATGTGACAAACCGTTTTGGTAAATCCAGGCGAGTCTCTAAAGCTGCTAATCACGTCGTTCATGAACAATAAACATAAAGTGCCCATTTAACATGTCTGACCCCGTCATTGTTGTGTCAAAAGGTATCAATAGGAGGGCTAATTGCCTTGAATCTTATATGCAGGCAGACTATTCACACCTCTCTCCACCCCAACAGCCCTTTCACAGAACTTTCACATAATGGCATTATATACTTGTATGAGCAAATTACACTCATGCTGCACACAATATTTACTGTACAAGTAAGCATAGCCTACATCAAATAGGCTAGCCTTACGGTTCACACAAAAAAAAATGCATTGGCCACATCTTTAGGGATTGCTGTACAGCTGGCTCCTCCACACTACAACATACTAACGTGTCTGAGGGTTCACACAGCCAACAAAGAAAGTCAACCTATTGGCCACAATTTTAGCGAATAAACTGCTACAGCTATATACACCAGCTGGCTCCAAAACTAGGTCTTACACACGAATGTTTAAAAAGTTATTTTTCGCGAAAACTACAGATACAAGTACACTTTCCCCCAAAATGCCACAATGCTAAGACACCCCACACCCTCTACAACATGCATAACGTCGCAAACACCCCCACACTAAATGGGCAACAGACTTAAAAAATACTTACAATTCCCTCGTCTGAAGTACTGCGACTGATAGTCGGCACCGACCCCCCTTGCAAAGTCAATCTAGTCGCGAGTCCAGAGTTATATTGGCCCAGGTTGGTAAAACAGTCCAATTCAAAATGGTTTGCGCACACCAACAGACTTTTGACAACTTTATTCGGGACATTTTTGCCTTTAAATATGAATTCAATCCATTTCGCTCTTTTGTCTTCTGCGGCAGGGAGGTTATGTACAGATCTATGCGGATCTGTGCAGTCAACAACAGAGCATCTTCTTCGCGTCATGCTGCTAGCTAGCTGTTCCAAATGTATCCCAGGTTTGCAAGAAGGAAGTGAAATGCTTTTCTTCTTCTTCTTTCGACTGAAATGCTTTTACAATGTTGTATCTATAAAGAGCGTGGGGGGGGGGGGGGGGCAAGACCATGTAAGAGCGCCTCCCACTTCATAGTTAGGAGAGAGTGTAAAGGAAGCTCATTCGCGGAGGAGGACATTTCCCCTTCCGGAAGTTTGAGACCACATGTGTGGAGTGCTATTGTGGACACGAGATTTTCGCAGTAGTTTGTTTCAGTGACCGTTTTCGTTTGATTTTGAAGGTTTAGTTTGTTTTGGTAGAGCGAGGGTGTCGGTCCGACGGGTGTCGGCTGGCCGGCACGTTTGCTTTATTTTCTTTCATTTGAAGGTATTATGCCGGGCTCTATAATAAATAGTGAGAGTGACGTGGATGAGGAAGCTGAGGGTGCTGTGCGTGGAGGGGGGAGAAAGAGAAAGGGGAGTGATGGTAGTGGTAAAGCTCAGCTACTAAAGGTAGAAAAATGGAGGAGGACGCGTATAAAGTGTTGATGAAGTTTAATGGGGATATCTCAAAACACGACATTTCCAATCCGATGCGGCTAACCAAACTGATAAAAGAAGCTGTTGGAGAGGTGGTATCAGCGAGGTATATTAGCAATAACAACAACAAAATGAGTCATAACTGGTGTCCCAATGAATATTTCTGAAGAAGTAATGAAATCTTGTATGGAGGGAGGGACACTAGTGAAGGCAACCCGATTTCACGCTACCAGTGAGGGAAAAAAGGTTCCAAGTACAACAATCTTGTTGCATTTTAGTGAACTGCAGCTTCCGAAACGGGTAATGATTGGATATGTTTGCTACCCAGTCAGGCCATATGTGCCGGCACCGCTCAGGTGCTTTAAATGTCAAAGGCTGGGGCATGTTGCAGCAGTCTGCAGAGGGGCAAGAGGATGTTGTAGATGTGGAGGAGATCACGATTATGGACACTGTGGGGAGGGAGTGCAGCCCAAATGTTGCAATTGTGGTGGGGCACATAGCGCAGCATGTCAGGGCTGTGCTAAACAGCAGGAGGAACAGGAGGTACAAAAATATAGGGCAGTTAACCAGGTGTAATATGCAGAGGCTGTCAAACAGGTTAAAGCAAAAGAGCCTGCAACCAATCAGAGGGCAAATCAGAAAGAGGCATCAATGCAGGGTGAAGTACAAGGCAGGGACGACCCCCCAGGTGGAGGTGGATAAGAGAGATTTTCTAGCTTTTATAATTATTTACTGCTCTGCCCAAGCAACTACACGGACAGATTGCATAAAGATAATAATGCAAGCTGCAAAGACACATTTAGACATGGCTAGTGTGCCTCTGGAAGAGGTGATGAAAAAGTTATCAGAGGGAAATGTTGAACCATCACAGCCTGAAGGATGACAGGAACCCCATTAACAATATTTCAGTGGAATGCTAGAAGCCTAGTGGCGAATGGGCAGGAATTTAAGAAATTTGTGTATGACCTACCTGTTTTACCTGACATTTTATGTATACAGGAGACATGGTTAGTCCCTCACTTACAGTTTTTGGTGCTGGGTTACACGTCAGTACGGAAAGATAAGAGGGAAGGGCATGGGGGGGGATGTTGCACCTTTGTGAAAGAGGGTCTGCCATACAGGGAATTAACAGTGAGTGAGGATAGTGAATGTGTGGCGGTGGAAATGTGGTGGACAAGAGGGGATAGTATCATAATAGTGCATTTTTACAATCCCTGTAATGACCTAACAGTGGCGTACCTGGAAAGAGTGATGCAGAGAGAGGGTAAAAGGGTGGTGAGGTGTGGGGATTTCAATGCACATAACTCTCTGTGGGGGGGTGATGTCACAAATAGGAATGGTGAAGTTGTAGAGGAGTTCATGGACAATGAGACACTTATATGCCTAAATGATGGCCGAGGCACCAGGGTGAATGTTAGAACTGGAGCACTATCAGCTCTGGATCTCACATGTGTATCCAGTACATTAACTGGGATAAGTGAGTGGGACATATTGGAGCATTCCATTATAGGAAGTGATCACTTCCCTTTAATGTGCAAAATAGCTGTAGATGTAATCAAAGAAGTGAATTGGTGTCCAGGGAAGTGGCATTGGAAAGAGGCAGACTTGGACGTTTTTAATGAAGTTTGCGAAACCAGGATAGGCCAGGTACAGATCATAGGAGAGGTCAATGACATGGCAAGGAGCTTGTCTGATGTGTTTTTAGCTGCAACTGCAGCTGCAGTACCCAGATCCCAAGGGAGAGGTAGGAGAAGGATAGTGCCATGGTGGACCAAGGAGTGTACTGAGGCAATCAAAACACGCAACAAAGCATTTAGGGTGTTGAGAATTACGCTCACCCCTGAGAAAGTGGTGGAGTATCAGAATGCAAGGGCCAAGGCTAGAAAAGTCATTAAAGATGCGAAAAGGAAATGTTGGAGGGAATACTGTAGTCAACTTGGAACATATGTCCCGATAGAACAGGTATGGGGTATGGTTAAAAAGATGACAGGGGTATTTAGAGGGAGTTCTATCCCTGTTTTGGTTGAGGGAAATAATGTGGCAAGCTCAGCAAAGGATAAGCCGGAGCTATTAAAGAATGCATTTTCCAAAGCGCATAGTACAGGCAACCTGGAAGAACAGTCGGTGGAGCGCAGACAAACAACCCTGAGAGAGTGGGGAAATGTATGTGAAAGGCAAACAGAATGCAACAGTGTTATGGATAGGGATATCACATTATTTGAGCTTAAATGTGCCCTCATCAATACCTCCAATACTGCACCAGGTCAAGATGAAGTGTGCTACATAATGATGAAGTATGTATCTGATACAGTGCTTAAAAAGGTGGTGGAAGTTTTTAATAGAATATGGTTAGAAGGAAAGGTGCCAGATGTGATTGAAGCATTCATTTGTCATCCCAATAGCCAAGCCAGGGAAAGACCCTTCAAAGGCAACTAGCTACAGGCCTATTGCTCTCACCTCGAATATGTGCAAACTGATGGAGAGAATACTTGGTAATAGATTAACATACTTTATGGAAAGCAAAGGTCTGTTTGCAGGATACCAAAGTGGGTTTAGGAAGGGGAGGTCTACACTGGATGCCATGATTAGGCTTGAGACAGACATTAGGAAAGCCTTAGCAATGAAAGAGGTTCTAGTGGCTGTCCTTTTTGACATCGAGAAGGCCTATGACATGTTGTGGAAGGAAGGCCTCATGATACAGCTTAAAAAGCTTGGGGTGGGAGGGAAGCTTTTTAACTGGATACTGAGCTTCCTATTTGGGCGTAAAATCCAGGTGAGGGTGGGGGCAGATATGTCTACAGTGACTGAGGTGGAGAATGGCACGCCCCAGGGCAGTGTAATCAGCCCTGTGTTGCTAACTATCTCACTATATGCAGATGATGGGGCTCTGTGGAGGAGGGGAAGGAACATTCATTTTATAGTCAGTAAGATCCAACAAGCGATTGATGCAGTTGTAGGATTGGCTGGTGACTGGGGATTTAGATTCTCAGTAGCAAAAACTTACTGTGAATTCTTTACAAAAAGAACAGTTGCTGATAATATTAAACTGTACATGTATGGGGAACCACTTTAGCGAGTTGAGGTTGCCAGGTATCTAGGGCTTTGGTTTGAAAGAAGGCTCACATGGAAAACACATATTGATAAATTGGAGACAAAGTGCAAGAAAGTACTAAATGTTATGAGATGTCTGACAGGGATGGAATGGGGGGCAAGCCATTATATTATGCTCTCCTGCGTTCAGCAATAGACTATGGCAGCTTTGTTTATTGATCTGCGTCTGATTCTCAAATCATGAAGCTGGAAAGAATAAAGTCGCGAGCACTGAGGCTTTGTTGTGGAGCACTACAATCCTCCCCAATAGTCAGTTTACTTGTGGAGCTGGGGGAAATGCCTTTAGCTATAATAAGGAAAAAGCTGTCCCTAGCCTACTGGTCAAACCTGGAAGGCCACAATGAAGGGAATCCTGCGAAAAGAGTGATAGAGCCATGCTGGGAGTACGAGGCCAAAAAAGGCAAGGGGTTTGGGTGGAGGGTGAGAAAATGGGTACAGGAAGCGGGGTTGAAAGAGGGAATGGTTAGCCCGACAGTGGCCATGTCACCAGTGCCACCATGGTTGTTCCCCCTGCCTATAGTGGACATGAGTGTATTGAAGTATGCCCAGGAAGAACAGGAGAAGCAGTACGTGGCTGGGTACGCACTGGACCATATTGGGTGCCTCTGTATCTTTCCTGTGGATCCAAGCCCATGTGGGCATATGGGGCAATGAGAAAGTGGATGGCCTAGCCAAAAAGACACTTGAAAATCCAGAGCCACAGGTCAACATTAAGCTTGGGAGGGGGGAGGTAAAAGGTTTTATAAAGAGGGCTCTGACAAAGCAGTGGCAGACACAGTGGAATGCAAGTCCTAAAGGCAGGCATATGTATGCAATAAACAGAGAGGTTGGGAGAGAAGCCAGAGTTGAAGGTTGCAGGAGGGATGAGGTAGTAGTCGCCAGGCTCAGGATCGGCCATACCCTGTTGAACAGCACCCAGTGCATGGTAGGTAGGACAGAGACAGGAGATTGTATGTGGTGTCCAGGCCAAGATGAGACAGTGGAACATGTGTTGCTTGTCTGTCCAACATACCAGAGTCACAAGGAGCAATGGAAAGAAGAACTGCAAAGAGCTGGATGTTCTGACTTTAATCTAGCTGCGGTTTTGGGGGATGGAATAAGGCCAGGGAAATTGATCAGGTTCCTGAAAAGAGGAGGGCTCTACGAGCGACGCCAAAACCTGCACTGTCTAAATAGCGACCTGTAGGTGGCGGTATGCACCTGTAGGTGTAACCCGCCATTAACCGAAAGAAGAAGAAGAAGAAGAAGAAGAAGAAGAAGAAGAAGAAGAAGAAGAATCTTATTTGCACATAGTAAAGTGTAGAGTAGTAGAGTACTCACACATGACGTTTCTGACGTAGAGGAACCATAACAAACCGAGCAAGTTGTTTTTTCCCCCCAGCGTTTCGCAGTAAGTGGTTAATGCCTCACTGCATGGCCATAACTTTATTTAATTAAAAAAGGACAAAATAATAATTATTGAGTTTAGTAACAAAGAGAAGATAATTAGCATTAGCAAACACCTAGACTCTCTGGCTCTCTAAAATCAAGACCATCTCCAAAACCTTGTTGTTCTAAAAGGCTTAGATGTCACCCTCCACCTCGAAAGTTGTTCACTGGCTGACAGTTTGTAACGGGACCGAGCGGTGTCGCCGTGTGCGGGTGGGTCTGACCAAAACTCAGAGACAAAGTAGTTGTAGGAGCTTTATAGAGAAAGCAGGACAACAGTATTTACAATCCCCAGTACAAGCTTCCCCCCCCAGTGAAGACAAGAATATCCAGCTCAGTCAGTCATCTGCTTGGCCTCACACACAGGAGGGCAAAAATCAGCAGTGCTTCCACTCTCTCTATCAGAGTAAAACCCCCAGCTCCTCACATTTGACAAACCAACCGATACATATACACCAGGGACCAACACCATTTACAGATAGGGGGTACACTTCATAAATCAATCAGTATACAAAATACATGAAACACTCTAATAGAAAAATGGGTCATCATACAAGATACAAACAGCTTCATATCAAGTCCATGCATTTCAATCAGGTTTCCCTGTAGCAAAATACATACACAACACAGCTGCCGATTGACAAGTGCGATCTCCGTTATCCCCCCTACTACCAACCGAGTAAACCTGCCCAATCTCCCCCCGGAACCAAATAAAGATTCCGCATCTCCCGTCGGCACCCTTTTCTCCGGGACCGCTGTTTTTACAGCCTTGGACACTAGCTCAACTGCGCATGCCGCTGGTAACTTACACTTCTTATCCCTCTCGATGTTTCCCTACAAAATAAATGTCTTTACCATGTATCAAAGTCTCTTGTATGTATTCTGTATGTCCGTTAAAATGTTTTTGCATTTGAATGTCCGTGTACCGTGCGTTGAGTGTATTGTGTATCGTTGTCTACTGTGCCGGAATGGCACCGTTTCTGTGCGGTCTCATCCAGACCGTCACACACCCCCCCACCTCTGGTCTCACGTTGGCAAGCGTGAGAGGAAGTCAGCAGTGTCGTTACTTCGTCCAGGAATATGGCTGATGATGAACCGGAAAGGCTGCATGGAGAGGTACCAGCGGGTAATCCGTGCGTTTGTGTCACGCATGCGATCCATCCACTGCAGTGGCCGGTGATCTGTTTCCAGGAGGAACTCCCGACCCAAGAGGTAGTACCTGAAGGCGTCCAGGGCCCACTTCACCGCCAGGCACTCCTTCTCCACTGTAGAATATCGCACCTCCCTGGGATACAATTTACGGCTAATGTAAGCCACGGGATGCCGCTGACTTGGCTCACCCTGGAGAAGCACCGCCCCTAAGCCTGTATCAGAGGCATCCGTCTGTAACACAAACTGCTTGGAAAAGTTAGGACAATATAAAACAGGTTCATTACACAACGCCTGCTGTATGTCTTGGAAGGCCCTTATTGCCTCCTCAGACCACTGGACGTTGACTGGACAGTTCTTCTTCGTCAAATCAGTAAGGGCAGCCGCCCTAAGAGAAAAATTGGGTACAAACCTTCTGTACCACCCGGCCATGCCCAAAAATGATCGTACCTGGGTCTTAGACTGAGGTAAGGGACATCTCAGAAGAGCTTCCAGCTTCTGCACTTGCGGTTTGATAACCCCTCCACCAATCACATAGCCCAGATATTCTGTCTCCCTCTTGGCAATAGCACACTTGGTCGGATTGATGGTAAGACCTGCCGTCTCTATCCGCTGTAACACCTCTTCCAGATGTTGGAGATGTTCTGCCCAGGACGCACTATAAATGATGATGTCATCCAGGTACGCAGCGGCGTATCCACTGGTGCCTACCAGCACCTGGTCCATCAATCTCTGGAATGTCGCTGGCGCTCCGTGCAATCCAAAAGGCATCACGGAAAATTGGAAGAGACCCCAGGGGGTCCGGAAGGCAGTTAACTCTCTGGCAGCGTGACCAAGGGGAACTTGCCAATAGCCTTTAGCAAGGTCCAAGGTTGTTACCCATTTTGCAGCACCTAAACAGTCAATTAAGTCATCAATTCTCGGTGTAGGGTATGAATCAAATTTTGAGACCGAATTCAAATACCTGAAGTCGACGCAGAACCGGAGACTTCCATCTTTCTTCGGCACCAAGACAACTGGACTGCACCAGTCACTCTTAGATGGTTCAACGATGCCCATGGTAACCATCTGGTCAACTTCTTCCTTCAGTGTGGTCAGTAATCTTTCTGGAATACGATAACTCCTGCGACGGGGAACTGCCCCCTCACATAGGGTGATGTGATGTTCCACCAGACGGGTGAATCCTGGCTTTTCCTTGAACAAGGTTGGCTTGCCGAGATGATGGATTTCAGCTCGCTGGGCCGGAGGAAGATGGCTGAGGTCAAGGGCGCCCTCTGATGGCAATGGTAGGTACTGCTCCTCGACCTCATCCTCATCCTGCACACGCCGGATCATGAGTACATCCGTATGTGGTCTAGGTCGCTGGCACCACTCCTTCAAGAGATTGATATGCAGCACCCACTTGGATCTTTTCTGTCCCGGCTTCACTACCTCATAGGTTGTAGACCCAAGCTTCCGAGTGACTTCAAAAGGGCCCTGCCACTTCGCCAGTAACTTACTGGCTTCACTCGGCAGCATCACCAGCACCTGGTCTCCTGGCTCAAAACATCTGGCTGTAGCTCTTTGGTCGTAGTAGGTCCGCTGGCGTTGCTGCGCTTGTTCGAGATTCTGTTGGGCCAGATGTGCCATATTCTTCAACCTCTCCCTCATCTGCAAGACGTACGGCAAGATGTTCTGGCATTGAGGAACCTCCTCCTCTCCCATCCAGGTCTCCTTCAGCAACGACAGGGGTCCTCGCACTTCCCGGCCATAGAGCAGCTCAAACGGGGAGAATCCAGTTGAAGCTTGCGGTACCTCACGATAGGCAAAGAGAAGATAGGGAAGCCAATTGTCCCAGTCAGCCCCGGATTCGCTCACAAACTTTCGTAACATCTGCTTGAGGGTCTGGTTGAATCTCTCTGTCAATCCGTCTGTTTGTGGATGGTAGGGTGTAGTCCGTATGCCCTTTATCCCCAACAATCCATATGCTTGTTTGAGGAGCTTGGACATAAAATTGGACCCTTGATCTGTGATTATGGCCCGGGGGAACCCCACCCTTGAAAATAGCTGGATGAGACAGGTAGCTACCGTTCTAGCCTTTACTGCTTTCAAGGCAAAAACCTCCGGGTACCTTGTGGCATAATCTGTGATGACCAGCATGAAACGATTCCCAGCTTTGCTACGCTCCAGGGGCCCAACCACATCCATCCCCAACTGCTCAAAGGGTATACCAACCACTGGCAGAGGTTCTAAGGGGACCTTAGGGGGCCGTCTGCTGGCAGTTTTCTGGCATTCTGGACATGTCCTACAGAAATCCGCAATGTCTTTTGACATGTTTGGCCAGAAAAAATGGCGGCTCACTCGAGCAATGGTCTTTTGTCTACCCAGATGGCCTGCCCAGGGGATAGAATGGCCTAATTCCAGAACTACACCCCTAACTTTTTGGGGGACTACCATCCTTGCTTCTGACCCTCCCACTTTATACAACACACCATCATTAATCGCAAACCCATGCCTGGTCTCTCTTCTACCATCACAGAGTGGCTCTACCTGAGCCTGCTGGTACATTGGTCTAATGTCTGGATCTTGCTGCTGCATTACACCCATATTATCCGGAGTCCCTAAAGGCACCTCTAGCTGCTCCAGGAGAGACTCCTCCTGCTCCTGAGCAACTCCAAACTGAAATTTCTCTTGTCTCTTCTGTCTTCTGGCCTTGCGGGTCTTCCCCGGCTGAGCCTCGATACCAGCATTATAAAAAGGCAACGCCGAAAGTGGCTCTTCCCCCTCAGTGCTCTTAGCCACGGATCGTGTCACCGCAATATTACAGTCATTTCTTTCTACTACAAGTTCAAGTAAAATGGGAAAATCCTGACCCAAAATCATCTCGTATGGCAGATTATCCACCACCCCCACCTCAAGTAGGTAAGTCTGTCCCCTGACCTCCACATGCACACTAGCAGTTGGGTATTGTCTCTCCTCCCCATGAACACATCGCAGTTGGGTTTTTACAGAGTAGTTCAGGAGATGTATTGGCACTAATTCGGAGGCAACTAAGGACTGCATGCTGCCAGTGTCAATAAGTGCCCTTACCTCTCGCCCATTCAGGCCTACAGGGCAACAGTTTAGAGCTACTGGCTTCTTGCGGGAGAAAGCCCTCGGAACGGTGCAAATGTTAGCCTGGTTGGCTGGGTCGTTGGGACAATTTGGTTTTATGTGACCTTCCTGACCACAATCATAGCATACAGGAGCTCTGCCACTAGGCCTAAAAGCAGGGCTCTGTCTGAACGAGCCACCCCTATAACCTAATGGCCCACCATCGCTACTGGTCCTTGGTGGCTGGGGTGGACGGTAGGGTCGGTTAGTCTCTCTGCTCCCTCTCCACTGGGCATAAGTCCAGGGTTGGGCTTTCCGTCTGGCAGCCACAAACATGTCCGCCAGGGATGCAGCCTCTGCAGCAGAAGTGGGGTTACGTTCCTTTAGCCACACCTGGAGGTCTGGTGAAACCATGCGTAGGTATTGCTCCATTATAAGGACCTCCCCAATCTCTTCCTTGGTGTGCCGTTGGGGCTGCACCCAACGCTGGTAGAGATCCTTCAAACGGACATAGAGCTCTTTAGGAGACTCTCCTTCGTTCACCTCAGTCACTCTGAACTGCAACCTGTAGGTCTCTTCATTAATTTCGTATTTCTGCAGTATGGCCTCCTTCACTCGGTCATAGTCCAAAGCATCTTCTTGGTCCATGTTTATGTATGCGGCCCTAGCCTTGCCCGTCAGAAGGGCCACTAGCCTAATTACCCAGTCAGTTGTCGGCCACTGACACGCCACAGCTATCCTTTCAAACATAACTAAAAAATGCTCAATGTCATCGGTATCCTTTAAATACTGCATTTTGGGTTCCCGCTCTATTGGCGTTCTGCCTTGCCTACTCGCCTGGGGTAGTCCTAGTGGTGGTGCTAGACTGCTGCTCATGGCTGATGTCCCCCTCACTGGTGCATCCCGGATAATGTTCTGAGCAGGCTCCGTACGTATGGCAGGGTCTGGTGTAGTCCTCACATGTACCTCCTGCTGTAAGAGGCTGAACTGGTGGTGTAAGGACTTCCAACGACTCTCCTGTCGCCCCGCCTCTTGCTCCATTCGAGTGTCCCGTGCCTGCTGCTGTGCCATGTGGGTGCGGAACATATCCCGCAGCTCCTGGAGAGACGCATCTTCGGCCACCCTGGCCAATTCTGGTTCCATACCTCCTTCATCCGCCCCTCCAACGGCTCCTTCCTCTTGCTGCCCAGGCTTTAGCTTCTTCGGTCCCATCTTAGCAAAAAAAGTAAGGCACTGGAGGTGGATGATGGAAAAACCAAAACTAAGGACAACACTCGAAAAAAAAAATACTCACTACTGTACTCTTATGGCCATCCCATCGCTGCCACCAGTTGTAACGGGACCGAGCGGTGTCGCCGTGTGCGGGTGGGTCTGACCAAAACTCAGAGACAAAGTAGTTGTAGGAGCTTTATAGAGAAAGCAGGACAACAGTATTTACAATCCCCAGTACAAGCTTCCCCCCCCAGTGAAGACAAGAATATCCAGCTCAGTCAGTCATCTGCTTGGCCTCACACACAGGAGGGCAAAAATCAGCAGTGCTTCCACTCTCTCTATCAGAGTAAAACCCCCAGCTCCTCACATTTGACAAACCAACCGATACATATACACCAGGGACCAACACCATTTACAGATAGGGGGTACACTTCATAAATCAATCAGTATACAAAATACATGAAACACTCTAATAGAAAAATGGGTCATCATACAAGATACAAACAGCTTCATATCAAGTCCATGCATTTCAATCAGGTTTCCCTGTAGCAAAATACATACACAACACAGCTGCCGATTGACAAGTGCGATCTCCGTTATCCCCCCTACTACCAACCGAGTAAACCTGCCCAATCTCCCCCCGGAACCAAATAAAGATTCCGCATCTCCCGTCGGCACCCTTTTCTCCGGGACCGCTGTTTTTACAGCCTTGGACACTAGCTCAACTGCGCATGCCGCTGGTAACTTACACTTCTTATCCCTCTCGATGTTTCCCTACAAAATAAATGTCTTTACCATGTATCAAAGTCTCTTGTATGTATTCTGTATGTCCGTTAAAATGTTTTTGCATTTGAATGTCCGTGTACCGTGCGTTGAGTGTATTGTGTATCGTTGTCTACTGTGCCGGAATGGCACCGTTTCTGTGCGGTCTCATCCAGACCGTCACACAGTTAGTTATAATGTTGGTACTACGAGCCTTTTAATCAATAAATCACTGAATGGTTTGGCCCCAGAATACATCCCTCATATGTTAAAAAACTGAGTAGGGATCTAAGATCCATTGCCTCATGTCAGCTAGTAGAGCCCAGAGTCCAAACAAGACAGGGTGAAGCAGCATTTAGCTGTTATGCTGCACGGAACCAGAACAAACTACCAGAAGATGTGCCACAGCGATTTTTAAATCCAGGTTAAAGACATTCCTCTTTTCATGAGTCTATGATTGAGCTCTAAAACATGCTATTCTAATATTCTATTCTTATTACACTTCAGTCTTAATTTAATTATGCTACTTATCTTTTACTTATGAACTGTGTGCTTTCTTTTGATTATTTAAATCTTTTTTTATTATTACTTTACGTAGCGGGTTCTTTGCCCTTTGCCTTCATTTTTTTTTTTGGAAAGCACATTTAATTGCCTCTCTGTATGTGCTTTATAATTAAACTTGCCTTGCCTTGCATATCGCTCACACACACACACACACACACACACAAACACACACAGCCACACACACACACACACACACACACACCAAACACACAAACACACACACAGCCACACACACAGACACAGTCATGTGCAGACAAAGGCATGCATGGACGCACACACACACTTATCGTTGTACCTGTTGGGACCTACCGAGGGGATAATGAACATGATTTTGCAGCAACTAACCAAAATTGGGGGGAATTCTAAATGTGATAAGGGAGTTGGAATCAACAGCCCAATTTAGTAAAAGAGGTTTTGTGGGATTTAGCATAATACTTCTCTCTATCACTTCAGCACAGGTCAATACACTCTTAGACTTCTACTGCCACCACTGCACACATCCGTGTTGTAAAAAGTGAAGACGTAATGTGTTTGCAGCATGCGTCTTAACTTTAAGGTGAGGTTACAAATTAAAGTAAAGTTAAACTGATGTCACATTGACGTTATAGTTGAAATTCTGGAATGATCTGTTGGCAGGGTGATTAAGTGTAGGCGTAAAGCAGCAAAACAGTAACAGAATAGCTGATATATAAATGTATATACCCTTTTTTAATATAAGTGAGGGAAACCGTTTGGAAGGGAATTCTTCCATTTCCAAACTGTTCCTCACAGATCTGTCTCTTGAACCCAAATCCACCTTATCTATGATTGCTGACTTAGTTTCTTTCTACTCTGAAGCAGACATGTATGGATTATTTGATGCAGAGGGATCAAATTATCTCTATCTGTCTCTCGCTATCCCTCTCTCTCTCTCTCTCCCTCGCTATCTCTTTCTCACACAGACAAACACACACTTACTTTGTCAAGTTCAAGTTTTTCTTCCTGCATTGGCAAGCGCAGTAATGATGTCACACCACAGGGCTGTGTCTGTTCTTGGCAGACGTTTTAAAAAAACATTCTAAAATTGCTTTGTGGCCTTTCCAAACAACAGCTGCTGCCATGCCAGTTAACTTGAAACCAACCACATGTTATAGAGTTTAGTCCGAGACACTAACAATACAAAAGTGATCTATCAGAATGTAATACTAATTTGTGCAGAATATGCTAACATGGCCAGAATAAAAAGGAAATTACTCAGCCACAAAGCACAAACACCAGTTTGCAGTTTTGCTGTACTGGCAGAGTAATGTTTAGGGTTTAAGAACTGCCCAAAACAGGTCTAAATTAATTAATTTAATTGAATTTAAATCAACCAACCTTGCAGTACAAACCCAATCAATAGATAAATATAGATTAGAACAGCTTTGAACAAATTCTTTCCAGGCCTGAACCAATTTTGAGTGTATAGGTCTTAACTGAAAACAGATATAATGTTCCAAGTTGGATTTCCCTCAAACACACCGGAGGACACAGTTTTATCTGCAGTACTTCAGCTGAGAACCCAGTCTTCTTCACACTGGTCTGCATACCCATTCCTTTGTTTGCTCAGGGACAGATAAGGACTGTATTAGCCATTGTCTCCTAAAGAGCCGGGAGAGCGAAGTGCAGAAATGATTGTCCCTTATCTATTCATACAGCTCAATGGTATGCTGTACCACACTCCAGACCAACGACGGAACTGAGAGTGGCCAAAGCCTTCTCACTCACTAGACTTTTACAACCCCACAGACCTGATGTTGAGGTACATTTCAACTGAACTTCACTCTCACTTAGGTTTCATTCAATTACACCCAGATTCCTCTTTAAACTCAACGACCTACTCAGTTGCTAAGAATTCTCATTTTCTACAAAACCTGCTCCTATGACATGTTGTACAATGTAAGTGTGACTAGGACGCCATCTTGAGTAGACTGGTAGCTCCCACTCACAGCCTCCCCATGCTTGCATGAGTGCCACTTGAGAGAGCTCTCCATCTTAATGAGGAGCACTGATGCCTGTAATATACAATTTTCACATTAGTGAAAACCATAGTCAAGCACGGACCCAGTCGACTGACATGGTGTATCCACATCAGCCTGTTTATATGTTTGTCACGGTATGTCAGTCTACTCCGCACAGTGTTTGTTTGTTTCTAATTATATCTAGGGTTAGATGGTCACCAAGCTTGGTCACCAAGCTTGTGTGTGTGAATGTTGATCTCTCTCTGTTTGTCTATTTTCTACCATTTCTCAAATTTGTCAGACTGCCTTTC
Organism: Sprattus sprattus; assembly: GCF_963457725.1. NCBI lineage: Eukaryota > Metazoa > Chordata > Actinopteri > Clupeiformes > Clupeidae > Sprattus > Sprattus sprattus. The sequence continues at coordinate 34,282,146 of NC_137920.1, forward strand.
TGTAGATGTTGGGTCTCCATTGCATTACTGACAGGACTCGTGCTCTCTAACATCCTCTCACACACACACACACACACACACACACACACACACACACACACACACAAACACACGCACACGTACACACACACGCACACACACACACACACACACACACACACACACACACGCACGCACACACACATACTCACACTCTCTAACATCCTCTCTGACTGTCTGTGTCTGTTTCCGTTCAGCTGTAAGTTAATGGCCATCAGTGTGTTTTCTTTGTGCAGTCATCTTCTTTTGTCTTTTTCAGAACGCACACACGCACGGCCGCACGCCGCATGCAAGCACACACACACACACACACACACACACACAGATATAGGTATATAGGATCTCATTAAAACAATGATGCAGCAACTGCAGTTCTGGATTCTGCCTGCTAGACCTCGGCAGCTTTCTTCTTCTACTAGCCTCCATCTCTATCACGCACACACACACATGCACACACGCACGCGCACACGCACATGCACATGCACATGCACACGCACACGCAAACGCACACGCACACGCACACGCAAACACACGCAAACACACACGAACACGAACGCACACGCACACGCACACGAACGGTAACGCACACGCACACACACTTTGAGAAGGAGAAATCCTTCCCAAATCTCACTTTGGCCCAAAGGGGGAGAAGGACTGGACTCCCCGGGTTCACACACCTCTAATTGGACCAATGTATCTCAATGGGCAGCCTGATAAGGTGCACCTCATTGTCTAGTGAGGGGAAGACATGCTGAACAGGCTAGAAAGCTTGAGAAAGTACATAGACCAAACCTGTGAGATTCGTGACCACAGAGTTGTATCTTGTCTGTTTGGCCTTAGTTTTGTTAATTTTGTGTATAGCTGTTTTGGAGGTGGATGTCGATCTGCCCGTGTTAATAAATAGAGATTTAGTTGATATAAAAGCCACCATCTCTGAGCCGTGTGTGTTTTCCCATCTGCGACCCCATTCCAACCAGTCTACATCCCACATCCTGGGGTGGCCGACTCGGGCCATCTTTACACACAGGCACACAAACACACACGTGCGGGCACACACACATGCACACACACACACACACACACACACACACAAAAATGCACACACGCACACACACCCACACACAGGTGCAGGCGCACACACATACGCACACACATGCACACACGTGCGGGTGCACACACACACACACACACACACACACACACACAATATCTTTCTGCTCTATGATTTATGAGGGCCCTTCCTTCCCGACCCAGCTCCACCTGACTCACCGGCCCACTTTCCCCTCTCCTCCCCTGGGCACAGCGGTGCAGAGCACAGCCTGACAGCCAGACCAATCCACCCAGGCTGACCCATACACACCAGGGGGGAGAACAGGTAGGAGCTGACTCACAGAATCCCACCTGTTTGTTTGGACCAAGTGGCGGGAGACAAAGCATGAAACATTGAAAAACACAGCAGGTGTCAATTCAGTCTCTCTTGCCAATGTTTTGACTCTCAGCCATTTCAGTCCCCTGACACATAAAAAACAGCATGGGAGTGGAAGAACATGGGTTAAAAAAGGGCTTTCATACATATGTTCCCGACTACATGCTCACATAGCGGAGATTTGTCATCGTAGAATATGCTGTCATTTGACTGTGCGTGATTGCATGTCAATAGCTTTCATGTCACGATGGAAGATATCAAACAAAATCCTTTGAACCGGTAATGTCAACCAAACTCCGTGATGTCAGCCATAGATCAGATCAGGGAACAGATCAGACAG
>NC_137920.1:34288950-34418950 GCF_963457725.1 Sprattus sprattus
GCTCACCCAATCAAGTGTTGTAGCCTATGGTTTGAAATTGAGAAAAGGAAAAAAACAACATAGCAGGTCACAAAAACAAGTTAAAATAAAATGTATTTAATAAATTATAATTTTGCTCCACATATCTTTAAGAATACAATTGAAGATTTACAATATAATTGCCCAATAATTCATAACTGACATCATTTACAGTGTTGACTCTACAAGAGGAGTCAAATGTGATGTGACACAGAAAAACACTGTAATATTTATAAAGTGCCTTTAAGAATGATGTTTCGAAAGAGGTCATTGAATAAGATGAAATACAACAGCTAAACTTAAGTGACCTAACCTGAATACCCTCATATCAGCTTCCTGATAGTGCTAGTTTTCAGGAAGCTTCTCTGAGAGACTAGAGCTACAGTTTGAGGAAGTCTGAGGCACTTGTGGGTGATGTGTGATCATGAGTTTGCAATGGAGGTTTCCTGTTAAAGGCAGGCCCATTTGCAGCGATTAACCTATCACTGTCATCTCCATGGCGACAGTTATGATTGACATGGACGGACAGTTGTGGAAGGCCTCGTATATCTTACACTGACAGCATGATAAACTGAGCCAAGTCTTTCTTTTTTAACGCAGGAATTCACTTTGCATTGATGAGAATGTCACATCCCACTGTCTTGTCACAGATACAGCGACAGCATAAATCATCCACGGTTGAGAATGACGGATAATAAAATGTAAATATGATTGGCAATAACATGTAAATTTACCCCACCATATCTCTCTCTCTCTCTCTCGCTCTCTCTCTTTCTTTCTCTCTCTCTCTCTCTCTCTCTATCTCTCTTTCGCTCTCTCTCTCTCTTTCTCTCTCCCTTTCTCTCCCTCTCTCTCTCTCTCCTGCTATTTCTCTCTCAGTAAAATGCTAGCATCAGCAGCAGATGTCCTCAACTCTAAACATTCTAAAACACAGTGACTGCCCTGACCCCGTCCCTGTTGAAGTGTAACACCGCCCCATCTCTGGGCGCCTCCCGCCACCACGTGCCCTTCTGAGTTTATGGAGTTCATTGAACTGAGAGACGGCTAGATACAGGCCCACAGGATAATAGGAAGCATCAGTTAATGGCTGTAAGCTCTCAAACAATAGGTTTCGAGCTACTCCTGTGTGAAAAGAGAACCTATTTCTCATAAAAAAGAGGTGGGACAGGCTTTTAGGAGTAGTAAAGGCCGCCCATAGAAGCAAGACAGATAAGATTGTGAGACAGAGCGATGGAGAGCTGCGTTATTCTTCCTTTGCTGTTGATTCTCTGGAACAGATGGTTTCCTCTGCGTAGGTCTACACACTTCCTCTGTGGCAGTACAAGTCATGCAAAATAGTTTGCAAAGATAAATCAGCATGGTAAAAGACAGGCATCAGGCACATCTGCAACACACACACCCACACGCTTGCTTACACACACAGACACACACAGACACACACAGACACACACAGACACACACAGACACACACACACACACACACTCAAACACACAAAAACACACAAAAACACACACGCTCGCTGACACACACACAAACACAAGCGCGCATGAAGAGGGATTCATTCATACATATTTATACATGCTTGAAAACAAATGCAAATACAAGACGGAGAGTTAAGATGACAGCTAATCTCTGTTGTGCCTATGTACCTCAATCACACACAGTGTGCCTATGTGTCTCTATCATGTGTGTCTATGATACACAGTGTGCCAATATGTGTCAATGATACACAGTGTGCCCATGTGTGTCTATGATACACAGTGTGCCAATATGTGTCTATGATACACAGTGTGCCCATGTGTGTCTATGATACACAGTGTGCCTATGTGTCTCTATCATGTGTGTCTATGATACACAGTGTGCCAATATGTGTCAATGATACACAGTGTGCCCATGTGTGTCTATGATACACAGTGTGCCAATATGTGTCTATGATACACAGTGTGCCCATGTGTGTCTATGATACACAGTGTGCCAATATGTGTCTATGATACACAGTGTGCCCATGTGTGTCTATGATACACAGTGTGCCTATATGTGTCTATGATACACAGTGTGCCTATGTGTGTCTATGATACACAGTGTGCCTTTATGTGTCTATGATACACAGTGTGCCTTTATGTGTCTATGATACACAGTGTGCCCATGTGTGTCTATGATACACTGTGTGCCTATGTGTCTCCATCATGTGTTTCTATCACCCACAGTTTGCCTATGTTCCTCTATCACACACAGTGTGCCTATGTGCCAATACACCGTGGCTTTGTCCTCTCCTCACTTTCTTTAGTAATTTCTTCCTTTGCATATTCTTTTTTTCTGCTAAAGGTACATTTGTACTGATATGTTTTCATGCTGCTGCATTGTCACTTCCTCCCTCTCCCTGTTTCTTACTCTCCCTCTCTCTCTCTCTCTCTCTCTCTCTCGACCACACGCACACAGAGACACGCGCACACACACACACACACACACACACACACACACACACACACACACACACACACACACACACACACACACACACACACACACACACACACACACACACACACACACACACACACACACACACACACACACACACACACACACACACACACACACACACACACACACACACACACACACACACACACACACACACACACACACACACACACACACACACACACACACACACACACACACACACACACACACACACACACACACACACACACACACACACACACACACACACACACACACACACACACACACACACACACACACACACACACACACACACACACACACACACACACACACACACACACACACACACACACACACACACACACACACACACACACACACACACACAGTAACAGGTTGCAGGGTGGGCAGTGTAGTTAACTGAGGAATCAGTCGGCAGGCAAGGTTAAAAGACGGTTTTAATTCCAAAAACTCAACACAAACAGGTACAACTAAGGATTCTCTTCAAACTCAGGCAAAGGTTCTTCCAACACAACTTAAATGTCCAAACACAAAATGTTCTTTATCCCTTTTCCTTCAGGGATTTTAAAGTAACACAAACTCCAATTTACTTCCCTTTGGCGGCCGGTTTTCCAGTAGGCAGTCCGGTTCTTCCAGGCTTGGGCTTAACCTTCTCCCTTCTTGTTGCGCTTTACCCAGCGCTTCGACGCACGCTTCAAACGCACGTCAGGTGCGCTCTGTTCTCTCTGGCTCTTTCTCACACAACAGGCCCCACCTGCCTTATCTGCTCCTTCAATTAAGCACCTACACCTGGGTGCCTGCTGCATTGTGGGGGATGTAGTTTGACTGGCGGCCATCTTGTGGTGTGGCAGCCAGTCCTCCAGGAAAATGCCACACCCCAATGCAAGCTGGCCCACCGTGATGCCACACATCCTTCTCCCCGAACCTGACGCCCACGGCAGGATAAAACTAGTCCAAAAGGCATCACAGTGGGACAGGTCAACTGCTTCTCCATGGTGCCATCCTGGCCTGTGAATGACAGAGACATTAAACAGATGGTGGTTCAGAACCCATCTACTCACCCTGCTCTTTGCCTCATTTTCACTCTGTTTCTTATTCTTCTGCTTTGGTGCACTGTCCTCTGGGTCATCTGCCCCGACACCGTTGTGGTCTTCCCCCAACTCTTTTTGAGCAGGGTCTGCCTCGGTAGCAGACTGGGCTAGAGCTTCCTTGTTAGCTGGTGTGACTTCTTCTGAGTCAGAGTCCTCTTCACCTGCTTCGCTCTCATCAGGATTATCTTCATCCTCAAGCTTTTCCTTAGCATCTTCATCATCAACCGCTTTATCACCATCACCCACGTCGTCTTCATCACTGTCGTCTTCACCCTCGTCATCACTGACATCATGGTCCTCATAGACATCATCATCTTCATTGACATCTAGGACCACCTGCGCTTTGAACGCCTCTGCTGGACGCTTCCCTGTGGCCGTCAGCTCAGTAAACGCTCCAGCACTCCTCATCTGGGTTAGCCTCTCCTCGGCTCTCGCAAACAACTCACCAGAACGGGCGTTCTTCTTCGCAGCCTCCTGTAGGTCAGCTTCAGTCGGATGGTCCTTCAGCCGCATCTGCAGTAAGGCTCTACTGGTCTCCAGCTGGGCCACCTGGCTCTCAACCAGCATCCTCACCAGTTCCTCCATTTTGTGTTCGGTTCTCCTTTGTGTGAAGTCTGTATTCCTGAATGTATGTCTGTTTGAAAGTTGAGAGAAACCTTCACCGTCTTCTCTGCCACTCGTCCACACTTAAGCCCGTGTTGTCCCTGCCCGCATTCTCCACCATGTGTAACAGGTTGCAGGGTGGGCAGTGTAGTTAACTGAGGAATCAGTCGGCAGGCAAGGTTAAAAGACGGTTTTAATTCCAAAAACTCAACACAAACAGGTACAACTAAGGATTCTCTTCAAACTCAGGCAAAGGTTCTTCCAACACAACTTAAATGTCCAAACACAAAATGTTCTTTATCCCTTTTCCTTCAGGGATTTTAAAGTAACACAAACTCCAATTTACTTCCCTTTGGCGGCCGGTTTTCCAGTAGGCAGTCCGGTTCTTCCAGGCTTGGGCTTAACCTTCTCCCTTCTTGTTGCGCTTTACCCAGCGCTTCGACGCACGCTTCAAACGCACGTCAGGTGCGCTCTGTTCTCTCTGGCTCTTTCTCACACAACAGGCCCCACCTGCCTTATCTGCTCCTTCAATTAAGCACCTACACCTGGGTGCCTGCTGCATTGTGGGGGATGTAGTTTGACTGGCGGCCATCTTGTGGTGTGGCAGCCAGTCCTCCAGGAAAATGCCACACCCCAATGCAAGCTGGCCCACCGTGATGCCACAACACACACACACACACACAAACACGCACACACAGAAACAGAGACACACAGACACACAGACACACACACACACACACACACACACACACACACACAGACACACAGACACACAAACACACATACACCACAGAGAGAGGGAAAGAGAGAGAGAGACTGAGAGAGAGAGAGAGAAAGTGAGACAGAGAGTGAGAGACAGAGAGAGAGAGAGAGAGACAGAGACAGAGAGAAAGAAAGAGAGAGAGAGTGAGAGACAGAGAGAGCGAGAGAGAGTGAGAGAGAAAGTGAGAGAGCGTGAGAGAGCGGTGTTACACCTGACTTAACAAGTTGACCTAGCCATTACAAGCACAGAGAGCAAAGAGATCCTCTCCCTACCCACCCCTCCACCCCCCTTGTTAGCATGTCTGTTTTCCAATTTTTTTGCACCTGGTTATTACCCAAACAGCCGCTATGACATGCAGCAGACAGGGGCGCCACCATGGTGACAGCTGCCACGGCAGCGCCTCCCCGGACCAGTCAGGGGCCGAGCCTCCACTCCTCCACTCCTCCACTCCTCGTCTGACTGACAACTCCCTGCATCAGCCACTCACACATCCTCATAATAAGGTGCCATCGGGGGAGAAAGAGAGGGAGAGGTGGATAGAGAAAGACAGAAAGAAAGATTTGAAGCTGGAGAAAGAGACAGAGAGAGAGAGAGAGAGAGAACAGAAATAAAAGGTAAAGAGGTAAAAGATAGAATGGAGAGGAGGACAGGGTGATGGTGATTAAATAATGAACTGGAATAGACCAAAAGATGACAGTGAATAAGAAACGCCATTAGGTGACAAAATAGTAATGATGTTGTCACATAATAAAAGGTTAATTGCTGATAAACCCCAATAAAGAGCGCACTTTCACTGCAGACACAGTCCTGCTGAAACCCTTTGATCTGATGGGATAGAACTTGCTGGGATGCTTCTGAAGAACACTGGTGTCCGTGAAGAGGCCTTCTACTACCTGCGTTCACATTTCCTTCTCAGCAAGGGCTTCGCGCTGGAGCTAAATCTTTAATCAAGCCCCTGTGGTTGATGGTAGCCTAAGGTTGTAAAGGTGCAGACTATTTGGGCTGTGTTAAGTATAATACGGTTGAGTGATTAAGTTTAGGAGGAATGGTATCCAGAGGATTTTGGCTGAATTGAATATGTACGGCGAGATGTTTCAACAAGGTGTGATGAAACTATATTAAGATAGTTTAGGCAAATACAATGACAATAAAGGCTTGTCTATTCTATTTCTATTCTAACTTTACAGGGACATACGTAATTTATTATTTATCCAGCTTTTCGTCGTGTATGCAGTATCTAGAGGTCTGATCAGCATGCAGCATTTGGGCTTCTGCTTTTTTTTTCTTGTGGTTAGCCATTTGCATGAAAACATTCATTTGGTTGTGGTCTGTATGAGGTACAAAGGTAGATCTCTCTCTCTCTCTATCTCTCACTCTCTCTCTCTCTCTCTCTCTCTCTCTCTATCTCTCTGTCTGTGTGTGTCTCTCGCTCTGACTCTCTCTCCCTTCATCTCCTACTCCCTTCCTCTACTGTAGGAAAGCTGCTTGGCGTTCACCATGACTTGGAATGCTTGGAATGCAATGGAACAGACCGTATTGATCACAGAGGAAGATTTGACTGTTGGGAATGATATGGTCTATGTCAGAAAGACTGGACTTTGGAACCAAATGTGACTACTGTCTCTCCTTTGCCTGTGCACCAGGTTTGATGCCAAACATATCACTCACAGACACAATCACACACACACACACAAAGGCCTACTCATTTGCATGGAAGCTCTTTTTGAAGATAATGTATGATAATTAACAAAGATCTCTCCTCTGATAACATATTGGCTGCCTCAACAAGAGCCAACAGTACAGGTTTAAACAACTGGACAAAGTGTATGAAGTTAAATTTGCATAAATGTTATTAAATCTAGGCAAAATGAACACATATTCAATATTGTAGTACATTGACTTTGATGATGATGATTGTATGTATTTTTAAACCAGATTGGTAAATGTCTGGATGATGACATCATGTTGATATCATTTCATACAAAACATTACTTCTCTCTGACAACATGTATGTATGTATGTATGTATGTATGTATGTATGTATTGTCGGTAGTCCCACAAAAGACTTCATTACCCACAATTCCCGTATCACCTAAATTGTTATCTGCATTTCAGTACTGAGACAGCAATTGGCTGAAAACAAGGTGTTAAAATTCGTGACGCACTTTTGCCTATAAACTGCGTTGAAATGATACATTCTATCTCTCTTTGCGCTCTTTCTACTCTGGCGTTGGCCAGCTCACATCTCTCTACCTCCTGGCGTCGGCCAAGGAGCATCCGTCCTTCCACCGTCACCTGGTGAAGGCCTACTCTCTTTGTTCTCAACGGTAGAGAACAGACAAAGACTCTAAGACTTGTCGTTAGCCAAACACTGCCCGCTAACCGAGACAACGTAAGTTTAGCAAAGCAGTTAACATTAGATCTGCCAGTTAACTCTGCAACGGGAGAAACGAAGCACAACAGAGAGCTCGCGGAAACTGCAACATTCCGAGCGATCAAATCCTCCGATCGTAACTGCAGTGAAACGACGACATCAAAGCAAGGACAACTTTATCATCTCTTCTCTGCCTCAGGAACATCGGATGCGCCAACACTTTTCCAAAGGACTGGTAACATCGACTGGGAAGCTAGCTATCATTTAGCTATTCACAACCTGGCTAAGCATAGGACTGTTTACATATGCCATTGTTCATGTATTGTATCTGTTTTGTTTACCGAACATAACTGTTATATACTTTCATTGTTAGTTGGTAGTTGGCTTCGCCACACCATCTAAGGGTTAACGTTGTGATTGCTTCTCATATACATCGGGACTTGCATGCGTTACTAACCATTTCCCTCTTCTAACATGGCATCTTAAATCACATACGATTACAAATACATTGGCCTTCATATAGCCACACACGCGAAGCTCACAAACTCGAACTTCCCGGTGCATACATAGGCTCGTACTCTTTCACCACACATTTATGCTCACGAACGTGCACACATGCACGCGGAACTGCGGTGGTCAGACAAAGGGACACACACGCACACATATTTTCAGGCGCGCTCCTAACAGCGCAACTCGGAGCATACACGCTCGCAAACACACACACACACACACTCTCTCCCTTACACATACATATACTCCTTCAATTCATTAGTTAGATACATTTAGCTAGATTACATATTGTGTGTTATTTTCTTATCATTGTGTAAATAAATACTTTGATTTATATACGCTGGTTTAATTAATGTTACACAAGAATGGACGTTGTCAACCTCTTCTATTCAGAACTCCAATGACCTTCAACCATACTATTAATAAGGTAACTTTGTTTGTAATTATTAATTTAATTATTAATCAGAGTTCCAAATTTATAGTATAATATATTTTATGAGACTGATATATTTAATGAGACTGATTTGTGGATTATCAACCTAATTGATCTGCCTTTGTGTTGAATGGTTGATCCTTGTCCAATCGGGTGAGATTACCAACATATTGTTGCTGTTGCAAGGACAGCACCAGTGTGTCTTGGTGGCCCTCGTGAAGACAACATCACAATTCATACACAATTGCACCCACATTCACCCGGCGCCTGCTCACTGGGTAAGATACCTACATAATCTGGTACTCCCATATGAGAATGGTACCCATTACACCTACAGTATGTATGTATGTATGTATGTATGTATGTATGTATGTATGTATGTATGTATGTATGTATGTACATGTATGTATCAATGTATGTATGTATAAATGTATGTATGTATACACCTTATGTACTGTGTGTATTTAGTGATCTACTTTTTAATTTATTTTTGTTTACAAATACTCTGTATTTGTATTTATGATGTATCTATCATAAGAACCGATGATACTGATTTAAAACTAATGTAAACAGGAACCAATTCAGGTAGGGTTCAATAAATATTTAATCAATCAATAATACATAATCAATCAATAAATCAATCAACAATTAATCAACAAATGATTTACAATAAATCATTCAAGCCTCTGCCACTAGGCCTCTCTCTTCATGGCCCCTCTGCCTGCTCTCCATGGGGGGGCAATAGGCTTAGAGACCTTGCGGTGGTGGAAAACACAAGATGCCACAGGAGGAGCTTGCTGAGGACCCTGGGTATGAGGTGGTGCCCTGGGCTCTTCACGCTTTAAGTGGGTGCGTTGTTTGGCCGCCGTGGGGGGGTTGGTTCTGCCATGGTGGACTCGGGTTAGTTGCATGGGTCCTTTCTGATCAGAATGAGTTGAATCATTCTGAAGTCTTACAACTGGCTTGTTTACTGAGCACTGGCGATGACAGAGCGGGTTCAGGTTTGCACTCTGGACAGCAGACCTCACGGGTGCAGGAACCAGACCAGCGTTGGGTTTTTGAGGCCCATGAACCAGACCAGCATTGGGTTTATGAGGCACAGGATTCCTACCGCACGCTCTGGTTGGGTTGGGATTGCGCTGCATCCCCATGCTACCAGTAGAAGGCATCTTCATCCCCCCTCTATGGCCACTGGTCAGTGTCCTGTGATTAGCTGTCTGCAGTTCTTTAGATGTCAGCACTGCAGCCTTCTGGTGTGGTCCATGGTTCCCTGTCTCAGGTCTTTTTGTTTTTTCATTCTTGGTCCCCAGCTTGTGGGAGACCTGATCAAGGGGCATCTTGCGCCTACCTGGGGCACTTCTGGTGTGAGGGGCGCAGGTGAAGGGAGCCACTTTGGCCGTCTTCCGCGTGAGCTTCCTACGTGGGCCACCGGAAGTGGGTATCAGCTGCTTAGAGATGTGTACTTTTCTGATGGTATCCACCTTGTCTCTATCACCTACTTCAGGTTGGCCTGTGATGTCTGCAAGGCGCTTAGTTTTCTTGAGAGGATTCTCCCTGCACACCTCTTCATCTCTTTCAGGTCCACGTTTTCTTTTTCTGTCTTTCGCTGTGCCACGAATGTTATCGGGACCTTTCTTGGACAGGTTGGCATTAGATTTGTTCTTGCCATCAGGTATCAGCACTTTCCTGACTCTGGGATTTTGAAGTCTGAATGCTGGTTTCAAACTGGTGGTAGGTTTCACCAAAGCGGTTGCTTTCAATAGTGTCTTGGTCTGATTCTTCATGTTATCTTGACCTTTGACCCTGAGATCCTCATAGAGGGTATTTGCAGAGCTGCTTGTTTCTGGAGGCTGTGAGATGCTCTTGGCCTCTAACTGGCCAAGTTGGTCACCTTTAGCCACCAGGCCCTCCATGGCTGTGGTTAGCTGTAGCTCAATAGGCCACTGAACCAGAAGATGTTCACGTTCAGCTAGCACACTACAGTCCATGCCATTCCTGGTGATTGTGGCAGCCTGCTCTCTTTGCCGCTGGGCCTCTCTCTTCATGGCCTCCCTGTCTGCTCTCTGTGAGGGAGCGATGGGCATAGAGGACTCTCGGCAGTGGAAAGCAAGGGGCACACGTGGCACAGCAGTGTCACCGCTGCTCTGACTGTGGCTCCTGGCTTCATGTCTGCCGTGTTGGCCTCCTGTGACCACCAGATCCGCCATGGTGGCTGTTGGTGACTCCAGAGGCCAACTAATGGGCAGGTGTTTGCGTTCAGCCAGCACACTGCAGTCCATGCCGTTCCTGGTGATTGTGGCAGCCTGCTCTCTTTGCCGCTGGGCTTCTCTCTTCATGGCCTCCCTCTCTGCTCTCTGTGAGGGAGCGATGGGCTTAGACACCTCCCTACAATGGAAGGCACGAGACACCCCAGGGAGAGTTGGATAGGCGGCATTTATATGAGGTGGTGACTTGGGGCCTCCCCACATGCCAGCATGAAGGTTGGCAATGCCATCGTGGGGTCTCTTTGGAGACACTGGATGGACCAGTGAACCAGAAGCATCAACGCTGCCCATTATCAGGTTTGGTGCACATTTTGCCACCTCAGAGAGACTCTTCATATCCTGCAGGTCTTGGACTCTTGGCTGACCTGTGGCCACCAGATCTTCCACAGTGCTGGTTATCGGTGACTCCAGAGGCCAACTAATGGGCAGATGTTTTCGTTCAGCCAGCACATTGCAGTCCATGCCATTCTTGGTGATCCTGGCAGCCTGCTCTCTTTGCCTCTGGGCCTCTCTTTTCATGGCCTCCCTCTCTGCTCTCTGTGAGCCGGTGATGGGCTTAGACACCTCCCTACAATCGAAGGCACGAGACACCCCAGGGAGAGATGGGTGTGGGGCATGGGTATGAGGAGGTGACCTCGGGCAGTCAGGCCTCTCAAGGTCCTCATCCAGCAGGCTATTGAGGGAGCTGCCTGCAGCATCCACAGCCATCAGGGGTCTTGGCACCTGGAGCTCTGAAGACACAGCACCACCCTCGCGTATCACTCCATAGTATCCCTGAGGGTGTACAATGGGAAACACGGGGAACTCGGTCATGAGCAGGAGCTGTGGCTGAGCAGTGTTGACTAGGTAGATGTAGTAGCCAGAGAGGTCCTCATGTGGCTGGTAACCATTGTCATTTGGCAAGCTAATAGCTTCAGAACCAGGCATGAAGGCTGTTGTAAAAAAAAAGACAAATATATTACTGAAGATGAGGTTCTGTGTTCAGTATTTATCAGGTTTAAAAGTGGTTATTCAAAGATGGAAAACGAAGGAAAACACTTACCAATGCCATGAACAAAGGTGCCAAGTGTCTGCGGTGGCAAGACTTGCTGTACACCTAAAGAAATAAGAGGTTTTCATGAATACATCAAATGAATTAAGGGAATTTGACAATTATGGTCTACATTAAGGAACTCAACATACCTTCATCGCAGTAGAAGTAATACTTGAGATCACAAGGATGAAAAATCATCGCCATCCTGTTCTCCAAAATAAGCAATATATCTCTCAGAAGTGAGTTGTAGGTTGCAGTTTCTCTGAAAAATTCAGTAATGGATCTCTTGAACACAAACATTCTACTTTGACAGAAGTAGAACTCTGGCGCATTCCACTTTGAAAATGGCTCCATCGATGATGTCACAACATTCTAAATGAGCCAATCTCATTGTTGGCCCCTCCCCTTATTCTTCTACTTGTCAATTTGATCAGAAAACCTTTAAAAGCATTTAATATTTGTAATTCTTGAACAGAGGAGTGTTCAGTGTTTGGCAGCTTCGAGTGCCACTTAATTCCCCCATACATGTCATGTCCTGTCAGACATTAACTGAACAAAATCTTAAAGTGAAGCTATTATGGAGCATAGTATTTTAGCTTTCCTGAAAACACTAAATATCTAGTTTTACTGCTTATTGGAAATGCTTGAAACACGCCACACATTTGAAGCAATATGAAAATAATAAATTACATCATATCAATCTAGTCTATTTGTGTTGAATGGGTTTGAGAGAATTTAAGTCACATTTAAATTCATTAAAAAAAAAATAAAAAAAAAACAGAAACCTGTGGGATGTAACCAAGACAGTGCGTTTGCCTGAGTAAACATTTAGGGCCAGAGCCTGCACTCTGAAAAAATGGTGGGTTGAAAATAACCCTAATTATAAGAAATGCTATAACGGTATCAACTCAATGCAACTACTCTTTTATTTAATCAGGAGAAATTATTCTCATCTGACTGTTTCATTCATTTTAATTCAGCTGTTATCATAATTGTTATGAGTCTGCAAGTCGACCTATGCCTCCAGTGAATAGATGACTTAATGGCTCAATTAATTTAATCATTATTATTGTCTCTATCCCTTCTTTCTCTTTGCATAAGACATTGACTATGACATCTCTGATTTTCCTTTCTCTTGTTTGCAGGTCTCTTGAAGACAAACCGGCATAAAACACACTGAACAAACTTCTTCTGTCTCAAAAAATCATCTCTTCTTTGGCACTCTCTATATTGACTGTACATGGGGGGATGGTGGTCCTTATGTTCCAAATCATCAAACGCTGTCCAGCCTGGTTCAAAAGCAGGCATCATGTGTTGATTTGGTTTGTTAACTGAATATTACTGTTGTAATATTCTTGTTCATAGTGAGGTTATTTAGGTAGCCGCTTCGCCAAACTGATACATTGATGTTAGATATAGTTATAGAATAGAATAGAATAGAATAGATTTTATTTGTCATTGTGCATTGGATACACAACGAAATTTGTTTGTGCAACCACTAACAAAAGTGCAGTTGTGCTGGGTGGAGGGTAGGAGTGTAGTGTGATTATTAAGTTCTGTGATGGCCCTGGGGATGAAACTGTTCTGCAGTCTGGAGGTGCGGGCTGTAGTGGCCCGGTAGCGCCTGCCAGAGGGTAGCAGGGTGAAGAGATGGTTTGCGGGGTGAGTCTCATCCTTTAAAATGCCACATGCTCGGCGGAGGCAGCGTGTCCTAAAGATGTCATCCAGGGGAGGCAGTGGAAGTCCAACTATTCTCTCAGCAGACCTTATGACCCGACTGAGGGATTTCTTGTCCTTTTCTGTGCAGTTGACGTACCATGCAGTGATACAGTAAGTGATCACACTTTCAATGCAGCAGTGGTAAAAAGTCTTAAGCAGCTCGGGAGACAGGTTGTTTTTCCTCAATATTCTCAAGAAGTAGAGCCGCTGTTGTGCTTTCCTTACTGTGGCAGTTGTGTTCATCACCCATTTCAGGTCCTCTGAGAGCATAACCCCCAGGAACTTAAAGCAGGAGGTCCTCTCTACTTCCTCACCATTGATGATGAGGGGTTGAGGGTTCGCCTTTTGCCGCCTGAAGTCGACTATGATTTCTTTTGTCTTTCTGACATTCAGGGTCAGGTTGTTTTTTTGACACCATTCTGTCAGTCTGTCAACTTCGTATAGCATACCGACTCAGGGTCTTGCATGCAAACTAACTATCTTTTGCTCTAACGAGGCACCAATATCGTACACGGACTACGTTCACATCTGTTGGCCTTGAACATAGCTACACAGGCGGAGAGGACACTCAAAGCTTCCGTTTTGGAGATTCCTACCCTCACCCGAGCACATACAGAACATTCAAAAGCAGAACAAAGGAACAGACTTTCTGGCATAAGCCACAGGCTCACACACTCACTCTCTCTCACTCAGACACACACACACACACACACACACACACACACACACACGCACACACTCCCCTTAGTTAATTAGTTAGGTACATCTAGCTAGATGTTTTCCTTTTGATAATTTTGTAAATAAATTCATTAATTGTATATGCTGGTGTATTTAATGTTGCACAATAGGGAATGCTGCCAACCTCTACTATTCAAAACTCACAAGACCTTCAACCTTTTTACTAGATATTGATATAGTATTTTTTAATTAAATTATTAATCACAGTTACAAATTTGATAGTATATTTTATGAGAATGATTTGTGACTGATTTTTTTAGTTTTGACCACCTTGGTACACACCATGCTGCATTTAGGGTTAGGGCCTTTATGTGTTCAACTTAATTGATCTGTTGGTGTGTTTTTAATATTTAGTCGGATGAGATCACCAACATTTTATTGGTGCCATTCTCAGGATAGCGCCAACATCATAGACATATATAGATGTACATGGGTCTACAATCAGACGAAAATTGTTGGTTTTGATCGTGACCAAATAATTCTATCTCGGACTCATCTGTCCAAAGAAGGGACTTCCAGAAGGCCTTTGGTTTATCCAAGTGCTCTCTGGCAAAGTTGAAAAGGGCAGTTTTGTTCTTTCTTGAGAGCAGAGGCTTCCTTCTAGCAACCTGATCATGAATGTCATGTCTAGTCAATTTCCGTCTGATTGTAGACCCATGTACATTTACCACAGATGCTGCCAGAGAGGTCCGAAACTCTTTAGAGGTGATGTGTGGGTTGACTTTTACCTGATTTACTCTTCTTCTGGTGCTTCTTGGTGATCGTCTTGATGGGCGTCCACTTCTAGGCAGAGATGCGGTCATGTTGAATGCCCTCCATTTCTAAATTATTTGTCTTAAATGGATGGATGGGGCTGGAATCTTTTGGAGATGTTCTTATAGCTTTCCCAAGACTGATGGGCTGTCAGTACCTTCTTCCTGATGTTCTCGGATATCTGGTTTCCTCTCGGCATGGTTGATCTGTGTGGGTACACTTTGGCACTACAGTAGTTTGGTTGGTTTCCTCTCTCTTTTAATATGTGTTGCCAAACCCTTTTCCTAAGGATGTCTCAGTTGATTGGTTTGCTTAATTGACTAATTAAGCACCCAAATATGTTTCACCGAATCTGTTACCTGCTTGACTTTACCAATGGAGCTGGGGGTTCACTTACTTTTGAAAATACACTAATTCCATGTTTCATGTAGTTTTTTGGCTACTCAAACAATTCCCTCTAAACAAGTACATGCAAATGATAAACATAAACCTGCCATTTCATCTATGGTAAATTGGTGATGAAAAAAATGAAAAATCATGGTAAAACAACAGAAAACTCTTAAGAGCTCAAGGGGTTCACATACTTTAAAGTGGCACTGTATGTATGTATGTATGTATGTATGTATGTATGTATGTATGTATGTATGTATGTACAGTATGTACGTATGTATGCATGTATGTATGTATGTATGTATGTATGTATGTATGTATGTATGTATGTATGTATGTATGTATGTATGTATGTATGTATGTATACACCTTGTGTACTGTATGTATTTAGTGATCTACTTTGAAATACATTTTTGTTTATGATCCCATCTCTCTATTTTTATCTATTTTGTATCTATGATAACAACTGATGATACTCATTTAAAACTAATGTTAACAGGAACCAATTCAGGTAGGGTTCAATAAATATTTAATCAATCAATAACAAATAATCAATCAATAATTAATCAACAAAATGATTTACAATAAATCATTCAAGTCTCTGCCATTAGGCCTCTCTCTTCATGGCCCCTCTGCCTGCTCTCCATGGGGGGGCAATAGGCTTAGAGACCTTGCGGTGGTGGAAAACACAAGATGCCCCAGGAGGAGCTTGCTGAGGACCCTGGGTATGAGGTGGTGCCCTGGGCTCTTCACGCTTTAAGTGGGTGCGTTGTGTGGCCGCCGTGGGGGGGTTGGTTCTGCCATGGTGGACTCGGGTTTGTTGCATGGGTCCTTTCTGATGAGTTGAATCATTCTTAAGTCTTACAACTGGCTTGTATGAACACTGGCGATGGCAGAGCGGGTTCAGGTTTGCACTCTGGACAGCAGACCTCACGGGTGCAGGAACCAGACCAGCGTTGGGTTTTTGAGGCCCATGAACCAGACCAGCGTTGGGTTTATGAGGCACAGGATTCCTACCACACGCTCTGGTTGGGTTGGGATTGCACTGCATCCCCATGCTACCAGTAGAAGGCATCTTCATCCCCCCTCTATGGCCACTGGTCAGTGTCCTGTGATTAGCTGCCTGCAGTTCTTTAGATGTCAGCACTGCAGCCTTCTGGTGTGGTCCATGGTTCCCTGTCTCAGGTCTTTTTGTTTTTTCATTCTTGTTCCTCAGCTTGTGGGAGACCTGATCACGGGGCGTCTTGCGCCTACCTGGGGCACTTCTGGTGTGAGGGGCGCAGGTGAAGGGAGCCACTTTGGCCGTCTTCCGCGTGAGCTTTCTGCGTGGGGCACTGGAAGTGGGTATCAGCTGCTTAGAGACGTGTACTTTTCTGCAGGCATCCAACTTGCCTCTACCACCTACTTCAGGTTGCCCTGTGATGTCTGCAAGGCGCTTAGTTTTCTTGAGAGGATTCTCCCTGCACACCTCTTCATCTCTTTCAGGTCCACGTTTTCTTTTTCTGTCTTTCGCTGTGACACGATTGTTATCGTGACTTTTATTGGACAGGTTGGCATTAGATATGTTCTTGCCATCAGGTATCAGCGCTTGTTTCCTGACTCTGGGATATTGAAGTCTGCATGCTG
Source organism: Sprattus sprattus (assembly GCF_963457725.1). NCBI lineage: Eukaryota > Metazoa > Chordata > Actinopteri > Clupeiformes > Clupeidae > Sprattus > Sprattus sprattus. The sequence continues at coordinate 34,305,760 of NC_137920.1, forward strand.
TTATCAAACTGGTGGTAGGTTTCACCAGAGCAGTTGCTTTCGATAGTGTCTTGGTCTGATTCTTCATGTTATCTTGACCTTTGACCCTGATATCCTCATAGAGGGTACTTGCAGAGCTGCTCGTTTCTGGAGGCTGTGAGATGCTCTTGGCCTCTAACTGGCCAAGTTGGTCACCTTTAGCCACCAGGTCCTCCATGGCTGTGGTTAGCTGTAGCTCAATAGGCCACTGAACCAGAAGATGTTCACGTTCAGCCAGCACACTACAGTCCATGCCATTCCTGGTGATTGTGGCTGCCTGCTCTCTTTGCTGCTGGGCCTCTCTCTTCATGGCCTCCCTGTCTGCTCTCTGTGAGGGAGCGATGGGCACAGAGGACTCTCGGCAGTGGAAAGCAAGGGGCACACAGGGCACAGCAGTGTCACTGCTGCTCTGACTGTGGCTCCTGGCTTCCTGTCTGCCATGTTGTCCTGCTGTGACCACCAGATCCGCCATGGTGGCTGTTGGTGACTCCAGAGGCCAACTAATGGGCAGGTGTTTGCGTTCAGCCAGCACACTGCAGTCCATGCCATTCCTGGTGATTGTGGCAGCCTGCTCTCTTTGCCGCTGGGCTTCTCTCTTCATGGCCTCCCTCTCTGCTCTCTGTGAGGGAGCGATGGGCTTAGACATCTCCCTACAATGGAAGGCACGAGACACCCCAGGGAGAGTTTGATGAGCGGCATTGATATGAGGTGGTGACTCTGGGCCGCCCCACATGCCAGACTGGAGGTTGGCAATCCCATGGTGGGGTCTCTTTGGAGACACTGGATGGACCAATGAACCAGAAGCATCACCGCTGCCCGTTATCAGGTTTGGTGCGCATGCTGCCACCTCAGCGAGTCTCTTCATCTCCAGCAGGTGTTGGACTCTTGGCTGGCCTTTAGCCACCAGATCCTCCACAGTGCTGGTTATCGGTGACTCCAGAGGCCAACTAATGGGCAGATGTTTGCGTTCAGCTAGCACATTGCAGTCCATGCCATTCTTGGTGATCCTGGCAGTCTGCTCTCTTTGCCGCTGGGCCTCTCTCTTCATGGCCTCCCTGTCTGCTCTCTGTGAGGGAGCGATGGGCACAGAGGACTCTCGGCAGTGGAAAGCAAGGGGCACACAGGGCACAGCAGTGTCACCGCTGCTCTGATTGTGGCTCCTGGCTTCCTGTCTACCATGTTGTCCTGCTGTGACCACCAGATCCGCCATGGTGGCTGTTGGTGACTCCAGAGGCCAACTAATGGGCAGGTGTTTGCGTTCAGCCAGCACACTGCAGTCCATGCCGTTCCTGGTGATTGTGGCAGCCTGCTCTCTTTCCCGCTGGGCCTCTCTCTTCATGGCCTCCCTCTCTGCTCTCTGTGAGGGAGCGATGGGCTTAGACATCTCCCTACAATGGAAGGCACGAGACACCCCAGGGAGAGATGGGTGTGGGGCGTGGGTATGAGGAGGTGACCACGGGCAGTCAGGCCTCTCAAGGTCCTCATCCAGCAGGCTATTGAGGGAGCTGCCTGCAGCATCCACAGCCATCAGGGGTCTTGGCACCTGGAGCTCTGAAGACACAGCACCACCCTTGAGTATCACTCCATAGTATCCCTGAGGGTGTACAATGGGAAACACGGGGAACTCGGTCACGAGCAGGAACTGTGGCTGAGCAGTGTTGACTAGGTAGATGTAGTAGCCAGAGAGGTCCTCATGTGGCTGGTAACCACTTTCATTTGGCAAGCTAATGGCTTCAGAACCAGGCATGAAGGCTGTTGTAGAAAAAGACAAATATATTACTGAAGATGAGGTTCTGTGTTCAGTATTTATCAGGTTTAAAAGTGGTTATTCAAAGATGGAAAATGAAGGAAAACACTTACCAATGCCATGAACAAAGGTGCCAAGTGTCTGCGGTGGCAAGACTTGCTGTACACCTAAAGAAAGAAGAGGTTTTCATGAATACATCAAATGAATTAAGGGAATTTGACAAATATGGTCTACATTAAGGAACTCAACATACCTTCATCGCAGTAGAAGTAATACTTGAGATCACAAGGATGAAAAATCATCGCCATCCTGTTCTCCAAAATAAGCAATATGTCTCTCAGAAGTGAGTTGTGGGTTGCAGTTTCTCTGAAAAATTCAGTAATGGATCTCTTGAACACAAACATTCTACTTTGACAGAAGTAGAACTCTGGCGCATTCCACTTTGAAAATGGCTCCATCGATGATGTCACAACATTCTAAATCTGCCAATCTCATTGTTGGCCCCTCCCCTTATTCTTCTACTTGTGAATTTGATCAGAAAACCTTTTAAAAGGCATTGTGTTATTCTTGAACAGAGAAGTGTTTGGAAGCTTGTATTGCTACTTAATTCCATAAATGTCATGTCCTGTCCGACATTTAATAATCAATATCTAAAGTGAATCTATAATTAAGCATAGTATCTACATGTCTAGTTTTACTGCTTATTACAATGGAAATGCTTGAAACACTCCACACATTTGAAGCAATATGAAAATAATAAATTACATCATATTGATCTCATCTTTTTGTGTTGAACGGGTTTGAGAGAATTTAGGTCACACCTACATTTATACTAAAAGAAAACAGAAACCTGTGGGATGTGACCATGAACGTGCATTTGCCTACGTAACATGGCTTTTCTGAGCAAACATTTAGGGCCAGAGCCTGCACTCTGAAAAAAATGGTGGGTTGGAAACAACCCAAATTATAAGAAATGCTATAACCGTATCAACTCAATGCAACTACTCTTCTATTTACTTAGGAGAAATGATTCTCATCTGATTTTTTCATTCATATTAATTCCATTGTTATCATATTTTTATGAGTCTGCAAGTTGACCTATGCCTCCAGTGAATAAATGACTTAATTCATAGGTCTTCATCAGGGGGTCCGCGGAGGTACTGCAGGGGGGTCGCGAAATCTTTGGTTGATAAGACAATTTTTTTAATATTTCTTAAAAAAAAAAAAAAAAAAATGTCTTTCGAATCAGAATTGTTTTTATTCCCTTTCAATTCACATTAACATAAATCCAACATATTGTAGCGAACGTATAAATTGATTGCAAAGACGTTATCTTTCAGTCCAATCGACACATTCAGCTACCCACAGGAGCTCTCTCAAGCTGGGTACCGGTTCACTCACAGCACCTTTCATGCAAATACGACAGCACAGGCACTAGCCAATCAGATCGCGTTTATGCTCAAGTCTAAAGAGCGCGAAGATCAAAAATAAAGGATGGCGAACCAAACTCCATAGCTGGTCTTGTTTGTACCTATAAATTGTTAGTACGACATTTTTTTTGCTTAGATTAAAAAAAAAAATACAGAGAAATAGACACTGTACAAGGTCAAAAAACCTTAATTGTAACTGAAAAATAAGTCTGAGAGGATTTGCCAGGTGTATGAGCCCCCTAGCTAATGTTAATATGCTACTACCTACAATCTATGTTGTCAACACAACTCCTTGCGCCAGACTCCTCCTCCGTCATCCGTTGGATCGTGTCAGTCAGGAGTTATTGAAAAGAAGATACATCTCACTAATGTGGGAGGATGTGTGCCATCGACAGATGCTTGAGGATTCACTGTCCCTTCTTTATGTATGATGAAATAAAAACATATATCTGTGAATTATTTTAATAAGTTGTTATTAATTGTTAGCTCAGAGTTGTATGCAAGATGTATGTTTATAAATGGCAGTGGCAGGCCACCCTGTACCTTTCATGTTGTTAAATGTTAAATGAAATTCAATGTTAAAAAAATGTTAAGTTAAATTCATTGTTCAAAAATGTTAGGTTAAATTCAATGTTAAAAAATAAAAATGTTAATGAATATATTAACCTTTGTATTACAGTGGAATCCGCTTATAGTGGTCACGTTTGTCCAGAGCCAATTTGAACACTATAAGCGGATGATTACTAAAACCAAATTTACCGTTATTTTACTTATTTTTTATGCAGAATATAATTTGTATGGTTTTTCAATGAGAACAATGAAATGAAACGGATAGCTTCCACATTTACTGAATTTTATTACAGTATCATGCAAGTTTAATAAGCCTACATATACCTGTACTGCGCTGTCGTCCAGAAAGGAATCATGGTAAAAAAATACAATAACTAGGCCTACACGTAATAATAAGAATGATTTTTAATAATTTTAAAATTATTTTTTGCACATGTTTACATTCATAAAATGGCCAAAAATGAACATTATAAGCAGATTTCTTGATTACTATAAACAAATTATTTAAACAGCATTTGTATAGAAATGATTCGGTCCCTAGCCTTTTGAACACTATAAGCGGTTGATTGCTATATCCGTGACCACTATAAGCGGATTCCACTGTATTTGAATAGCTTAGTATTGAATACACAATAACAGGGTAGCTATCTTTATTTGGCAATAGGCCCAGTATATTATAAACAAAATGTTATGCAATTTATATAGTAGGGGGTCCCTGCTCATCTCGCCATCAGTTTGGGGGTCCCTGGCCTGAAAAATGTTGAAGACCCCTGACTTAGTGGCTTAATTAATGTAATCATAATTGTATTCTCTCTCCTTTCTTTCTCTTTGCATAAGACATTGACTATGACATCTCTGATTTTCCTTTCTCTTGTTTGATGGTCTCTTGCAAACAAACCGGCATAAAAACTCAAAGAAGCAAACTTCATCTGTCTTAAAAATCATCTTTGCTTTGGCACTCTCTCTATTGTCCGTAGATAGGGGGATTATGGTCCTCCTGATGTTCCAAATCATCAAACTCTGTCCAGCCTGGCTCAAAAGCAGAAATCAGAGGTGCAGGTGCAGCACGCCAGCGCACCACTTTAGTTCCCCCCCAAAGTTTGATAACACAACAAATGGGCACATCTAGCTAGCATAGATTAATTGCTACATGGCTAAGCTTCAGAAGACATATGTTTTGCCAATGTTCATTTGTTGATTTGGTTTGTAAACTGAATATTACTGTTGTGAAATTCTTGTCCATAGTTAAGTTATATAGGCAGCCACTTCACCAAACCGCTACATTGAAGTTAGTTATAGTTATAGCACAGCGACACAGGGTCTTGCATGCAAACTAACTTTCTTTTGCTCTACCCTGGCACCAATATCGTACACGGACTACATTCACATCTGTTGGCCTTGAAAATGGCTACATAGGCGGAGAGGACACAGCTTCCGTATTGGACATTCCAGTATTACGTAATTTCCCCCCCCAAAAATCTTATTTTAGGTTTCTGATAAAACACTCATTTACTGTATTTGCAATTACAGTAAAGTAAATTTACAACACTTGTCAATTGTGACATCTATTGTGAGAGGAAAACCGACATATGAACACTGTCAGCAGATTCTTGGCTTGGATTGACATATTTCAGCATTTTAGTTAATGATTAATCAGAGTTACAAATTGATAGTATATTTCATGAAAATTATTTATGAGACCTTGGTACACACCATGCTGCATCTGGGGTTAGGGCCTTTATGTGTTCAACTTAATTGATCTGCTGGTGTGTTTAAATATTAAGTCGGGTGAGAACACCAACATTTTATTTGTGCCATTCTCAGGATAGCACCAACATTGGTGTCCATCGTGAGATGAGTTTCATCATGTATGCAGAATTGCACTCATATTTATTTGGCACCTGTCCACAAAGATAAACTACCTGCATTCATTAGTGTCTTCCATGTAAGGATGGTGACATATTGTCCCTACATATATTCCAAACCTTGTGTGAAGACAAAGCCAATGTCCTTACATCATAGATGCACAAGTGTAAAAGAAAACAACAAATCCCTTATACATTTCAGCAATCGAGGCTTAATTCAAATGTACCACGTTTCATGTATAGACAGTCATGTGCATCTTGGTTGAGAGCAACTGTCATTGTGTCACTGTGTGGTCATAAATATCTGAATCTACACCTGCATCTTAAATGTCATTTATATTTAAAGTGCCGTTTTGAAGCGTTGCGTGGCTGTATGATTTTAACTGATATTTTTGGCAAAGGAAGATCCTGACGTGATCTGCCACACATTCCCTTGATTCGTTTAAAACAGGTTTCTAAATGTCTGGATGATGCCATCATTACTTCTCTCTGGCATCATGTATGTATGTATGTATGTATGTATGTATGTATGTATGTATGTATGTATGTACACACCTTGTGTACTGTATGTATTTAGTGATCTACTTTTAAATACATTTTTGTTTATAATCCCATCTCTCTATTTGTATCTATTTTGTATCTATGATAACAACTGATGATACTCATTTAAATCTAATGTAAACAGGAACCAATTCAGGTAGGGTTCAATACATATTTAATCAATCAAAAACAAATAATCAATCAATAATCAATCAATCAATAATTAATCAACAAAATGATTTACAATAAATCATTCAAGTCTCTGCCATTAGGCCTCTCTCTTCATGGCCCCTCTGCCTGCTCTCCATGGGGGGGCAATAGGCTTAGAGACCTTGCGGTGGTGGAAAACACAAGATGCCCCAGGAGGAGCTTGCTGGGGACCCTGGGTATGAGGTGGTGCCCTGGGCTCTTCACGCTTTAAGTGGGTGCGTTGTGTGCCCGCCGTGGGGGGGTTGGTTCTGCCATGGTGGACTCGGGTTCGTTGCATGGGTCCTTTCTGATCAGAATGGGTTGAGTCATTCTGAAGTCTTCTTACTGGCCTGTTTACTGAACACTGGTGATGGCAGAGTGGGTTCAGGTTTGCACTCTGGACAGCAGACCTCACGGGTGCAGGAACCAGACCAGCGTTGGGTTTATGAGGCCCATGAACCAGACCAGCGTTGGGTTTTTGAGGCCCAGGATTCCTAGCGCATGCTTTGGTTGGGTTCGGATTGCGCTGCATCCCCATGCTACCAGTAGAAGGCATCTTCATCCCCCCTCTATGGCCACTTGTCAGTGTCCTGTGATTAGCTGTCTGCAGTTCATTAGATGTCAGCACTGCAGCCTTCTGGTGTGGTCCATGGCTCCCTGTCTCAGGTCTTTTTGTTTTTTCATTCTTGTTCCCCAGCTTGTGGAAGACCTGATCAAGGGGCATCTTGCGCCTACCTGGGGCACTTCTGGTGTGAGGGGCGCAGGTGAAGGGAGCCACTTTGGTGGTCTTCCGCGTGAGCTTCCTGCGTGGGGCACTGGAAGTGGGTATCAGCTGCTTAGAGACGTGTACTTTTCTGCAGGCATCCAACTTGCCTCTACCACCTACTTCAGGTTGCCCTGTGATGTCTGCAAGGCGCTTAGTTTTCTTGAGAGGATTCTCCCTGCACACCTCTTCATCTCTTTCAGGTCCACGTTTTCTTTTTCTGTCTTTCGCTGTGCCACGATTGTTATCGTGACTTTTATTGGACAGGTTGGCATTAGATATGTTCTTGCCATCAGGTATCAGCGCTTGTTTCCTGACTCTGGGATTTTGAAGTCTGCATGCTGGTCTCAAATTGGTGGTAGGTTTCACCAGAGCAGTTTTCTTCGATCCAAAATATGGTTTCTTGGTTTGATTCTTCATGTTATCTTGACCTTTGACCCTGAGATCCTCATAGACGGTATTTGCAGAGCTGCTCGTTTCTGGAGGCTGTGAGATGCTCTTGGCCTCTAACTGGCCAAGTTGGTCACCTTTAGCCACCAGGTCCTCCATGGCTGTGGTTAGCTGTAGCTCAATAGGCCACTGAACCAGAAGATGTTCACGTTCAGCCAGCACACTACAGTCCATGCCATTCCTGGTGATTGTGGCTGCCTGCTCTCTTTGCTGCTGGGCCTCTCTCCTCATGGCCTCCCTCTCTGCTCTCTGTGAGGGAGTGATGGGCACAGAGGACTCTCGGCAGTGGAAAGCAAGGTGCACACGTGGCACAGCAGTGTCACTGCTGCTCTGACTGTGGCTCCTGGCTTCCTGTCTGCCGTGTTGTCCTGCTGTGGCCACCAGATCCGCCATGGTGGCTGTTGGTGACTCCAGAGGCCAACTAATGGGCAGGTGTTTGCGTTCAGCCAGCACACTGCAGTCCATGCCGTTTCTGCCGTTTCTGGTAGCCTGCTCTCTTTGCCGCTGGGCTTCTCTCTTCATGGCCTCCCTGCCTGCTCTCTGTGAGGGAGCGATGGGCTTAGACATCTCCCTACAATGGAAGGCACGAGACACCCCAGGGAGAGTTGGATGAGCGGCATTGATATGAGGTGGTGACTCGGGGCCTCCCCACATGCCAGACTGGAGGTTGGCAATGCCATGGTGGGGTCTCTTTGGAGACACTGGATGGACCAATGAACCAGAAGCATCACCGCTGCCCGTTATCAGGTTTTGTGCGCATGCTGCCACCTCAGCGAGACTCTTCATCTCCAGCAGGTGTTGGACTCTTGGCTGGCCTGTAGCCACCAGATCCTCCACAGTGCTGGTTATCGGTGACTCAAGAGGCCAACTAATGGGCAGGTGTTTAGGTTCAGCCAGCACATTGCAGTCCATGCCGTTCTTGGTGATCCTTGCTGCATGCTCTCTTTGCAGCTGGGCTTCTCTCTTCATGGCCTCCCTGTCTGCTCTCTGTGAGGGAGCGATGGGCTTAGACACCTCCCTACAATGGAAGGCACGAGACACCCCAGGGAGAGATGGGTGTGGGGCGTGGGTATGAGGAGGTGACCTCGGGCAGTCAGGCCTCTCAAGGTCCTCATCCAGCAAGCTATTGAGGGAGCTGCCTGCAGCATCCACAGCCATCAGGGGTCTTGGCACCTGGAGCTCTGAAGACACAGCACCACCCTCGCGTATAACTCCATAGTATCCCTGAGGGTGTACAATGGGAAACACGGGGAACTCGGTCATGAGCAGGAGCTGTGGCTGAGCAGTGTTGACTAGGTAGATGTAGTAGCCAGAGAGGTCCTCATGTGGCTGGTAACCATTGTCATTTGGCAAGCTAATAGCTTCAGAACCAGGCATGAAGGCTGTTGTAAAAAAAAGACAAATATATTACTGAAGATGACGTTCTGTGTTCAGTATTTATCAGGTATAAAAGTGGTTATTCAAAGATGGAAAACGAAGGAAAACACTTACCAATGCCATGAACAAAGGTGCCAAGTGTCTGCGGTGGCAAGACTTGCTGTACATCTAAAGAAATAAGAGGTTTTCATGAATACATCAAATGAATTAAGGGAATTTGACTATTATGGTCTACATTAAGGAACTCAACATACCTTCATCGCAGTAGAAGTAATACTTGAGATCACAAGGATGAAAAATCATCGCCATCCTGTTCTCCAAAATAAGCAATATATCTCTCAGAAGTGAGTTGTAGGTTGCAGTTTCTCTGAAAAATTCAGTAATGGATCTCTTGAACACAAACGTTCTACTTTGACAGAAGTAGAACTCTGGCGCATTCCACTTTGAAAATGGCTCCATCGATGATGTCACAACATTCTAAATGAGCCAATCTCATTGTTGGCCCCTCCCCTTATTCTTCTACTTGTCAATTTGATCCGAAAACCTTTAAAAGCATTTAATATTTGTAATTCTTGAACAGAGGAGTGTTCAATGTTTGGAAGCTTCGAGTGCCACTTAATTCCCCCATACATGTCATGTCCTGTCAGACATTAACTGAACAAAATCTTAAAGTGAAGCTATTATGGAGCATAGTATTTTAGCTTTCCTGAAAACACTAAATATCTAGTTTTACTGCTTATTACATTGGAAATGCTTGAAACACGCCACACATTTGAAGCAATATGAAAATAATAAATTACATCATATCAATCTAATCTATTTGTGTTGAACGGGTTTGAGAGAATTAAAGTCACATTTAAATTAATTAAAAAAAAATAAAACAGAAACCTGTGGGATGTAACCAAGACAGTGCGTTTGCCTGAGTAAACATTTAGGGCCAGAGCCTGCACTCTGAAAAAATGGTGGGTTGAAAATAACCCTAATTATAAGAAATGCTATAACTGTATCAACTCAATGCAACTACTCTTTTATTTAATCAGGAGCAATTATTCTCATCTGACTGTTTCATTCATTTTAATTCAGCTGTTATCATAATTGTTATGAGTCTGCAAGTCGACCTATGCCTCCAGTGAATAGATGACTTAATGGCTCAATTAATTGAATCATTATTATTGTCTCTATCCCTTCTTTCTCTTTGCATAAGACATTGACTATGACATCTCTGATTTTCCTTTCTCTTGTTTGCAGGTCTCTTGAAAACAAACCGGCATAAAACACACTGAACAAACTTCTTCTGTCTCAAAAAATCATCTCTTCTTTGGCACTCTCTCTATTGACTGTACATGGGGGGATGGTGGTCCTGATGTTCCAAATCATCAAACGCTGTCCAGCCTGGTTCAAAAGCAGGCATCAGAGGTGCAGGAGCAGCACGCCAGCGCACCACTTTAGTTTCCCCCCAAAGTTTGATAACACAACAACTGGGCACATCTAGTTAGCATAGCATAGTCGCAATATGGCTACGCTTTGGATGACATATGTTTTGCCAATGTTCATGTGTTGATTTGGTTTGCTAACTGAATATTACTGTTGTAATATTCTTGTTCATAGTGAGGTTATTTAGGTAGCCGCTTCGCCAAACTGATACATTGATGTTAGTTATATGTAGCAGTACGGCTTTAAGCTGACGTCACTGCTCCGTCTAACTTCTCCCCGTCTGTCTAATTTGTTAGTAATTAGGTGGCACTCTTGTCAGTCTCTACAGCCCCTATAAATTCACAACGAGGTGCCAACTGGGCATGTGTCATACTCCACGGTACCTGTTGGTGTCAAGCTCAGGTCCACCGGTTGGTGGTAGGTATGACCATGTCTGGTTGGTTCCCCATTCCCAGCTCTTCGGTTTCACACCGAGTCAAAGTGTATGTCAGTTGTGTGCTACGTGCAGGTATGTGTGGGTCCTTCTTTTTATGAATGAACGGTTGTGTTTTAGCTAGATACTCAACTGTGCTCTGTGTACTGTGCTTAGATAACAGACACATCGTAGCTGCTGCCTGTATCGTCCTGTGTGCTGTGCCCCCGGATGCTTGGTAGGCTAGCTTACTGTTCCTTTTTAATATTAGTACTCCTGGCGTTCGTGTGACTAACGTACCTATATGTCTCCCATAGGAATTAGCTGGGGCCGGTTGACAACGCTGCTGTTTTGCTTACACTGGTTTTACCACTAGCTTCTAGCTAGCGTCTCACACGCTGTCTTGTGGCCTGCTGTGGCGAGTGGCCTCACGTCTCGTCCTCCCTCCAAGCAGCGTGTTTGTGTGTGTCTCCGTGTATTATTGTCGTTTCATATTTCTTCTCTGTTTCTTGGTGTTTGCCTCAGTTGGCTACATTTGTTTTGGTTCTGTTTGTTTCGTTCTTTATTTCTTTCTGTTTGTTTCTTTATTTTTGTTAACTGTGCTGGGTGCCCAAGGCTTGGTGGTCTATCCTCTCCCTCCCTTAGTGGGGGTGCTATCTCCCGTGTGTGCGTGCATTGGAACTCATTGACGTGTGACTACACCTTCTTCACTAGGTTTGAGTGTGTGCGCGGTGCACGTGTGCTGTGACCTTCTGGAGGTAATACCCCACTTCCCTGATAACTCTGCCTGACTGGTAAGCCTCAGTCCAGCTTGTGTGTTCTGTGGATTTGTCTGTGTTGTCCTGTGTCTGTCTCTTAATCGTGTATTGTAGTTTACATTGGTGTAATTCAATAAAATATATTTATGGAAACACGCCTCCGCTTCCTCAGTTCACGAACCTGTGTGCCCCTAGAGGGCTAGTTTATCACCTTAACTATTTCCTTGGGCGCAATCCCCAAGGTGGCGTAGTCGTGCTCTGGTTAGTCCTAGCTCCATCCCTGTGTCATGCCACATATAGTTATAGCATACCGACTCAGGGTCTTGCATGCAAACTAACTATCTTTTGCTCTAACCAGGCACCAATATCGTACACGGACTACATTCACATCTGTTGGCCTTGAACATAGCTACACAGGCGGAGAGGACACTCAAAGCTTCCGTTTTGGAGATTCCTACCCTCAACCGAGCACATACAGAACATTCAAAAGCAGAACAAAGGAACAGACTTTCTGGCATAAACAACAAGCTCACACACTCACTCTCTCTCACTCACACTCACACTCACACTCACACACACACACACACACACACACACACACACACACACATACTCCCCTTATTTAATTAATTAGGTACATCTAGCTAGATGTTTTCCTTTTGATAATTTTGTAAATAAATTCATTAATTGTATATGCTGGTGTATTTAATGTTGCACAATAGGGAATGCTGCCAACCTCTACTATTCAAAACTCACAAGACCTTCAACCTTTTTACTAGATATTGATATAGTATTTTTTAATTAAATTGTTAATCACAGTTACAAATTGATAGTATATTTTATGAGAATGATTTGTGACTGATTTTTTAGTTTTGACCACCTTGGTACACACCATGCTGCATTTAGGGTTAGGGCCTTTATGTGTTCAACTTAATTGATCTGTTGGTGTGTTTTTAATATTTAGTCGGATGAGATCACCAACATTTTATTGGTGCCATTCTCAGGATAGCGCCAACATCATAGACATATATAGATGTACATGGGTCTACAATCAGACGAAAATTGTTGGTTTTGATCGTGACCAAATAATTCTATCTCGGACTCATCTGTCCAAAGAAGGGACTTCCAGAAGGCCTTTGGTTTATCCAAGTGCTCTCTGGCAAAGTTGAAAAGGGCAGTTTTGTTCTTTCTTGAGAGCAGAGGCTTCCTTCTAGCAACCTGATCATGAATGTCATGTCTAGTCAATTTCCGTCTGATTGTAGACCCATGTACATTTACCACAGATGCTGCCAGAGAGGTCCGAAACTCTTTAGAGGTGATGTGTGGGTTGACTTTTACCTGATTTACTCTTCTTCTGGTGCTTCTTGGTGATCGTCTTGATGGGCGTCCACTTCTAGGCAGAGATGCGGTCATGTTGAATGCCCTCCATTTCTAAATTATTTGTCTTGGATGGATGGATGGAGCTGGAATATTTTGGAGATGTTCTTATAGCTTTCCCAAGACTGATGGGCTGTCAGTACCTTCTTCCTGATGTTCTCGGATATCTGGTTTCCTCTCGGCATGGTTGATCTGTGTGGGTACACTTTGGCACTACAGTAGTTTGGTTGGTTTCCTCTCTCTTTTAATCTGTGTTGCCAAACCCTTTTCCTAAGGATGTCTCAGTTGATTGGTTTGCTTAATTGACTAATTAAGCACCCAAATATGTTTCACCGAATCTGTTACCTGCTTGACTTTACCAATGGAGCTGGGGGTTCACTTACTTTTGAAAATACACTAATTCCATGTTTCATGTAGTTTTTTGGCTACTCAAACAATTCCCTCTAAACAAGTACATGCAAATGATAAACATAAACCTGCCATTTCATCTATGGAAAATTGGTGATGAAAAAAATGAAAAATCATGGTAAAACAACAGAAAACTCTTAAGAGCTCAAGGGGTTCACATACTTTAAAGTGGCACTGTATGTATGTATGTATGTATGTATGTATGTATGTATGTATGTATGTATGTATGTATGTATGTATGTATGTATGTATGTATACACCTTGTGTACTGTATGTATTTAGTGATCTACTTTGAAATACATTTTTGTTTATGATCCCATCTCTCTATTTGTATCTATTTTGTATCTATGATAACAACTGATGATACTCATTTAAAACTAATGTTAACAGGAATCAATCCAGGTAGGGTTCAATAAATATTTAATCAATCAATAACAAATAATCAATCAATAATCAATCAATCAATAATTAATCAACAAAATGATTTACAATAAATCATTCAAGTCTCTGCCATTAGGCCTCTCTCTTCATGGCCCCTCTGCCTGCTCTCCATGGGGGGGCAATAGGCTTAGAGACCTTGCGGTGGTGGAAAACACAAGATGCCCCAGGAGGAGCTTGCTGGGGACCCTGGGTATGAGGTGGTGCCCTGGGCTCTTCACGCTTTAAGTGGGTGCGTTGTGTGCCCGCCGTGGGGGGGTTGGTTCTGCCATGGTGGACTCGGGTTCGTTGCATGGGTCCTTTCTGATGAGTTGAATCATTCTTAAGTCTTACAACTGGCTTGTTTACTGAACACTGGCGATGGCAGAGCGGGTTCAGGTTTGCACTCTGGACAGCAGACCTCACGGGTGCAGGAACCAGACCAGCGTTGGGTTTTTGAGGCCCATGAACCAGACCAGCGTTGGGTTTTTGAGGCCCATGAACCAGACCAGCGTTGGGTTTATGAGGCACAGGATTCCTACCACACGCTCTGGTTGGGTTCGGATTGCGCTGCATCCCCATGCTACCAGTAGAAGGCATCTTCATCCCCCCTCTATGGCCACTGGTCAGTGTCCTAGGATTAGCTGCCTGCAGTTCTTTAGATGTCAGCACTGCAGCCTTCTGGTGTGGTCCATGGTTCCCTGTCTCAGGTCTTTTCGTTTTTTCATTCTTGTTCCCCAGCTTATGGGAGTGCTGATCAAGGGGCATCTTGCGCCTACCTGGGGCACTTCTGGTGTGAGGGGCGCAGGTGAAGGGAGCCACTTTGGCCGTCTTCCGCGTGAGCTTTCTGCGTGGGGCACTGGAAGTGGGTATCAGCTGCTTAGAGACGTGTACTTTTCTGCAGGCATCCAACTTGCCTCTACCACCTACTTCAGGTTGCCCTGTGATGTCTGCAAGGCGCTTAGTTTTCTTGAGAGGATTCTCCCTGCACACCTCTTCATCTCTTTCAGGTCCACGTTTTCTTTTTTTGTCTTTCGCTGTGACACGATTGTTATCGTGACTTTTATTGGACAGGTTGGCATTAGATATGTTCTTGCCATCAGGTATCAGCGCTTGTTTCCTGACTCTGGGATATTGAAGTCTGCATGCTGTTATCAAACTGGTGGTAGGTTTCACCAGAGCGGTTGCTTTCGATAGTGTCTTGGTCTGATTCTTCATGCTATCTTGACCTTTGACCCTGAGATCCTCATAGAGGGTCCTTGCAGAGCTGCTCGTTTCTGGAGGCTGTGAGATGCTCTTGGCCTCTAACTGGCCAAGTTGGTCACCTTTGGCCACCAGGTCCTCCATGGCTGTGGTAAGCTGTAGCTCAATAGGCCACTGAACCAGAAGATGTTCACGTTCAGCCAGCACACTACAGTCCATGCCATTCCTGGTGATTGTGGCTGCCTGCTCTCTTTGCTGCTGGGCCTCTCTCTTCATGGCCTCCCTGTCTGCTCTCTGTGAGGGAGCGATGGGCACAGAGGACTCTCGGCAGTGGAAAGCAAGGGGCACACATGGCACAGCAGTGTCACCGCTGCTCTGACTGTGGCTCCTGGCTTCCTGTCTGCCATGTTGTCCTGCTGTGACCACCAGATCCGCCATGGTGGCTGTTGGTGACTCCAGAGGCCAACTTATGGGCAGGTGTTTAGGTTCAGCCAGCACACTGCAGTCCATGCCATTCCTGGTGATTGTGGCAGCCTGCTCTCTTTGCCGCTGGGCTTCTCTCTTCATGGCCTCCCTGCCTGCTCTCTGTGAGGGAGCGATGGGCTTAGACATCTCCCTACAATGGAAGGCACGAGACACCCCAGGGAGAGATGGGTGTGGGGCGTGGGTATGAGGAGGTGACCTCGGGCAGTCAGGCCTCTCAAGGTCCTCATCCAGCAGGCTATTGAGGGAGCTGCCTGCAGCATCCACAGCCATCAGGGGTCTTGGCACCTGGAGCTCTGAAGACACAGCACCACCCTCGAGTATCACTCCATAGTATCCCTGAGGGTGTACAATGGGAAACACGGGGAACTCGGTCACGAGCAGGAACTGTGGCTGAGCAGTGTTGACTAGGTAGATGTAGTAGCCAGAGAGGTCCTCATGTGGCTGGTAAGCATTTTCACTTGGCAAGTTATTGGCTTCAGAACCAGGCATGAAGGCTGTTGTAGAAAAAGACAAATATATTACTGAAGATGACGTTCTGTGTTCAGTATTTATCAGGTATAAAAGTAGTTATTCAAAGATGGAAAATGAAGGAAAACACTTACCAATGCCATGAACAAAGGTGCCAAGTGTCTGCAGTGGCAAGACTTGCTGCACACCTAAAGAAAGAAGAGGTTTTCATGAATACATCAAATGAATTAAGCGAATTTGACAATTATGGTCTACATTTAGGAACTCAAAATACCTTCATCGCAGCGGAGGTAATACTTGAGATCACAAGGATGAAAAATCATCGCCATCCTGTTCTCCAAAATAAGCAATATATCTCTCAGAAGTGAGTTGTGGGTTGCAGTTTCTCTGAAAAATTCAGTAATGGATCTCTTGAACACAAACATTCTACTTTGACAGAAGTAGAACTCTGGCGCATTCCACTTTGAAAATGGCTCCATCGATGATGTCACAACATTCTAAATCTGCCAATCTCATTGTTGGCCCCTCCCCTTATTCTTCTACTAGTGAATTTGATCAGAAAACCTTTTAAAAGCATTTAATATTTGTAATTCTTGAACAGAGGAGTGTTCAGTGTTTGGAAGCTTGAAGTGCCACTTAATTCCCCCATACATGTCATGTCCTGTCAGACATTTACTGAACAAAATCTTAAAGTGAAGCTATTATGAAGCATAGTATTTTAGCTTTCCTGAAAACACTACATATCTAGTTTCACTGCTTATTACATTGGAAATGCTTGAAACACGCCACACATTTGAAGCAATATAAAAATAATAAATTACATCATACTAATCTAATCTATTTGTGTTGAACGTGTTTGAGAGAATTTAAGTCACATTTAAATTCATAACCTGTGGGATGTAACCAAGAACGTGCGTTTGCCTACGTAACATGGCTTTTCTGAGTAAACATTTAGGGCCAGAGCCTGCACTCTGAAAAAATGGTGGGTTGATAATAACCCAAATTATAAGAAATGCTATAACCGTTTCAACTCAATGCAACTACTCTTCTATTTAATTAGGAGAAATTATTCTCATCTGACTGTTTCATTCATTTTAATTCAGTTGTTATCATATTTGTATGAGTCTGCAAGGTGACCTATGCCTCCAGTGAATAAATGACTTAATGGCTTAATGGCTTAATTAATGTAATCATTATTGTATTCTCTCTCCTTTCTTTCTCTTTGCATAAGACATTGGCTATCACTCTCTCTATTGTCTGTACATGGGGGGATGGTGGTCCTGATGTTCCAAATCATCAAACGCTGTCCAGCCTGGTTCAAAAGCAGGCATCAGAGGTGCAGGAACAGCACGCCAGCGCACCACTTTAGTTTCCCCCCAAAGTTTGATAACACAACAACTGGGCACATCTAGCAGGCATAGAATAATCGCTACATGGCTACGCTTTGGATGACATACTGTATGCTTGGCCAATGTTCATTTGTTGATTTGGTTTGTAAACTGAATATTACTGTTGTGATATTCTTGTCCATAGTTAGGTTATATAGGTAGCCACTTCACCAAACCGCTACATTGATGTTAGTTATAGTTATAGCACAGCGACACAGGGTCTTGCATGCAAACTAACTATCTTTTGCTCTAACCAGGCACCAATATCGTACACGGACTACATTCACATCTGTTGGCCTTGAACATAGCTACACAGGCGGAGAGGACACTCAAAGCTTCCGTTTTGGAGATTCCTACCCTCACCCGAGCACATACAGAACATTGAAAAGCAGAACAAAGGAACAGACTTTCTGGCATAAGCCACAGGCTCACACACTCACTCTCTCTCACTCAGACACACACACACACACACACACACACACACACACACACGCACACACTCCCCTTAGTTAATTAGTTAGGTACATCTAGTTAGATGTTTTTCTTTTGATCATTTTGTGAATAAATGGATTCATTGTATATGCTGGTCTATTTAATGTTGGACAATAGGGAATGCTGCCAACCAATCAATCTTACAAATTCATATTCAAACTCTGATGGCACAGATTTACTTCCATACCAACCTCTAATATTCAGAACTAACACGACCTTAAACCTTTACTAGATATTGATATAGTCCTGTTAATTAAATGATTAATCAGAGTTAAAAATTGATAGTATATTTCATGAGAATGATTAATGAGAAACCTGGTAGACACCATGCTGCATCTGGGGTAAGGGCCTTTATGTGTTCAACTTAATTGATCTGCTGGTGTGTTTAAATATTTATACCAACATATACCAACATTTTATTGGTGCCATTCTCAGGATAGCACCAACATTATCTTGGTGGCCATCGTGAGGAGAGTTTCATCATGTATGCAGAATTGCACTCACATTTATTTGGCACCTGTCCACAAAGATAAACTACCTACATTCATTGGTGTCTTCCGTGTGAGGATGGTGACCTATTGTCCCTACATATATTTCTACCCTTGTGTGAGGACAAAGCCAATGTCCTTACATCATAGATGCACAAGTGTAAAAGGAAACAACAAATCCCTTTTACATTTCAGCAATCGAGGCTCAATTCAAATGTAGGCCTACCATGTTTAATTTATAGACAGTCATGTGCATCTTGGTTAAAAGCAACTGTCATTGTGACACTGTGGTCATAAATATCTGTATTTACACCTGCATGTTAAAATATAATTCATATCTAAAGTGCCGTTTTTGAAGCATTGCGTGGCTGTATGAATTTAACGGTTTTTCCTGACATGATCTGCCAGACATTCCCTTGATACGGGTGAGAGACGATGACTGAGGCGGAACAGCGCCCTTCTGTAGCAGTAGGAAAGGTTCAAGTCATGCAAAACATCACAGTAAGCAGGATATGCAGTTTAACAAGGGGAAGTGGCTCAGAGATTAGTCTCCTTCCGTCAGTAAATGCACCTGCCCTTTTCGCTTTGGCGCTTCGATATGAAAACCGTGGATGACTCAGTAACTACCTTTGAATACATATCAGTTAAGTAGTAATTATAAGAACTCATATTTGTTCAGATAGGTTCGGTTAATCATCACACGTCGTGTCTTCCAATTATACACCATTGAAAGAGAAGCCAGAAAAAGTAACGTATCGAGTGGAGGAGGACTTGGGCTAATTGTGCGCACATCGTGTTGATGTTCTTGCTGTTGCTAAAGTGGTACGTGGTAGGTAAGGACAAACTCTTCATGTTTTACAGTGCGTTATTTTATAATGCCTTACAGGTGTCCAAGCTCCTTCTCTATATTGGTCGACGTGTGGTTTACACAAAAAAACTGTCTGCTTTCATTATTTACGTCTATTTGTTGGGCTGTTAAATTAAACGTGCTTATAGTTAATAGTTTCGTTATATATTGCTGCTTCATTAATCAATGGCGACGCGGTCGCAAACGAATGTCATATGTCATGGTATTCTGCAGGTTAGACTGTCATTATCAAATAAATAGATCGTAGTATTATGTATTATTTTAATGATCCTTGGACATATATATTTGTTTTTGCACTGGGTCTTCTTGTGTTGGGTTTATGTGCGGATGTTTCAGAGCGAGTTTGGGTTTGAAATGGTGACGGGGGTAAGTTGACTCCAGTGAGCCCACACATCAGCGACGTCTAGGCTCCAGTCGTGCCAATGAGCCTGTCTGGTGTTGTAATTAAAGTCTCCCAATTTGAATAGGCTAAACTATGCAAAGCAGTGGCTGCCTGGGGCCTCTTTCTTAAGGGCAGCTTTTCCGTTCTCAGACACAACCAGACCATGGCCAGGTTTCTATGGAGCTGTCTGCACCATCACTTTAACACCAACATAATCCATATCTCTGTATGTTATGTTAGGTATGCTAGGTATATCCATGCTGCTTTGCAATAGGTTCTTCATCGCGAGTAGAACAGTATTTTTTTCATTGCTGTTAGAAAATGTACTTATAATAATGAAAATAAGGAGCTGGTACAGTGGGGAAATAAGGTCAGCCAAAGCCAATGTAGCAGCCAAAGAACTGACAGAGTGGTTTTTCTAACTTATCAAAAGGCTAATCAGTTCCCTCGTACATTGTGTCTTTCAATGAGTCACTTTCATCCTGCCTGTTTATCAGTTCAGTTTGGGTCCATGGAGCACCTGTTGCTTCCTGTATGTAGTGTTCCTCAGGCGACACGTCCCATTTACAAACTGCCGCGGGGGGGAAGGAGGGCAACTGTCACAACCATGATGACATCCCCCGTGCTTTCACACCACACACTGTCTGTCTTCCTGCTCCGCCACTAAACGACAAGTCAGGCACAGACACAGACAACAGCGAATGTGGTACAGCATTAGTCCTATGACAGGCCGCACTCTATACCAAAGGAAAGGAGTAGGATGAGAAGGCTGAGGGGAAGGCTTTAAGGACTAGCACAAAACTAAGAGAGAAAAGAAGGCTGGAAGAAAATGTGTCGTTTGCACAAGTGTACTAAGCATATATGAACACACACACACGCACGCATACACACAAACACACATACACACACACACACGCACACACACACACACACACACACACACACACATGTGAGATGGCAGACAGCAGAACTGTTTGATCTTATGTGGAGTGTTAAGAAAGTAAGCTCTCACACAGAGCAGCAGCAGAGTGACTGCTGCTTCAGAGAAGTGCTCACGCAGGAGGGTTATTTATCGCATTGATCTCAACGTGTCATTTCCCTTTCTCTCTCTCTCTCTCTCTCTCTCTCTCTTTCTTCTGCGTCTCTGTTTCCCTCCCTCTATTATCACACCTCAGCATAAGGGGAACGGTGCTCTTGAGCTCCCTCCGCCATGGAGGCCAATGGCAAGTTTGACTTTAGTGCTACCGCTGAGGACGAGCTGAGCTTTAAAAAAGGAGACACGCTCAAGGTGAGTCCATGAATGAGCATGACACACACACACACACACACACACACACACACACACACACACACAGACACACACACACACACACACACACACACACTCACACTCACTCACAGAGAGAGAGAGAGGATATCAAGATACAAGGGTTAGTAAAGGTAGTAATGAACCTCTAGAGTCTACACAATTTTACTCCTGACATTTGACCTGCTATCGCACAATTGTACAGTGGTCAGTGGTTTTCTGACAGACCACCTTATTTGGTCAAGAGGAGTAAGTAAATTGTAATCAGTGGCGTAAACAGTAACAACAGCCAGAACAACTACATGTGTATGCTTAGCCATTAGCCAGTCGTGGATAGTAATGGTTGAAGGTCAATGGTCAAAGTATTACTGCCTAGGAATGCTTCGTCATGCCATTTTGTGTAAGGGGAATTATGGTTTGTAACATTGCTATCTCTGTTTAAGATCTTAGGGACCAACGATGACTGGTTTAAGGCAGAAATGCACGGCCAAGAAGGTTTTGTGCCCAAAAACTACCTCAGCATTGACCTCCCCAGGTGAGGCCAGGCTTAACTTGAACAAGCATGTGCTAGTCTGTATCTCTGTTGGTTTTCACTTCTTATGCCCATGTTATGCATCTGACTGAAAAAGCTGAACTGATAATGTTTCACAAGTAGCTTCCTGTTGTTGTGTGCGTGTAAACTTTTGTGGGCAAGACAGAGGAGGGAAGAGATGAAACATGTATGTCAAAAGTGAGATACAGTATAGAGTGGTAGAGGGGGCATTTGTAAACACCTGTCTGTATTTAAGGTTTTACTTGTGTGTCGTGGTTTACCAAAGACTGTGTGTGAGAGATAGAGAGAGAGCGAGAGAGAGAGAGACAGCCAGACAGAGAGAGCGAGAGAGACAGATATGGAAAGCCTGACACCTGTGTATTGTTCCTGCTTTCAGATGGTGGCAGGAAAACACCACAAGAGACACAGACAGACAGACAGAGAGAGAGAGAGAGAGAGAGAGAGAGAGACAGACACAGAGACAGAGAGATAGAGACAGACAGACAGGCAGAGAGACAGACATAAAGACAGAGAGACAGACAGTGACAGAGACAGACAGTGACAGACAGACAGAAAGAGCTTGACACCTGTGTGTTGTTCCTGCTTCCAGCTGGTTCCAAGAGAACACCGGCCGGCACGAGGCCCAGGAGACGCTCCTCTCCAGGCCCGTCGGCTCCTTCATCATCCGCGGCAGCCAGAGCTCCCCGGGAGACTTCTCCATCTCCGTCAGGTCAGTTCCCTCTGCAGCCCACAGCTCAACAACATAACGTTTGGGGGTTTCCTGTTACTCCTGTGCTGTTTGTGGAGAATACCAGATGGTTCTTGATTCTAATCCATTACAGTATTTATCATATTCAACTAAATTCTCCACACTGTGCTCTAGCTGTTTGCTGAGTAAGTACGCTCAGCAAAACTCATGCTCAGTCCTGACTGTAAAGGGGAAGACAAAGTGGCTTGTCCAAACACTATTTCAGCCAGTCCTCAGGTTTCCGTTCCAATCTGGGTGAAAGGGACAGGTGTCATTTGGTTGACTGTCGAGCAACCTCTCACCAGAATAGAGGACTGCTGTAGAGATTCCCCTGGACTGAGGGATTCCTGATTCCTGATTCTGAGTACCGGTTTGAATCGCAGATTTTTGCTGCTTCCATCATGCCGTGATATTTCTGTCAGCGCTGGTTCCTCTTGTGAGTCTACTAGATTTAGCCACACTGGTTGATATTACTGATGTGGTCAGAGGTGAACCAGAAGTTAACTGTAGCCATTACATTGTGTAGCCTGGTTTAATGGGTAAAATGTCTAGTTGGCATTGAAGACTGGTAAAGTTTGGTAAAGACTGGTGTATAATAGGTCTGCACTGTATATGAGTATTTGTATTCATATGTCTTCATTAGATGGTGCTTGACTCTTATCCTAAGTGACTTTGAAGTAAGGTAAAAAAAAAAAAAAGACACACAGAAATGGAGCATGAAACAAAATCTACACCCATCTTGGAAATAGCAACAAGGACATAACAGGTTTAGGAGTTCGTATGGGTGAGGGCAGAAATGTACTCCAGATTCAGTTGTTCAGTTGTTATTTGAGGTTTGTGAAGACATTACAGCGCAAGACATGAAAGCAGTGCTGGTATCTGCTGAACATGAATGCGTGGGGTGGAACATGAGTGTGTTAGTGTTGGCAGGTGTGATTCCATTGGCAGCTGCATCAAGAACCTGGCATAGGCAAAGACCCAGTTAAGGTTAAACATGGGTTATGTGACATAACTTATGTCCTCAGTGCATTTATAAAAAGAACTCCATACAAGTGGGATTAGTCCATTACAAGTCAGGTTTCGATCAATTAACTCTTTAAAGAGCTTAAACTAACCTTAGAATCCATTAAGCAACAGGAAGTGAAACGATATATTCATCATTGAAACTACAACTCGCATAGCTTTGTTGACTTTGCACTAGCCTATCACATCATGCATAAACTTGGTGAGAACTTAGTGCACCGAAGTGCAGACAGTGGTTGAGACGCCTTCTGAATGCCCTTTTTAAGAATGTCAGTGTGGCGACGGACATTCATGACCCGACTGCTCCGCCAAAGAAACACAAGCGTTGCTGAGACAGACCCAGTGTTAAGTATGTGAAGATCTCTATCCAAACCCACATTAATTAAACACATGAAATAAAGTTTAGCTGTATGTAGTGTTATTGGACCCCGGTCATTGCCCCTCGCGGCTATATTTATGCTATGAGTTTGGTTACTCTGATATGTATATTTTCATTGTTGAGGAACACATACACGTACATTTCATTGTCACGAAATGTTATTGCACTGAGGCACTTGGGACATTCATTTGATAAGAATTAATTACCAATGTCACTACTTTAAATATTCTATATAATGCATGTGAGTGGTTGAAAGTATTTTGACATTGTGACACAGCCGTCTTTGTTTTAGCCTTGTCTGTCAAGCAACAGGATTGAAGAAAATATTAAACAATGACTACAGCTTTAAGATAAGCTGAGGTAATGTCTCATGTCATGACCAACTACCTCTCCACATACCATAAAGGAATGAACTTCATGTCACGCCTTCATTCTCCAAAAGAACGGGGCTTTTCACATGGCAGGCCCTTGTGAGTTTTGAGTTCCCTCTGGTGGCCATAACATATAGTGCACATCCGTGTCAACTACATTTTTGCTACACTGCTGGCCAAACTGATCTTGTTATAATGTCTATGCATTTTAATGGTTGGATTGTATTATATAGAACTGATGTCATGAAATATCATACTGCAGTCAATGGACTGTCAGATACAGTTAATATCTATGTAAATGCTTTATAGTTGTATGCTGTACTTCAATGTCTAGGCCAGTGTTCATTAAAGTATATGTTAGTCAATCCAAAGGTGGCGGTGACATTTCATTACACATTCCATTACATTTCACACAGGTGCCTTCTTGCAACACATTTCACAAATTGAAAAAAATGTACTTGTTATAATATGCAAGCACATTGAGTTGACTTGACACACTTATGGAGTTCACACAGGTTGACACATTACATAGTCACAGTCTCCCGTAAGATTCTTCAGTTACTGCTCTCAGTGTTAATGGAACTCTGAACTCACTGGTCTTACTACAGCAGTCAGAGAAGAGCTTTTACGTCACCTGTCTTGTCTCACTCTACAGTTTGCAGTTTTACAGAAGTTTGTGACCATTAGTACAGCATTTCCCTTGCCCTTGCCTGGGGTCTGTTCTACATTCAACACTTTGTTGTAAAGTTAACTCTGTTGAAGTTAACTTTGTTGTTCTAATGAGATAAATACAAAGGTGTTTCGGGAATTTTTAGGTGTGTTAATCTGCTCTGAAGTAGGATTGAAGTACACTGCTCTGGTCTGTGTCCATGTGTGTCTGTCTAACCATGTGTCTGTAACTCGGTCTGTAATTCTGTGTGCGTGTATGAAGGTAAAACCCTGCGTGTTCATCCCCCCCCTCTGTGTCTGTTTCTGCCCTCTCAGACACGAAAATGACGTGCAGCACTTTAAGGTAATGCGGGACAACCGGGGTCAGTATTACCTGTGGACGGAGAGGTTTACGTCCATCAACAAAATGGTGGCGTACTACACACAGAGCTCCATCTCCAAGCACAGTCGGATCCTCCTGCGGGTCACCGACCAGCAGGTAGGGGGGGGGGGGGATACACTGCACAGAGTTTGTGGAGGATCTTTCTGTGCATTTGTAAGCCATGACTGGAAGGTGTAGCTTTTCAGTGGCCAGGCTGACCAATGACGCCAGCTTTGTGTTAAAATAAAATGCACCATTAATATGTATTAATTTAATGCAAAGCTATGCAACAATTTGACACTTTTTGAGGTATGGTTTTATAGGCAACTAGTTTTGGTAGCATCCTCAAATTAGTGTTGCTAGCATATAGTCATGTGAAGGATAGATAAACACCTGTGTCTTCCTACTAGCCATCCAGGATATGCACTTTGTAGTTGTGTGTTCCGGGCTATACTGCCAAAAGACAACAGTAAGGGTGTTGGCAAGCTTCTATCTGTATCAGCTGGGCTGTTGGTGGTGTTTGCAAGGTTTTTGCAAGCCTTTTTGGTAGTTAGCTTGCTAGTTTAGGAACATATCTTTGTATTGCTGCTTTAACAGAAGCTTTCATCTCAAGCAACTTGCAATTGAGTGGTCAGATAGACAGTATGAGTTCGCCCTTGGTAACTGGGTAGACATCTGAAAAAGATAACAGAAATAGATAATAATACATCACATTTATATAGCGCTTTTTACATATAAGTGAAAGACTGGTATGCTTTGGTGCTCATGCAACGTCACGTGTATTACCTTTCTGGTTCTTTTCTCAGCCTCACAGCTTCAGAGGGCCTCCGGAGCCAGCGCCCCCTCAGCAGGTACGGCACCTTTGCATCACCCAGCCACAAAACCCCCATTAGACCGGGCTGACGAGTTACTCAATCAAACGTCTAGTTGGTCCTGACAATATGTCACTCGTTTAATGTTCTAAAACTGATTGTTCAAATCCTTGATTGTGATTGGCTAAAAGCCGTTGTAAAATCCAGCATAACCTTACAATTTGTCCTCATAACATTCTATGATAACATTCCATATTACTGCGCAGCGAATGGCAAGGCAAGGCTGTGTATTCATATAGCGCATTTCATACCCAGTGTTCCATCTGGCTGTTGCGTTGCTGGGTTGCGTGGCAACGATTTATTTAGGACCTATATTTTTTAGTGGCGGAAGAATGACGGTTTATCATTAAACTATTGTTTCTTAAATTGAATTGTCTTTATTTATGAAAACATATCAAATATTTGTAGTAACAGTTTTAGAAAAGCAATAAGCCCCGTGAGTCTGTGGTTTGCGCCTCTTGGGGCTTATTGCTTAATTAACAAACAACAACAATGAAAGGAGGCGAGATAGATGGAAGTGTCATTCTCAGTACTCAGAACAATGTCAAGCTTTGAAATTCAGAAAAAAACACTATTTTTCATGCTTTCTTATGTTCATGTTTCGCATGTTTTATTTGTTTCTGGCAGAGTTTCAGAGGACTTCCAGAGCCTGTTCCACCTCAACAGGTAGAGCACTCCAACATCTGCAACCCTTCCGACCCCCAGTCCCCAAACTATCCTTGAATGAATGACCTTGATAGATTGTACTCAGTTGGCTTTCCCAAGGTCCTCTTTGCATGAAGTGTGGGATACTGTACCTCATTTTAGATGCATTTCATCATTCAGAATTTAGTGCTTTTTATTGGAGAGGCTTGACTAGTTACTCGGTCAATCGCCTAGTTGGACCTGACAAACTCCATTCGTTTAAGATGGAAGTGTCATGCTTGGTATGCAGAACAAGGTCAAGCTTTGGAATTCAGAAAAATCACTTTATATCTTTGTCATGCTTCCTTTTGTTCTCATGTTTTATTTGTTTCTGGCAGAGTTTCAGAGGACTTCCAGAGCCTGTTCCACCTCAACAGGTAGAGCACTCCAACATCTGCAACCCTTCCAACCCCCACCCCCCAAACTAAACCTGAATGAATGACCTTGATAGATTGTACCAAGTTGGTTTTCCCAAGGTCCTCTTTGCATGAAGTGTGGGATACTGTAACTCATATTAGATTAATTCCATTATGGTAGTCCATGGTTGAGAGGTAGAATTTAGGGCTTTTTATTGGAGAGGCCTGACAAGTTACTCAGTCAAACGCCTAGTCCTGACAAACTCCATTAGTTTAATGTTAACAAACAACAATGAAAGGAGGAGAGAAAGATGGAAGTGTTATACTCTGTAGCTTTGAAATTCAGAAAAATCACTCTGTATCATTTTCATGCTTTCTTATGTTTCCCTGTTTTATGTGTTTTTGGCAGAGTTTCAGACTTCCAGAGCCTGTTCCACTTCAACAGGTAGAGCACTCCAACATCTGCCACTCTTCCCACCCTCAGTCCCCAAACTAAACTTGAATGAATGACCTTGATAGATTGTTCTCATTGGGCTTCCTCTAGGTCCTCTTCACATGTCGCTGAATGGTGCACAGTTCTGAGATTAATTCCATGCTTGACGGCATTAGTCACTCTAGCTGTTTAAGTCATCAGCTGCAGGTCGTTTCAGTTGTTCTCACACCCCTCTGTCCTATCAGGAGCGAGGACGCAGCACAACAAGGAACTTCGGCGCTCTGCCCCCCCGCCCGTCCGAGCCCCTGCCTCCTCCTCAGGTAACACCAACACTCACACACAGTCATTCGTTATAGAGTGTTACTCACCTCACAGGTAGGCAGGTTAGGTGAGGTGTGCTTCCTGATGGAAAAGCCCTCAGGGTTGTGTTTCTCACAGGATTTTCCACTTCCTCAAAAAGGACTACACAGTCAACCTGTAACAACATTATAAAAGCCACATCATCATGAATTATATTTTGTAGAAAGTGTTTTACGAATTGTATTTAAATGTATTACACAGTATAATTTGGACTACATTTCTCGCTCAATTGAGAGCCAACAAGCCAATATTGTTATTGATGTCAGATATTTTAGAATGTATATTTTGTGGGATTACTTTCATTGGTGTGCATATGTTTGCCTGCAGTTTGAACTATTGGATTTATGTGTGTATGTACGGTTGGTTGTGTGTGCAGTATACGGTTGTGTGTGTGTGTGTGTGTGTGTGTGTGTGTGTGTGTGTGTGTGTGTGTTTGTTTGTTGGTGTGTGTGTGTGTGTGTGTGTGTGTGTGTGTGTGTGTGTGTGTGTGTGTGTTAGAAAGAGTGTGTTTGTGTGCCCGTGTGTGTGTGCCCGTGTGTGTGTGTTTGTGTGTGTGTGTGTGTGTGTGTGTGCGTGTGTCTGTTTGTTTATGCATAAACCTGTTACTGTATGAGCAAATCAAAACCTGATTCTTACTCTTCCTTTGTTCTCTGCGTTATCAGCCAGCCACGTTGAAGGTAAAAGCCATGTACGACTTCTCAGCAGAGGAGAAGGACGAGCTTGACTTCGGCAGCGGAGATGTGATCGAGGTTCTGGACCAGACGGACCCATCCTGGTGGAGGGGGAGACTCCGAGGTCGAGTGGGTCTCTTCCCCTCCAACTACACCACACCTCTATGACCCCGTGACCTGGCCCGTTTAAGGTCTCTTTGGAGGAGCAAAGAGATTTGCCGGATTTCTTTCCTCTTTGTTGTTGTTGTTGTTGTTGTTGTTGTCTATTTTCATTTCCAAACAAAGTCACAGTCCATGGTCTCTCATCCAAGGTTTCTTAGTCTATTTGTACCTCTGTCGCATTTTCATGTTTCAATAAAATGTATTTTTCTGAGAGTATTATGTTGTTTCCTCTTAAATGAATTGGTCCCGTGTATACCTTATATTAATGTGAACATATTGGCTGGTTGCAAGATTGTATTAGTCCTTTTATGTTGGTAAGAAGCATACCTAAAGTGTGTGAAAGTTAATAACATAATTAAATGAATATCCGTCTTAAGTAAAGGAGTTCCTGTAAATCACATTGATAACCTATGTGGGATTGGATGAGCTACATATGGGATTTTCCTTACCCCGCCCACCTCAGCCGTCAGTTTGGGCAGCCTTACCTGCAAGAAGCCGACGGCACTCACACAGGTAAGGCGAAGGGGAAACTACTGGTTTTTAAAGACTCGGGTCAGGTGCTACTGCACGCTCCAGCGTCGCAGTCATGGCTGAGTCCCAGCTGGAGTGCATGGATGACGGTCATATCAACGAAAAAGTCCCGGAGTCGAGGCCGGAGTTTATGTACAGTGAAGAACAGCGTGTTGCTTTAGAACTGCTCCTAAAAGAAGGCGATGGCGCCTTCAAAATGTCTCTGAAAACAGACAATACAAAAGATTTTTTATCTGCCCGCGAGATAAAGTGGATCAGGGACACCGTGAAAGAATATCAAACGAACGAAGAGGATGACTCGACTTCTTCAGCAACAACTGAAGGAAAGAAGCCCGAGGGTTCCACTTCCAGTCTACATTCAACATACTGGCCCCAACTTTCGGACACTGAGGTACCGCCGCTGGATCTCGGCTGGCCGTCAGGAGGATTTTTTAAAGGGGTCACGCGGGTGGCAGTTCACACGTCCCCACCAAAACAAAATGCACCGCACATCAAGGAGGTGGTGCGCAGACTGATTCAAGAAGCAAACAAGGTAGGCTAGTTTATCAACCGTAGACTTTTAAAATTGACTAGTTGTCACGATTGTCTTTTCAAGATTTTTAATATTATGTATTTTTTTTTATTTTCACAATAAGCATTTATCATAGGCATTACATAAAACAAATGTTCAGTTATGTTCAGATATGTCTTTGGGGCTGTTGTGTTACAACTGGTTGACCACTTTTGGCAGCAGTTGACGTCATTCGTGCCAGTTGAATACATTTCTTCCATTTAGCAGTGGAAGTTGCTGGGAATGTGCCTGACTCTGAGAGTGAGGGCATGTCGTGGGGCATGTCTTAGCTAGCTTTGTAGCCTACACCGTCCTGCGTTCACATCACAATCAGATTTGTCAGCTTAGTACCATCATGCCTCTTTTTGGGCAATCTAAAGGCTTCCATCGTTAAATCACAGAACTGACACAATTACCTCACTAAGGAGTTCTAGAAGTGACGAAAAATGGACTTTCATAAGTTAGGCTGTCATGGGAATGATACAAAGCCTCGTCAGTGGAACAGTGTGTCACAGATGATGTGTACTTTTCCGTACAGCTGGCCACGCTCTGTATTGAGCTGCACACCCTCCTCGATTCGTTTGTTTTAGTGACTCATATTTTACTATTGGCATAGCCGGCATTTATGCTTTGCAGTTGGTAAGTGCAAAGCACTCAGATATAATATGACAGCGGTATAATGTATAATGTGACAGCGTTTGTTCTCAACCTGAGTTACTGTGACACACCCACTTTAAGCATGTGTTATCCATTGTATTACAAGAATTGCGTAAACGACCTCAGTAACCCAGGACGATATAATACAGGAGCAGTGTTGCACGTGAAGAACACAGTCAAAGGCTACAGCTGTAAACACAGTGGTAGTTATGAAGTTAATATTTTCTCCCACGTAGATGTAGTGTTAGACCTTAACTGTTTGTATAAAGATGTCTTTCCAATATATTAAAGTAAGTAAGTGTTTAGAGACAGAAACATACTCCCTTCTCCTTGGGTAGAAGCAAGTGCACACAATTTGGGTTCAGTGGCATAATGCTTTTGTTGTGTTAACATCATAATGCAGACACATCACATTATTTTTCTTTAGAATTTGAACTTGCTCTACCTGTTACAGAACCACAACTGTCTGACACCCAATCACACAATGGCGTGTCATATGCTGCCGATTCACAACATTCCAGTACAGAGGGTGCCATTTTTATATGGCCATTTTGGCTACTTGGGTGGGTTGCCCCCCCCCCCATCCGGATTAAGAAAATGAAAGACAGTGTGTATGAACAGTTATGAACATTTTATAGATCTAAAAATCTTTACTCATTCAACCTTACATATTTCAGTAGCGGTGGGTGTCCAGATCCGGTGGGTATCCAGATCTGGTGGGTGGGTGACTGGTATTTTGTTTAACAATGTAACATAATGCGAAAAGAAAAAAACAATAAGGCCAATAAGAAGGCAGAAAGCAATACAAAATCAGTGTATCTTTTGAAGTGTGTGTGTGTGTGTGTATGTGTGTGTGTGTGTGTTTTGTTTGTGTGTCTGTGTGTGTGTGTGTGTGTGTGTGTGTGTGTGTGTGTGTGTGTTGGTATGTGTGTGTGTGTGTGTGTGTGTGTGTGTGTGTGTGTGTGTGTGTGTGTGTGTGTGTGTGTGTGTGTGTGTTTGTAGGTCAATCAACTTTAAGTATTTAAGTAGCAGTGGGTGTCTAGCTCTTGTGGGTGGGTGACTGGTAAGTTGGGTTAAATAATGTAAATTTGTTATTTTTTTAAAACCCCAATAAGGAAGCAGAGCATTTTTTTTGATGACCTATTACAAAATTATAATATAGCTGCAAGCAGCGATGGCGGTTTCCTCCTCCAAACATTGCGAACCAGGGAAAAATGTAATTTTGTGACAATTTGTCACTGTATAGAAAAATCCATGCTGCAGACTTGCCAATGGGATATTGCATTTCAAATCCAACATTTACAATGCTTTTCCCTGAAGTTTAGACTGAGTGGAGGTTGTGTGTGTGCGCTTACCCTGTGTGTCTGTGAGAATGTATGTGTGTGACACCAAGCTGTGTGTCTGTGAGAATGTGTGTGCGTAAAACAAAGCCTGCGCGTGTGTTAAGGGGAGACTGAGTGTGTGAGATTTAGGAGCTGTGCGGATGAGGAGACAGAGACATTCTATAGAGAACCACCCTAGCAAGTAGTCAAGCATGCATGTTTCAAATATTCACCAAAAATCTACTTTTTATCTTACAGTCAACTTTTTTTCAGATTTGTGTACTAAACACTCTCAAGTGTCTTCATATGAACTTGTGATTGAATCAGAGTTTCACTTTTTGACCTGCAGATGTGTAAAGCATTATTTTAGCGTTAACAATGTATCCAATTTGCTTTATATCAATCATTTTTCAAGATATGAAGTTGCCTTTGCACATGGGAACATGTTGTAGTGTCTTCCAAGTGACATACCAGTTTGGTGTTGATATCTCAAAGATTAGCTGAGATATGACTTCACTTCCTGTTTGACCGGTTTTCTGCTGAATTTGAGTGGCTGTACCGGACAAACCATATGGTAACTTTTTGTGATATATGGCACAATCATTAAGGACAGTCCCTTCTTTATTCATACAAAGTTTCATGTCTCTCATTATACCACTCTAGCGCCACCAACGGGTCAACGTTGGACTTGTGTTAACACACGCAATTGACGCCAAGGGGTGGGTTTAATTCGTCTTGATCCAGGGAATCCAATGGTACCTCATTTTTGAAAATCGGTCATACGGTTCAAAAGTTGTGTGTGTTACAAAAGTCCAACTTTGCCCTGTTGGTGGCGCTAGAGTGGTGTAATGAGAGCCATGAAACTTGGTGTGAATGAAGAAGGGACTGTCCTTAATGAGTGTGCCAAATTTCACAAAAAGTTACCATATGGTTCTATGGGCTGCCATTGACTCCCATTGCAGCAACATAATAATAAGAAAGCCACAATAACAATAGGTTACCTCCTACCGGAGGAAACCTAATAAAACTATTAACTCTCAAAAAAAAGTTTTTTGTTGGGATGGGCAGATGATTCCTCTGAGGGGACGAGGCTTTATCTCTGGGTGGACTATGACCAACCCAGACCACCTGCAGACATGCCCATGCTCCAGACTCTGTTATAGCTTTATGGATGCATTTGAAATACACATCCTGCAATATACATGTTCACATTTAGACCTGTTTTATGAGTTGTGTCGCCCTGCAGGCACTGTACGTGAAGAGGAGGGAGAAGCTTTTGGCAAAGACGAGTTTAGTTTGTAGCAAGCGCAAGTAGCTACATACTGCGCTACATTCCTTCCAATGATTTAACAACACCAACATTCCAACGTGAGCCTGCATGCCTTTTGCTTGGAATTGAACTGCACAAAACATTGGTGCTAAATCATTATGAGTTTATTGAGTGTCGAGCTACTTAGATTTCCCACATGGTATGTATTCTTAACAAGGGCTACTATGTAAAGGTGTGCGCTCAGCTATCTTCTCAGAAATATACAGTCGTGGCCAAAAGTTTTGAGAATGACACAAATTTGTGTGGGATTAAGGTCTGGGGAGTTTCCTGGCCAATGGACCCAAAATATTGATGTTTTGTTCCCCGAGCCACTTAGTTATCACTTTTGCCTTATGGCAAGGTGCTCCATCGTGCTGGAAAAGGCATTGTTCATCACCAAACTGTTCCTGGATGGTTGGGAGAAGTGGCTCTCGGAGGATGTTTTGGTCCAGCAAGCGCCAGGACCGTCTCCTAAACAGGATTCAGCTGCGGGATCTGGTCACCTCCAGCAGAGAGCTTGCTCAGGAATGGCAGCAGGCAGGTGTGAGTGCATCTGCGAGCCCAGTGAGCCGAAGACTTTTGGAGGAGGGCCTGGTGGGCTGGAAGGGCAGCAACGAAGCCATTCTCTCCAGGAAAAACATTAGGGACAGACTTATATTCTGCAAAAGGTACATTGGCCAGGAAACTCCCCAGACCTTAATCCCATTGAGAATTTGTGGTCAATCCTCAAGAGGCGGGTGGACAAACAAGAAAAAAATATTCCTGACAAACTCCAAGCATTGATTATGCAAGAATGGGCCGCCATCAGTCAGGATGTGGCCCAGAAGTAAATTGACAGCATGCCAGAGCGGATTGCACAGGTCTTAAAAAAGAAGGGTCAAAACTGAAAATAAAATATTGACTTTTTGCATTAAATTCATGTAATTGCCAAAAAAAGCCAGTGACACTTATTAAATGTTTGTAATTATACTTCAGTCTTCCATAGTAACATCTGACAAAAATATATAAAGACACTGAAACAGCAAACTTTGTGAAAATGCATATTTGTGTCATTCTCAAAACTTTTGGCCACGACTGTACATCTTGTAACAAAGTCATATTGAGAATGTATAACATGCACCACAGTTCAACTTCATGACACAAATATTGTCATTGCCAAAAGATCCTATTTTGAGATGTAGGGAACAAACATATTGTACTTAACTATTGTACATAACTATTGTACATAACTATTGTCAGTGGAAGTCGACATGGGAATAGCAACAGGCACTGTACCGCAAGATCACCTTATGTAGGCCAACAAGGAAATGAATGGTTCATATCTGTGCCAGTATTCAGGGCTGTGTGTGAGTCATGCCCTTGAAGGCCATTAATGGCCAAGGAGATGAATAAGGCTGCTTTTGATTTCTTAGTTTTCTCTGAGAGAGGAAGCACAGGCCTGTAAATCATTCGCTAGTTTTCTTCCTGTGCTCCTTCAAGTGGCCTTTTGTTTTCAGCTGTGACTGTGGCGGTGGCTGTTCTGCCCCTCCTCTCTTTGTGGGGGTCCAGGGACTGTGACACAGAACTGCCCCACAGGTGCAGTTCATATGCTTCTTTAATGGATTATGCCCAAAGGTGCAGTTCATACGCTTCTTTAATGGATTATGGGGAGGTTTGCACTGGGACAGGTCCCGGCTTGGTGTGCAAAAACAAACAGCTTGGCCCGACATAGCAGTCAGTTCCTGAAAAGCTGAAAGTAATAAGTACATTGTCCAAGGGTTGAGCAAACCCTTGGACGATGAACTGCAATTAAGAACACACTATCCTGATACATACATTCACTTTCTTTCTGGCTCGCTGTTTCTCTCTTTCTCTTTCCCTCTTTTTTGACAAAACACCGAACGAAAGAATGCATGAAAGAGAAAAAGAGAGAGAGAGAGAGAGAAAGAAAGAGAAAGAGAGAGAGAAACAGTGAGCCAGAAAGAAAGTGAATGTATGTAAGGGTAAAATGTGGTCTTAATTGCCGCAATAAGGAAGTTAGGACTTGGTCATATAACTCAACAAACACCTTCCTTATCACACTGTCACTTACTAAGAACATGTGTTTGTCTGTGAGTGTACTTTTAGACCAATTAGCAGGAAAAAAGCCTACGTTAGCACGAACAAAACCAAACAGCCTGCCTGACTTGTTCCACCAGGCTGTGATTAGTGGTTTCTTCAGGTGCGTGCCTACTCCAGACCCATCCCCTCTTTCTCTGATTGCGCGCGTGTGTGATCCCAGCCAAGCAGCTCAAGGCGAAGGAAACTTGCATGCTAGAGTTGGCCCGCGGTGGGGAGTGGCGTTTAACTTTGTGAGCCAACATTCTGAAGTTCGTGGTGTGTTTGTATAATCCTCCTCTACAGGCCCGCTGTAGGCTCCGGTTTTGTGTCTTTGTGGGGCATGGGAGTGCAGCACGGACAGCGTACTGTGTCATTCGGATTTGTCCACAGCTCTGAACCCACATCAAAAGGCTCTTTGGTTAAATAGGCAGCATGTTAGACAGATGCAACTTTGACAACAGTTAGTTTGAATAACACAGTGGGGTGTTGGGTTGAGCAAGCCTTTAGGAAAATTGTGCTGATGTCCCCTTTCTCTTTGCTACGTCTTGGAGGTAACAATATGCCTTGACGCCCCTTGAAGAGAAGTGGCGCTGAAGTTGTTAAGTGGTCAGTAGTGTAGACTTAAAGGCAGCCAGCCAGGAGCTGTGTCCAGTAGTGTAGACTTAAAGGCAGCCAGCCAGGAGTTGTGTCCAGGCTCAAGTTTGGGACAAAGCCGTCTATCCTCTTAAAGGACTGCTCAGTGAAATGAAATGAAATGTCTGGATTTGCAGCTGGAGGGACAATAGGCTACTCTTTGCACCAGTTAAGTGTCTGGTTAGATGCTAGTCTGTGTTTTAGGCACAGGCACATGGCAGTTAAGGTTAATATAATGTAATATCATATGATATAATATATGATGTAATCATATAATATATCACATAATAAACTCTGGAGAACTGAACAGTGTAGAAGACCTGTCAATTTTCTCAGGATGTTTGTGAAAGAGGTGAGATGTGCGTCAGTGCACCACCTTATACACACACTTCCCTCTCTGACAACCTCTGTAAGGTATATTCCTCATCAAAGCTCTGCAGTGGGAGAGTCATCCACAGCGACAACAGGTTTTTCACATATCAGTACAACCGGGTAAAGAGCAGTACATCCCCAAGGGTTTTCAGTGTGTACTTCTAACTTGACTCATTAACTTTAAGTGTTTATTCACATTTATAAGATTAAAGTAGGCGTTTATTCAGAATGCTTGAACTATGGTTTATAAACAGAATGGAAATGAATTTATAAAGTGAATGGAATCATACATTTAAAAATATATATACTTAAGGAGCACTTATTAATTTCCTTTAGCAGCTGTTTGGTGGACTGGATACACGGTCAATAATAATAGTAGATAGATATTATAATAGTCATAATTATAATATAATAGTAATAATAATAATGACTATAATAGTGTCTTCCACATTTTAAAATATTTGATTCTGTGAAGAAAATGAGCACCAGTACTGTGTTCATTAAAAAGTCAAGAAAAGGTGGTGCAGTGCTTTGAGAATAGAAATGGAAAGTTAAACAGAAATGGTCAGATATTGTTATAAACATATCAGGAAAATGAAAGCTTGTACATGAGTACAGGCACATGAAGTTTACAGGATTGAATTGATGGATGCCTGTAGGCCCTTTAGGCAAGTGCTCCCAATCAAAACCCTGCTATTCTTTTCCACCCTCAGGTGTTGGCTATAGTGATGGACCTCCTCACCGACCTCCACATCCTGCAGGACCTCCTGGACGCGGCCGCCAAGCGCGGCGTGGCGGTGTACATCATCCTAGACATCCGTGGGGCGCCCCACTTCCTGGACATGTGCAACAGGCTACAGGTCAGCTCTCAGCACCTGAGGGTGAGTCAGTGAAACAGATGAAGCAGTGGTGGATGACATCACTCAGCTTTCCTCTTAATATGCTTCCTGTGTTCTTGATATCAGTGTTAACATGCTGGACTATTTTGAAATACCGTGCTACAGAAAACAAACTGATTGAGATTCTGATTAAGGATTAAGGTTTTTCTTTTGAATTTCTTTTGAAGCTACTAAGGCACACCAAAGACCAGATCTTTCTGTCTCAGATGCTTATCCCTTTACCTAAAAGCCAACTGACATGTCATGTACTTTAACTTGCTTGGTGGGTTATCAGTCTACAAGTGTGAAGATAAGATACTTCCTTGGATAACTGTTGTGGTAAGGGTTACCTAGGTAACCATAGAATGTAGTACAAGGGTGAAGCAATACCATGGTTACAGGTAGTTTCCCAGGAAATAGAAATACCGTAGAACATGTAGTTCACTATATTTTGGGGAAAAGCCTAGTAAATAAAATCTAAGTAAATAAATATGAATGGACCATGGAATCTTGCTGATGGGTTAGCTGTGCTAGCCAATGGTTTACAGCAGTAGCATTTTCTCTTGCTAAACTTCAGGTTTTTGTCTGGTCAATGTTTCTCAGCACATCCGGGTGAGGACGGTGAGTGGCACAGGCTTCCAGCTCTCCTTCGGGACCATCCCTGGAACTCTGGGAAGCAAATACATGCTGGTGGATGGAGACAAGGTCATGTTTGGCTCCTACAGGTAAATGCAAAGTCAGAGTCATTCTTTAAGGTCATGGTTTACTACCCAGGGAGCACATATACTTACATACAGAAAATTGTGTATCTGTACTATACTGTTTATCGCTTTAGCTAAAAGCATCTGGTAAGTAAATAGATGCAAGTGTAGAACCCCTGCTGAACTCCTCCGAGAGAAGTTTTTTGTAGTTACCCCTCTAGTGGTAGTGCTGTGGTTTTGTGTGGTTGACATGTCTCATGTCTCATGTCTCCTTCATGTGCCAGTTTCTCATGGAGCTCCTTCCGCATGGACCGCAACATGATGACCATCCTCTCGGGCCAGGTGGTGGACTTCTTCGACAACGACTTCCGCGAGCTCTATGCCGTCTCCGAGAAGCTGGACCTCTACAAAGAGTTCCACATCGCTGGGCCGGCCGCGCCGGTTCGCGCCGCCAGCGTTGTGTCGAAACGGCCACCCCTCCCCGCCACCACCTCCCGCTTCCAGGTCAGCCTGGGGGACTCCAAGGGTGCCGGGGGAGACCTGAAGGTGCCTGCGCATAAATACTACAACCCCAAGTACCAACTGGCATTCGGGAACCCCCCGGGACTCCCAAGCTCTCTTCAGGACGTGCACACCGAGCGGGGGCCGTCGACCGTGGGGTTGGGGAGGCCGACCCTCACCCCAGAGCAGACTCAGTCCCAGGCCAGCAGCGAGCGCCTGGACAAGCTCGCCCCACTGCCCGCCCAGACAGGGGGCGCCAAGAAGAGTCGAACGTCACTGAGGAACTTTTTTAAGGGCAAGCAGAACAGCCAGAAAGTCCTGAACAAGGATGAGGGCGTGGTTACTACTCCAAGCTCCTCCCCTACGAGTAAAACGGCCAATGGGACGGCGGATAGCAGCTTTGAGGACCTGTCAGAGCACGTGGCTCCGAAGGGGAAGAACAAGAAGCTGTCAAAACTGGGCCCGAAGAGCCAATCCTTAATGACGATAAACACGGGAGAGGAAAATGGTGAGGCATGCTTATGTCTGACAACTATTTTTATATTATGTGTGATTTCTATTCATGCCTCGTCTCGGTGCTTGTGTTTTCATTGAACTTTAATTGGATACTTCTTGTTCACTTTTCATTGATTCATTCAATTCATAATTTCTTGTCCTTCTTCTCCTGCTTTTCACAGGGTCCAAAAGCAGGAAAAAAAGCCAGAAATGTATACAGTCTTAGAAGACAACTTTAAAGGACCTTTTTTTCTAATCCCATTTTGATGAAAGCACTTTTTTACCTTGTAAACAATTTTTGTACAATCTGGGTCTATTTACCCAAATCTGGAGACATCACAGACAAACTGATTGCAGTGGATTGCATGGACGGAGGATCGCCTGGTCGAAAACAGAGACTTCTCTCACTTCTCTAAACATGTGGGCTCACAAAAGAAATGAGGGGAAAACAATGTACCCTCTGTAAGAGATGCCAAAGGGTCACATTCTCAAAAACTCAAAAACATTCAGATCCGATTGTTTTTTATCTTAAACATGGAACTGGTTGTTGATTTGAATGTTGATTAACTGTGATTTACTGTGGTTCACCAGGTTGTGTTTATCTTATCTCAGCAGCCGGTGCTGCAGCC
This sequence comes from Sprattus sprattus, assembly GCF_963457725.1. Lineage (NCBI taxonomy): Eukaryota > Metazoa > Chordata > Actinopteri > Clupeiformes > Clupeidae > Sprattus > Sprattus sprattus. The sequence continues at coordinate 34,344,874 of NC_137920.1, forward strand.
TTAATCTGTTGGCTTCTTTTTTTTAACTTGAAATGTTTGAAGTCTGTTGAACTCAGGATTGCCTTTGTGAAAACTTACATGTGAACATTACCATGGGAAGACTGACCCCTAGTGGATGGTAAAGAGAACATCAGGTAAAGCATAGATGGATTCACTTGCAAGCAAGTGTTTATATGCAGCTTTCTCTCACACATATGCCCCCCCCTCTCTCTCTCTCTCGGTTGATGTCAGTTTTGTCTTCCTCTCTATTTGTTTTCACACACACCCCCCCTTCCCCAAATCTTACCTTCTGTGACAGGGATTGTGTGTACAGAGTGTGTGTGCAGTGTGTGTGTGTGTGTGTGTGTGTCTGTGCAGGGAGAGTGTGTGTGTGCAGGGTGTGTCATTACGGTTTAGCCTCAAGAGCGGAACCACACGGTTGTGTGCAACACTGAATCAGGAAGTAGAGAGCGCACACACAGGAAACAGAGGCACCCAAAGGAAACTAGAAAGGTGTAAGTCACCCCCCATTCAGTGAATCTGTTTGTTTACAAGGTTAATGTCGCAGACTAGAATCTATGGTTCCCTTTAGTTTTTAAAAACATTGCTCACACAAAGGATCCAGGCATCAGCACAAACATCCTATGAGAACCCTGTTGGCCGCGTGTGAACTTAATTGTATATAGTATTCAGTATTGAAGTACACCCTCCCTTTGTGGAAGTAAATGTAGCACAAAAATGGCAAGGTCCCGTTCCAAATCATCCGAGCGTGGCAAAAAGGCGTGCACATGACATCAGTCAAAGGGCCATAAACGACTGAGTAATAAAGGTGGAACTGGAAGGAACCATGTGGGCTTGTGATTGCATTTTGGTTGAGGGCTTACAGTCAGGTTCTTATGTGGGTCAGTGGGTTACTATGGTTAGTTCAACTTTTTACAGACCACAACCTGTCAAATGAGTATGTGAACATAAGTAATAAGCCCCCTGTTTCTTCTCTAACAGAACACTGACATACATGTTTATTCGACACGCAATGCATAACCACATCAGTGTTTAGGCATGAGTGATTTTGACAGAGATGTAATGTTGCTGGTATAGCATTAGTAGTAGAACAAAAGTAGACCCCGCTATAATCTGCACGTTCGAAGCCACAGGACAAAGTTCTCATGAAAACCAGGAGAGAAAGAGGAAGTGCCCAAGCTGCATGTGGAGTGTTTTGTGGTGACAGGGCGTGTGTGTGTGTGTGTGTGTCGGGGTGTGTGTGACTGTGCATCTGATAAACTAACGGCAGAGCTAGAGGTCTGCGGTGAAAGAGGAGTGCCTCTCTAAAAAACCTGGTGTGATATTTGATGTGATGTTTGTTTTGCAATGTCAAATGAAAAGATTAATGATGTGTAAATAATATTGACTTTTATCTTGTATAAAGGGAAGAGACTGATGGAGCCCCTGACCGAAATACTTATTTCCCAAAACCAAATGAAATATTTCTTTACTACAACAACATTTTATTTCCAACCCAGATACAATATCATTACTCAAGTCGAACAACTACTACAATGGCAATATTTAACATTTACAAAAGATATTCATGGAACTTAAATACCCATGGCAAAACACAAAAGACCAGTGAAGCTTCCACAGTAGATTTGGATCTACTTTAGAAACATCTTTAGTTTGCATAGAGTATTAGCACTTCAATGGTGTTAAACTCTGTTAATTTAAACATCATACAGAAAAAATCCTGGTGTATTTGAGCTCAAAGCACGACTGTGCTGTAATCCTGCATAACATGAGTTCTTTTCAGAAGACCTAACCAGGCATTCCCACTAGGTTACCGACCAACACTATCAACATGTACCCGACACTATCAACATGTACTCAGATTCACCAACTAGCGTGCCTCTGTGTCATGAGGACAGTGCTCCACCATTCATGGCTTGTACCAGTGTTTTATAACATGCCATGATATTTTCTCATTAACTTAGTCGGTCAGGAAACTGTAGGTTAGCATAAAGACGCTACCACCCTAGACAGTCCCAGGTTTAGCCCGCTGCAGAGAAACAAAAAACTGATTCAGTCTTTTTTGAGGCATAGTGTCTACTTCACAAAAATATACATTTCTCCATTTCCTGATGATGGACATTTTTTATGCACAGAGTTTTGACCTCCAGGGCTGTGCTTCCAGTTCCGTTCATCCAGTTGACTATCAGGTCCAACTCAGGTTCAGTTCAGAGGGTGAGCACTGGGTCAGTCACCACAGCTGACGATAGTATCTATGAAAATACAAAACCTCCCCCTCCCCCCACGCAGCTTCCTCATTGGTCAACCTGATAAACAAAGCCCTTCCTGTAAGGCTGCTGACAAACATACAGTAAACCTATCCTTCATGTCATGTCACCAAAAAAAGGCAAGTGACCAAAAGCCGGCAGTTAGAGACCTTTTTTTTGTTTGTTTGTTTTTGTGTTTGTTTCCTTGACGAAGTCCAACTAACTGCTTCATGCTCAACAAAGCAGACTGAGCATTTTAACCCAGAGCAACTACATTTCCCATGCTGCACCGCCACTGTGGAGCTGTCAGTCTTGGGCGGCCTGGTTGATGACTTTCCTCTTGCGCACCGAGACAAGATCGTAGAACGGGTCCTTGGTTATACTGGCTCTGTGGAAGCAGACGCAGGAAAACACAGAAACATCACCACACGGCACTGCACATTGCACCGATCATCATTCAGTATCTATTAATACATGTTTGAATGTGCGTCACAGTGTCTATATTTCTGCAATGTTTATGGCTCTGTGTGTTTGAGAGAGTGTGTGTGTGTGTGAGTGTGTGTCGGTGGGTTGCCGAGTGAGTGAGTGAGAGAGGTAGGGAGGGAGGGAGGGAGGAGTGAGTGTTAGTGTGAGTGTCAGTGTGAGTATGTGTGTGCGTGTGACACACCAACCTGATAGACTCTATCCAGTCGTCCCGCTCCTCGGCCGTGGCTGCAGAGATCATGTAGGACTGGTGTTTCCCCTCCACCACCCGTCCGTCTGTCTCTGTCTTACACGCTTTGATCTTCTGCCCCTTGCTGTTGGGGTGGAACAGCTCCAGGCAGTACTGCGCACAGAGAACTAGTTTCAGTTTACAGCTATACATCCGTATCTATATTTATGTTCATATGAATCGCGTTTACAGTTCCTCAATTCTACTAATAGCTGCTAAATGAAAGTGGGAGGGAGTACCTAGTGGCATACATCAAGTTCACATAAACAGGCCAGTTTTTTTCAACTTTGACAAAAAAAGTGGAGAAATTATGAAACATATTAGTTTAAGTTTAGTTTTGTCCTGAAGCCAAAGGGAACGGTTTCATCTTATAGGAAATTAGTCCTCTAAACTCTGAAAACCCGAACTAATTTACAAGAATTAAAGTGTGTACAAATCTTAAGGCTAAAAATGTCTCCGGGGTTCCCTTTTATGAGGAGGATGTTTTACCGGTTTGCGTGGGCACGCAACTTCTTTGACGCACAGGTTCTCCAGCGGGATGATACCTCTGGGTTCTTTGTCCTGCGAACAAGAGAACCGAACATCAGAACCCAGCATTCGCTAATAGGCTTTCCAGTATGTGATTTGTGATGTGTGATAGGTCTCCACATGTTTCTCGATACAGTGATACTGATAACTACATATTAATGTCCTTCTTTCTCAGCCTTCCAGCCCTTCTCAGTTCTCTTTTTTCTTTCCTCCCTACAGGGCCTGATATTTCTAGGAAGTCTCACATCCAATCACCAACCTGGCCCGACATCGCTTAGCTTCTGCAACTGGACGATTTCAGGCATGCCCAGTGTGTTATCGCTGCAGGGGATCTACCTCTCTTTTTGAGATTATAGGGAAGTGACAGCTTACAAGGAACATAACTAATAGTACCTGTGAGCTCAGCTGTGAAATAAGTCAGAAATTGCTCTGCAGACTTTCATTATACTCTCAAGCTCTCCAGTATCCTCTTTGCTACTTTCTCAATGATTCTGTGTGTGTGAGTGTGTGTGTGTGTGTGTGTGTGTGTGTGTGTGTGTGTGTGTGTGTGTGTGTGTGCGGGTGTGTGTGTATGTGTGTGCGCGGGTGTGTACGGATGTGTGTAGAGTGAGGAAGCAGTAATGGACTGAGAGGGACAGAGACAGAGATGGAGTGAGAGATATATACAGAAGATAATTGTCTTTTTACAAGGACTCACAGTGGTGTGCTCAAAGTAATACAGGCAGTTGTCAGTCAGGATGAACCACCTCCTCTTCCACGTCTTCACTCTTCCTCCTTCAAACCAGGAGAGAACAGACGTTCCCAGATGAGAAAACACAACTTCTTCGCACTAGAGACTGGCTCACACACTCAGCATAGAGGTTAATTCAGCTTGGAACGTGAGTCTGAAGTTAGTTCATCTCGATACGTGCATCTGAGGGTAATTCTTCTCGAAATGTGCGTCTGAGGGTTCTCACCTATTTTCAGGAGCCAGCCCTCTCGGTCAGGGTTGAAGAAGGTGTGTGTGAGGTCATTCCCATCGTCCTCTGGGATTTTAAAAGGCTCATTCCGTATGCTGTCATACAGTTTCTGTTTTGGGTGAATGCAAAAGATATGCATAAATGGTTTAAAAAATAAACTTATGAAGGCAGCAGGGATAACTCATGCATGACTTACTGGAGCTCTTAGGCGTGAAGGGTACTCTGAAGCTCTTGTGTCACAGTCAGGATGTACAAATCAGTCATTGCAACCAAGACTTAAACTTAAAGGAATATTGCACAATTCTGCTGAGGCTTATATTTGAACTGAACAGTCAAACAGATTACACCCCTCCCTTCCGTGCAGCTGAAGCAATGTAGTGATTGGCTGGGATTGTTTATGGCTCGGTCCAATCCACTTTGTTTTGTTTCCCATTTACGGAGCCAGGACTGTACGAACACCTGAGTTTAGTTTTTTTTAGCACACACACAGAACAGACAGAGGAGCAATTAGCCTAAATTTGACAAAAAGTGTTTTGGTTTACAATAATGGACCTCACCTTTAAGTATGGAGGACTATACACTTCTCAACTTGGATATGATATCAGCCTAGCGATAGCTACAACTATCCCTGTTTTGTTTGTTTAACGTTTGACTAGCATTCAGTGCTCATACACCGTGGCCACCCAAGGAGAGCCTCTCCTTTCCCTTTGAACAGTCAGGTCGTGCTGTGATTGGCCATCTGTCTCGTACCGTGAGCAGCTCATTGGGCAGGTCCTCTCCGTTGTTGATGCCGCGGTTCATGGAGAAGAAGCGCTCCAGCGTGGTCTTCTCCTTCACGTTGGGGTTGTGCAGGCTGGTGTTCAGCATGATGATGGCGAACGACAGGATGTAGCACGTGTCTGTCATGGGGTCAGAGACCGGACACGCGAATGTTAGCATTTCTTATGCAGTTATGGTTTTTAGCAGGAAATCAGCGGTTTACTGTTTCTTTAGAAGATAGCTGTGCCATATAAAGGGTCAGCCAATGCGGTACGATGAAAATGGATGCCACTCCTGTGAGCATAGGAGGAAATATTTGAGCATCTCATTTAGAAAGCATGAGAAGGTCTTGTCTTGTGTCTTTAGTCTTATGACAGTTCTGGGCAGCAGGACACATGTCTCATGTCATGACCTTTTGTGTACGGTCAATCACAAGTAAACATTAACTAACATAGGAGCAGCAGGTGAGAAATGGTCAGTTGTCAAACCCGTTGGTTTAGGCGAGGAGGCTTACCAGTGGACTGGAAGACGGCAGCGTTGCAGTCGCAATAGCGCGTGGCGAAGGTCTCCATCATTCGGTCGATCTTCTGTGCTTCGCCTGGGAGCCGAAAACTCCACAGAAACTGCCTGTAGTTGGGAGACAACATATATACACTTACATCCTAGACATATACATATATTTAAGATGTGTTGTCGATGTGTCGGATTAGCGTGAGTTGTGTGAGAGTGATTTGACACTCACCTTAAAGCCTGCACAAGGTTCAGGTCTGAGAACTCATGGAGTTCAACGAAGGCCTTCAGCGTCTGCAGGTGCAACTCCTCCCTGTAGAGTCACAATAAAGTGCAAAGGTTTGTTTACTGAGGTCATTCACAAAACTGGAACAATCAGCAGAATTCACAAACAAACTCATTATCAACCCAACTAGTACCGGAGATTGCCAATAAAAACAGAGGTTAATATAGAAATGGATTTGCATCTTCTAAATACTGTCATTGTCAACATTTCCATCATCATCAATAATAGCACTGTGGTGACCATCACCATCATCATCATGATCAGTACAATCTTAAGCTCCCTCTTTATTGTAATTCCCCCAAAAAATATGCCCCACACTTACCCTTAAGTGTAATATAATTTAGTTTAGGGAATGAAATAAACGTTAAATAACATAAACGAAATAATGAAAATAACTGAAATAATAGTAAAATTGGGTAAAGTGAAGGGGAAAGTTTCCCCTCTTTTTGTAGAATTGGAATGTCAAAATTATTAAATAATATAAACAGGCCAAGCAGTATGTCTCCCGTCTGCCTACCGCTCTCCCAGGAAGTCTCCTATGGCAGTCTTATTGAGGCCGTCCTCCTTGTACAGGAACTCAGCCAAACGTTGAGGGGTCTTCTCCAGCAGTTTATTCTCTACTAGGTAGTTAACACCCTGAAAAAAGAGGCAAAGCTCAATGACACTACACATATATAAAACGGAACTCAAAGGCCTTTTAGGTCTAATCGAGGTTTTTCGGTCAGCTTTAAATTTAGGTCAACTAACAAACTTAAAAAATGGATACAATGAAGCTAACCTTCATCTGGAGGCTGGTCAAATTCAATGCCATTACCGATATGGCCTAACAACCTTTAACTAAAATAATAAAAGATGTGTTTCCAAGCAATTACCCCCTGCAGTACCAAAGCCTTTGAAAGTAGAAGTGTTGCCTAATGACATCATATGATATGTAGTGCTGCTACAGCCATGCCACCATCTGTAAGCCCGTAACTTCCTAAAAAACATCCTTCTACCGGCAACTAATTTGGGGTGAATTTCAGATCGATTTCTGTTCCCTTTTCCTCAAACACAGCCACATTAAGTCGGAAGTGGCAACAGAGCCATGAATGACATGTGTCATGTCTAACCCTAATCTCTGTTTTTAAGTGGAAAGCAAGTGCTTTGACTTTAGTAAATGTGAAGCACGCAAGCCACTTAAGGTCAAAAACGACCCGATGTGACTCGAACATGCTGATATATATTCAAAGGTGTGTAGGAACACCACATTTTTTTGTGCACATGTATTGGATTAAAATCACGATCTACAACTTTAAGTTCCTGTATTCACCATCATGCCTTGCGATGTGCAACTGTCTTATTTACCAAGGTAGCGTGATGCATGTTTGGATTGTTTGCTAAGCGACATGACTTCATGCTTGCCTGACGTGAGCTAAAACCACAGAGGCTGAAGCTCTGAAAACCGCTTCTTTAAATAATACTGCATGCGATAGACGCTTTCCGGTTAGTTACTTTAAGGAAGTCCACCCCCTTAACCCCCAGCCCCCACCCCTTCCTCCTTCTCCGACATGGCAAACACTTTCCAGTACCACCAGACAAGGAGCGTTTACATCTGTGTCTGACCTGCAAGTGACCATGAGCTCGCCAATGCTAATATTACCACAGACGAGCAAAAACATGGTCTGGCAGAGTGATAAAGTTCCATTTAGACCTGGATTGACCATGACAGGCTAATGTCAAGGGCACACAAGCTGCTCTCTGAGGAGTTGATGATGCATTGCAAGTTTAAGACTGTGTGTGTGGGTGGGTGGTTGGTTGGGTGTGATACTTAGCTAGTATTTGTCTGTATGTCTGTCTATCAGGCAGTCTATCTCTCTGTATGTATGCACAAGGTTGACAGTAGAGCATGCAGAATGAATTGTGAAGTCACATCAGTGAACATGTGGTAAAATATCGAACTTCCCCGCAAAGCATCTGTGACCACAGACACATTCACACGCTGATGAACACACGGTATGTAGTTACTGTCGGCCGTGTTTTTGTTGTTTTCCTTGGTTCCTGTCTCTAGAGCAATCTGTATCACCATCTCACTGCTCTTTCAACTCTCTCATTCGCTCCCTTTCTTTATTCGAATCATCTCCAACACCACCCACCCCCACTCCGTCCCCCCACCTACCACACAGAAGGTGAGGTGTTGTTTCCTTTCATAGGTACTTTATTAAGTCACATAGCCAAACTGTGTGATGTCAGAGATGCTTGTCAAGCCTTCACAGATTTGTACAGAGCCACTAGAAAAAGCCCTTGCTCTTCTGCATTGCCCTGCTGCAAATGTTCAGACTGGCATTGATTTGCTGCAGGAAGCTCATGCTTGTTGTTAAACTCACCTTTTTGGGATCCATGTTGAATTTCTTCTTCCCTCTGGACAACTGCTTCCCCCTCTCAATAAGTTTGCTGTGAAGAGAGAAAAAAAAGAGGAAATTACCACATTGGGCAATCGACATGATTGACCTGGCGTGACAAGCCATAGGCAGCAGCAGTATGTCGTATATAGGATCTGTATATATAAGTGTAAGTATATAGTTATCTATTGAGGGGTTGATTTGTAATGACCTCTCTGATTTCACAGCAAACGTAACTGGAAATCAACTAGAGCACTTTTCTTTGTTTTGGCATCTTAGTGTGTAGTTTTAGAATTGAGAACACTTTCAAAAGTTCCAGGTCAAATCATGTTTTTCTAAACGTGTACACTGTTTGACTCACCTCTCCTCAGTGGACTCGAAGTCCTGAATACCGGCCATCACGTTCTCAATGGCCATCTTCAACTTCTGCAAAAAAAAAAAAAAGAACATTTGTCAGGGTACAACTGACTCACCATGGTGTTAGTGACAGCACCTCAGTGGGTGTGAGAGACCAAGACTTAAGGTCATACTTAGGATTCCTTGGTAACTTGGCAACAATGTAACTGCAATACAGTATAGTGTAACATATTGAGTTGATCAAATTGATGCATTAAATTCAGTTAGGTTAGGTTTTGGGTTATTTCAGTACAGCATATCTGTGTAGTGTTAAAGGTACATTAAGCAACTGCCTTAAGCAAATCCAAAGTAGACTTACAGTACATAAACACATTTCTATCTGAATGAGAATTTTATCAGGACCTTGGTATTGTTAGTCCTTTGTGCTAGCTTTTGCTCTACCAACTGACCCACAGGAAATGTGGTGCCCACTGTTATGTGTTATGCTGTACCCAACTGATATGTTATAAAAACATCTTTCTTTTATAGATGAAAGGCTGTTAGTAGCTGGGGCTGATTCTCACCTGTATGTCATCTAAAAGGTCCTGCTTGTGAACCTTTATGTGCTCGATCTCCTGCTTCTCTGCTGCAGTGAAATCCATTGACACTGAGAGAAGATGGAGTGTTCACACAAACACATTCACACACATACACACACACATTCACATACACAAAAACATTCACACACGGACAAGCACAGCCACAAACACACGCAAACACACACACACACACACACACACACACACACACACACACACACAGAGAGAGAGAGAGAGAGAGAGAGAGCACAGAACAGCACTTTTACAAAACAACCACTTTTGTTTACTTAACAGTTTTAGAACCCTACAAGTGGTGTTCATGGTTTTCATGTAATGTTCCGTGGTTTTAACTATGTTGTATGCTGTGATGCATTTCATATTAGATGCATTCTGTTGTAGTTATATTGAGATCTCCTGTTTAACTGGAAAACTTTGGTGGTCAATCACCTGCAGACACTTGAGGCTGATGAATCTGAATCTCAAAAGAAAAATCCCCTGGTCAGTGATGTCACTTGAGGCTGATGAATCTGAATCTCAAAAGAAAAATCCCCTGGTCAGTGATGTGAGTGTCGATGTCTGTGTGTGTCTTTCTATGTAGTAGTGTGTGTGTGTGTGTGTGTGTCTGTATTGTTAGTGTCTGTGTGTGTGTGTGTGTGTGTGTGTGTGTGTGTGTGTGTGTGTGTGTGTGTGTGTGTGTGTGTGTGTGTGTGTGTGTGTGTGTGTGTGTGTGTGTGTGTGTGTGTGTGTGTGTGTGTGTGTGTTGTGTGTGTGTGTGTTGTGTGTGTGTGTTGTGTGTTTCTGTAATGTGAGTGTCTATGACTGTGTGTGTCGGTGTGTGTGTGTGTGTGTGTGTACAAACGAATGTATAGGCTCAATGACATGGCAATACTTTCATGTAGGCCTTGGTCTTGCCACAGAGTTCATAGGATGTGTCAAAACTGCACAGGGATATTGGGAAATGTTCAACAAATGAGTCACATGATGGAAAACTGGCAACATCGAGAGAGTGTGTGGGAGATCGCTTTTCATGCACAAATCGTATTTGTCTTTCCAGGGACACAAATAGGGTTCACACGATGAGACAATGCTCATAAGCATATAATGCCCCATCAAAACCTATAAGGCTCAATTATGTCCTGTACTGGTGGACTGACGACTTCATTCAACTGAGTTCTACAGGAATTACATCTTCTGGGACCTCAGTAGCAATTTTACATGTTCTTACAAGGAAATAAGTGGTAGTGTTTTGAATAATTCTAGACTGCACCCTTTTTCTTAGCATTGTTCTCTCTGTTTAAATACTGTTTAATAAATAGCAACATGGAAATGTACAGAACAAAAGACTGTAGGGCACGATTTGTCTTGCAATTATACCAAAAGGTTCATGTTCACAGAACACACCAACAAAATGTCCCCCTGTCCACTACCAAGACATAATGTTTCAAGAGTTAGTCAAGAGCTAAGCATAAACAAGTGTCAGGCCTAAAGCTCTAACACAATACGGACTGTTCATTCATAAGTACACTCATTTGCTAATATCCTGTAGCCAAGGACCAACTCATAGGGAATGATGACCCGTGCAGAATATTGCAAAACAGGACATTTGTTGAAGAGGAAGGGTCCCTTTTTAAAAAAAAACAGCGAAAAGCCGTTTCAATAAGCAAAAAAACGCCTGCGTGGATTCAGGGCAATGGTGATGCTGAGTCAGCTTCACACTGTCCGAAGATAGATGATGATTAAAAATGTTCCTCATTTCCGTCATAAGGCTCTGCCAACGGAAATATTGTTGACTGTGTAGGCCCACCGCCCCCTCAGGAGCATAAGAAGCCTTAAAGGGATGTAGCGGAACAGGTAGCTCGGTACGCCACACAAATGGGCTCGTTTTTACCGTAAGGACTATATGAATTCAGATGTGGAAGTGTCATGGAATTCAGGCTCTGAATTGAGGAAGAAAAAATACTAACACTGTGATTGACACAAATGTTTAGCTAAATTAATTCAAATTGAATAGCCCTCATGAGTGAACCCACTCATGAGGGCAGGGAAAGTAACATAGGTTACTGTTTGTAGAACCATGCTCTTTGCTACCATGTTGCAAGTGTCCAGAACCATACGCAATAGCCTACTTGAAACCCTTCATAGTCAGCACTTCAGAACATCAGTTTCTTAAATAAACTCTCACGGCTAAAATGCACAGCTCGGTATGCGTGTACAATCATGAGTCATGAAATTTTGATTAGGTGAACTTTAAGGAGTTAATCATGTCCGCTGTAAGAGTTTCTAAGGTGAAGGACAACTACTAATAATAACAGCTTTCTCTCTCTCTTGCTCTCTATTCTTTATTTTATTCTTTCCAGGTTCAACGTTAACTCGTCTTGTAATAGTCAGATCAATCAATATACGAGTATAGCCTCTGTACATTAACCAGACTCCACGGCAATGACATCCCCTAAAACACAAAATTTCGACCTAAGGCAACGTAGCAGCTGTACTATTTCGAGTGAAGAATTGAGTCCATAACATGAAGTCCAGTGGAAAAGTGGAAGCCCAGTCGATAGTACATTTGCTAAGTTGTCAGTGTAGGTCACAGTTTTTTTGTTTTCTTGAAACAAGACTTTCTTGTGAGTTCAGGTTTTTATGACAAAACAATGCAAGCATTACAACAGTAGCGAAAATCTGAACATCACCGGATAACTCTGTTGTGTTTTTTATTCTTCAAATAATTGCTGCTATAGTTTAAAGTCCGCAAAGTACAATTAAGTCAGAAGAAAAAGGAAACTTACCGGGATGGCAACACTCCGTCATGTGAACGAGACAAAGGTAGCACTATTAACCATGTAATATCGCTGCTATGATACGGAGTTTGCTGCTTCCAGTCCAATTGACTTGGCTATCTGAAGGCAGAAGTATGAACTCGCAACTCTCCATCTCTTAAAACAAAAGCTTCTGCAAATAGGAGAGCTCGCTAGCGCCCCTGCCATCTGTTTCCGTTGTTGATGCACTTCTAAATAAATCTACTCTTCAGACAGGTCACCATGCTTCCGAGACAAAGTACAGGCACTGATAGTGGCCTAAATTGTTACAACGGGGAGTATCCAGCTACTGATAGTATGTAGCCTCTACAAATATATATCTGAGTATTTCTGTATCCCTGTCATATCGAAGCTGACCGTTTGTGACATGAAACAAGACTTCCTTGCAACTAATTGATTGTCCAAATTCCTTTACAATCTATTAGACTACAGCAGTTGTGATTCACTGATTTATGTACTCAGTGCATCTATAACCCGTTGAGGTCTGTTTTTGTCAGTATTCTGCATCAGTAGGACCAACATCAAAATTGTATTGTTTTTATATAACTTTTTCCTTTAAATTAGTGTGCATTGCATGTCAATGGGAATATTTTACATGAAAAAAAGGTAGGCCACTGTGTGTCTTGGTTCCTTTCCTACAGACGAGTGAGTGAATGAATTTTAATCTAAAAGAGCATTGCAAGCAAGCACAGTATGCAGCCGCACAGACATTGGGTTTTTGTTTTGGACACTAGATGTCACTCTGTGGCAATGCTAGTAGCAGCAGATGGGAATACAGTAGGCCTACTGAATACGGTGCACAAATCAGAGCACTGTGTATTCGTTAAGGGCCTATTTTAATTGGTAAGAGAGAAAGAAGACCTATAAATCAGATCAGATGGTTGATTAACACACGGCCATTTAATATATGTCACATCATCTTATATGAAAAAAAAATGAAACTGTGGCATTCCATAGGTTTGCGAAAGGACTTATTTGGCATTATTCACTAGTGTTACGAAATGCCATTTATCACACAAAACCACTCATTGTAGAGACTAACTAACGGCACTGCTGGCACATGAAGAGAGGTTCTTGCTGGCAAATCGCCAGTCCTGCTATCGTAAGCTATAAAGGGGGTCCATCGAATGTTGGTACATTTGATCAATAACTAAGAGGCCCTCAGTAACAATCAGCACCCTGCAGCCCACACATGCTAATGGAGATATCTCCCCATCATGCTTTCTACCCTCATGCGTTCACGTAATGTCACTCTCTTGCTCTGTCTCTCTCTTCCCCTTTCTCTTCCATCTCTCTCTCTCTCTACACCTCTCTCTCTACTTCTCTCTCTCTACCTCTCCACTTTCAAAAACCAAAAAAGTGCTTTCCATTCCACTTTCTTCCCTTTTTATGAGAGATTGTAGTCTTTGAAATGTTGCAACAAGGTCTCCATGGCAACTTTGGCTGGGGAAATGTGTTTCCAGCAGATTAAAAGTAGATTTTCTGGAAAAAAAGGAAAGAAAATTAGAGAACTTGTGAAAGCTTCCTCTCTCCTCTGTGGCATTAAGGCGCACAGCCAACCTCTGCACGTTGTCAGAAACGCGCTAAATTGAGCGAGACGGATGTGTGTGTGTGTGTGTGTGTGTGTGTGTGTGTGTGTGTGTGTGTGTGTGTGTGTGTGTGTGTGTGTGTGTGTGTGTGTGCGTGTGCGTGTGTGTGCAGTGTCAAAGTAAATATTCCTGCTGGAAGTCATAGCAATTTCCTTTTAATCAGGCTTGAGTCAACAGATGTGCTGGCCTGTTGGTGGTTTTATCAGAGCTGTTCAGAAATTGACCGCCTCCACAGGACCTCAGGACAGAGGTTCTGCATGCTAAGCCTCTGATCGTTTTATCGGACTACTACCATGACATAATTTACCACTTACAATTCATAATTTACAGTTTGCAATTCAGAATCTAATCATTTACTATTTATATAATGACCACCTTCTTTTCTAGGATGTTTGTATTGACTCGCCTAATTGGATCGTGCGAGCCTCTAGTGCCCAAAGTGCCCTTTTCTCTTTTCATCTCTTCATCGGTTCACCCACCTCTACCTTTTCATTTCAGACCGCATGACATGGGCTCCGTCGACCCATCTCAAATCCATGTGCTACTTATACCAGTATGAGAAATGTGTCATAGTCTGGCCTTAAGAGCGAGCACTGCAGGAGAACTCTATCTATGGCTTACTAATGCATGTCGAATACTTTTTTGACCTTTAGCGGAGATATCACACGTTGTCTCGGAGCTGGTCATGGATTCAAACATGTCTGACGTCTCCAAGGCACATTGATATGAAATTGGTAGCCAAATTCAAAAGCTCTGTGTGACATTTTAAATAGTGTAGGCATCACCTCAATACTTAGGCTTTGCCAGTTCCTCAGTACTGGCCTCTCAAATGTATGTCATGGTGAGTTTAAAGTGTTCAAACGTAGGAAGGACGGCAAAAACATCTTTTCAATCGACAAATGCCTTGATCGCGTTTCTCTGTTCCTCTTTCAAAATGAATGCGCTGTCAATATCTGTTGAGATATGCCTGCTCACGTTACTTAATTAGCACTCAAGGCTAGAAGCTACCATTTGTTTCAATGTTTTTTTTGTCAACACGTTAGCATAACCTTTCAATAATGGTCTAGAGTGCTTCAGTTAAGACCTACAATCCTCGGCAACATTGGTGTTGCGTATACACAACTAACCGAGTCAATGTAGACATAAAAAAGTCGTGTAGATAGCTTAAATCATATCAAATATGTCCCACTAAGCTCCTGAGACGGCGCCATCTTTGTTCGATGTATATTCTATCTATCATCAGGTCATCTGTCCATCAACGTATAAAGCCCGCCCTTACAATTTGATTGGTTTAGATTGCTTTCTCAACTTTTTCGAAACGTTTAATCCCTCCCAACTAGCTCGACTCCAGACTGAATCTCCCAGACCAAAAATTTTGTGGGCGGAGTTCAGGCTTGTATCCAGGCTATTCTAGGCATGCTTCACATGTAGAGATGTCAAAATCTGTGTGAAAGAAAATTCAATTTTTATGAAATCCATCACTCTTAAGTCTAAACTCCCACACTGCTTTCAAAACGTTTGTAAAAGTGCTTTGTTCAAAAGAGTTCTAAAAGTGTTCCATAAAGGCATCACATCATCAAAGCCCTGGGAAGAACTCTTTCGTCTAGAGGACACTCTTGAACAGGCTGTGTTTACAGAGGACATCCCTGGCAAGTTGTCCTTTCCACAACCCCAATCCATGAAATTTGTTTGTAATCCTAATCAGAATGCAGAACACATAGAAGTTCATTGGTGACAGACCATGTACAATACATGACAACAAGGCAAAGCAGCCTATTTATTTTATTGCCTCAATGAAGCATTTCCAAGCTAAATCAAAACAACTTTTTGCAATCAAGGTCTAGAGATGTCAGTGTAGGTCTTCACACAATGCACCTCTTGTCTTGAAAAATAACTCTCTTGTCTTTAAAAGCAAAACATAAGAAAATCGCCTTTTAAAGTATTTCTGTTTACATCTGAAAGGTATTATTGCGAAGATACGTGTATGGTTTTGTGTTGATCATGGCTGCCTAATTTGTATTCTTCTCTGGATTGATTTACACATATCAACATCAAACTGACATATATGTATACATTATCTCACATTTACCAGATGTTTTTTTTTTTGTCAGTCGCAAGCTTGCCTGAAAATTGCTACAACTTCGGCCTTTGAACTCTGGTCTTTGGAGCGGAAATGATTGGCACTTCCGTGAAAATGAGTGACACTTTTTGAGTTTGGGGAAAACAAGAAGCGGACCCTCATCTTCAGTCTTCTCTGTAGACCTCATCATGGAAAAAAAGGGATTCGCAAATTACTCTTGCCTTGGCGGGCTGGGATTAAGTCACCTCCACAGTGATAGATTTCCTCTTAGTTTCCTCTGTTGTGGTGAATTCAATTACACTCTACCTCAATCTGTCACCATCTTTCTCCCTCTCTCACATGTTTAACCCCCTTCTTTATCAGCACAGATCACTACATCAAACCATGTATGTGACACGGGGGAGTTTTCGTCTCTCAGTGATTCGGAATAAGGGACGCCTATCTTCTCCTAAGGAGATAACATGTTCATATGACGGCATATGATTGCATTTCTGCAGTGAATGCTCGGCAAGTTGGCATTGACATCCCTCTGCAGCAAGAAGTCACAGTCTCTCAATGGAAAAATCGCTTCAAAAGCCATCTCTCTAAGATCACCATCCTAGTTATTCCTTCCTCTATTATTATTATCACTTTTATTATTATTATATTATCATTATTGGTATAATGATTATTTGTAATGTTGTGGTCAATTTGTTATTGTTATTGTTAGTATGCCCTCATTTACATTTTGTTATTCTAGCTCACTGTTATCTATAAGGTGCACACACATAAACATTAGCACACTATATGGCAAAGTCCCTTCAGCATCATGCTCTAGGCAGTTGTTTTTCACATTACAATTACTGTTCGCCACACTGATGGAGTGGGTTGTTTGATGTTGCAAATGTGTCTGGTTGTTGGTTACCTTGGTAACCTTATGTCCCAAGGACCTTGATGACGCTTTAACATCGGTTGGTAATGGTCCAGAACCTTCTGGTGATTTATATTCAGTCATTCAGTCAATCAGTCAACGCACTTTTGGAATGAAGAGATACACAAAGAAGTAAGGACTTCTTCTCACTGACAATTATAATTGTCTGTGTCAACAGAAGAAATGCAAACCTCCACTATTCTTAAGCATAGCTGTAAGACTTTGGCCTTGGACATTTCCAGCCAGAACACTGCATAACTCGACTGAAAGAGCCTTTCCACACCAAGCTTCTGGAACTTTTCACGGTAGTTACAAGTTTTCAAGTTTTCAAATTTTCTTTTATAGATTACAAGCCAGGGTAGGATGCTGTGTGCATATAGATCACAAGCCGGGGTAGGATGCTATGTGATTACAAGAAACGGTGCTATGTCCAGTTCAAACATAAAATGTACATCCGACTGCTCCTAGTGCCATGGACACCGACTGGTCACATTTCCACTTTCGGGCCAACTCCGGGCGAGTTAGTGCCAGACAAGGCCAGTTGTGTTTCCATGGACACTTCTGGGGCTTGGTCGTGCCTCCTCGGGGCTTCTGGCCATCAGATTACCCCTTGGGCCAAGCAGGGCTAAATGGTGCTTGAGACAAAGTCAAGATAAAAGACAGGGTTAGCGGAGTCAGGTAATAGAGGTTCAGTGGCAAAATAAGTAAACTAGTCTCTGTCTAATAACCAACATGTTACCAAATAACTTAAAAAGATAATACAAAATGGATAATCACTGGAGCTGGTAAGCACACGAAATCAAGGCAATGGTAGCCATGGCAATATTTGCACAACTACCTGGGTACTACCAATAACAACTGATAGTTAGAAATTAACAAAAAAAGATTGAAACATGGTTGTTTACAACATATTCAAATACAAAACACAGCTGGCTCAAATTAACACAATATGAATGGATGTTTAATTAACACCAAATTACTGCATGATTGTTTGAGCTCATGTATTGCAATGAACAATTTGTATGCTATTCAAGCCTTGGTTTGCTTTAAACTTCACTTATGTAAACAACTGAGACTACCTTGCTATGTGACCTGAACTATGCCTATAGCTGCCTTATATTAGAGCCACCTCTTCAGGCTACCTTCAGGCTATCTGGGGGCAGAGCTGGTGGTCCTCACTGGTGAATTACAGACAAACAGCCTACCATTTTGCCACTTGCTTTAAATTTCTTATTTTATTTATTACATTTCTTTTGTAATTACCAGTGCGTAATAAACATCTTCAATTGACCATGTTTTCACCTCAAGAGCCTTCTACTGCCATGAACTTCTTCTGTTTAGTGGCTGATGCTTTACATATACTATGCCAAGGATATGATTAAAAAAATCCAGGAATTGCTCACATTTTCTGTTATTTTCTTAATAACCAAGCCCAGAAAAACTAAAGATGAGGGTGATCCGAGAGTGGACAGATGTGGCATACCACCAGTGGGGTGCTGACCAAATTCCACCGGTGGACTGATATATATCCGTATCTGAGACAATTCCTTTAATATTCCTGTACATGACAGTTTTTAGGAATAGAGAATCTGATGAGTCTGCTGTAGGTTGTAGGTGCCTGGCATTCGGATTTCATAGCATAATACCTCAACTTGAACTTCCCACTCGCTGGTGCTCAGATGAGTGACGTTACACCGTAGCAGCATGTTAAGGACGGGTATTGGGGAAATACTCCGGGGCTATCGGCCCAATAGTAGAAACGAGAACGTTTTTTGTCCTCACGGCCTGAGGGCCTCAGGCCATTAGTTCCGTTTGGCCCGAAGATAGCTTTAGCTCACAATAAACCGATCGTGGAAACATGGCTCTGTACACCCAGAAATCTTCACACAGGTGAAAGGTAGACACACTTTATAGGTAATACAGCTACCAGTGCTTTAATCACAGTAATGGTAATGGCAGAGTAACTGCCAGTTCCACCTTATGAGGCGACGAACACAACATGAGGTGTCAGAGCTGTTGACTGATGCCTGGCATTTCCCATGTATTGGCTGCTAGTAGACTCACAGTAGTGTGTCTGTTCAATGAGCTGATCTCACCTCCTACAACATCTACTGCCAGTCCAATCTATTGTAGCGCAGTTTCTTTTTTAAAATCTGAATGACAGAACAAAACTGTGTGTTAAAAGGCACTTTAGCATTTAGCTTAACCTGTCCGGCAGTTTCTTATGTCGTGTTGGATATAATTTATTGATTTCCCTCAGATGGCTTTCTACATTACCGGCTGCGTCTATCCCCTGCTATGGACTCACGTGTTAAAGGTGGGCTATTTTCATTATACTCTGCAAATACAGTAATAAATCCAATAGATGTATGTACGGCCGACTCACTGAAATCAATCCCCCTAATGCTAATGATCATAAATCCTCCGGAGGCTCTTTAACCTTTGGGTTTAACTGTCTGCTGTTCATACCATGCCATCCATGACTGGGAGTAGAATGGGGAAAAGGTGTCAGAGATGAGATGATATTATTACCAATAAAACCTGCTGCTGTTCATCGTAAACGTAGTTTTATGTGCTGTGAAAAAGAGTCGGTTGTGTCTGTGTGTGCGTGTGTGTGTGCGTGTGTGTGTGTGTGTGTGTGTGTGTGTTCCTCATTCTGCCATTTACTTCCCTATCAGGACTTGAGTTTGTAATAATGTGCTGTTATAATATACTGCAGCAACCTGGTATAGCACAGGTTTGTAAAAACATTCATGATTGAGCACATTGACCTGTGCACTGGAGCTTATGGTCATTTCTAAAAAAAGGTTCACACTTTTTGTACAATCTGTATGATATAATGTGGAAATGGAATTTTGATCCCTTCCCTTTATAAACTGCCAGTACAAAAGAATACAGCAGGACACATCTGCACATAAAGACAGCTGACAGCAGTGTTCTCTGTATCTCTGTCTCTTTTCCTTGTTAAGCTTTTCACAACCGACCTGCCATCCCTAGCACATACACACATACCCTAATCCACACACTGCATTTTTTTAATGTATGGTCTACTGAACAGGAACATGAGAGGACCTGAAAATGTCATGGTTCGCAGTTGACATTATACTATTATGAACATTTATGCTATTACGAACTTTCACTGTAACTGCCACAGCAACATCAATGAAGTATGAAGGTTCAGAATCTTGATATTAATATACTGTACATATAGCTTCTTTGATATATTTTTTTAGTTATAAATAACTGTCAGACTGCAGTAATGTTCAGCTCTAATCAGATCTATTGCACATGGATCAGCTACTCCAACCTACTGTAAACTTTCATCCTATTTAGCTGATTGTGGAAAATGTCAGTGCGTGAGCGTATGTGAGTCAGACGCAGCAGTTCAAACATAAGCGGCCAAAAAGAGGCATCTCTAAAAGGTCGAGTAAGCTTTGGGCAAATTGGCTAAAAGATCACCTAAAAACACATTAGAGTCCGATTCCAGTCGAGGGTGGATTTTTTGGTTATGTTAAAATTGTAAAAAAAAAAAAAAATGGCATAAGTTTTATTGATGCAGATTCTGACTCGTCAAAACAGATGTGTGCTGGTCAACACGTACATCAACTCACAAAGTGTGTGTGTGTGTGTGTGTGTGTGTGTCATAAAACTTCTATTTGGGAGACTGGGGACAGCTGTTATTTAATGGTAATTAATTTTATACCACATAATGGAGACCAGTCTTTGTTTTTGTCAGTCACGATCCAGGTTTTAATCTTTGTACAATGATGGCCACCATTGTAAGACATGTGAGACTTGAA
Organism: Sprattus sprattus; assembly: GCF_963457725.1. NCBI lineage: Eukaryota > Metazoa > Chordata > Actinopteri > Clupeiformes > Clupeidae > Sprattus > Sprattus sprattus. The sequence continues at coordinate 34,365,379 of NC_137920.1, forward strand.
GATCCACCCTCCCTTCTCAGTGCTTCACCTCAGCATATCTTTATTGATAGAGATAATTTCCAAACACTGTTAATGACTTAAGAATATGTGAATCAAGTTCCTTGTATTAATATATTCCTTATATGAATCATGTGCTTATGAAAGAAGGATAATGGCTTTTCGGTGTGTGTGTGTGTAACTAAGATTGTTAGATGCCACTTAGTTTGCATACAGACAAGAGCATGTTTAGACCAGAGGCGATAAGGAGGGTCGAACTGTGCTTCTTCCAACCTTGCGCAGAACTGCCATCCTTGCAAGACAGGGAGCCTCGGACGTGAGAAATCCACCACGTTGTTATCCCTGCTGAAAGCGTAACTTCTGACTATATAAACCTTGTGCGATGGGTTTATCATTGCCTTCCCCTTCAGCCTTGTGCTGGGAGGGGAGCCCGATTGCAATTGTTGTTGTTGTTTGTCTAATAAATATACTTTCTTGCAGCTCCGGAGTCCTGAGGTAACTAGGGTGAATTTTCACCTATCATTTATTACCTATAAATCTCAAATGACCGGTCCCTTCATATTTAACTTACATTCTTGATGCAAAGAAACTGGTACTGACACCATTCATTTGAACATATATGCAACATACATCTTTCGTCTCTACATTTTCCATGTACTTTACCATTTCTCTAAATTTCATCTAAATTCAGCGAGTGCCTTGTAACGTGTAATGTTGTAATGTGTCAAGGGACAGTTGTAACAGTGGGCAAGGTCAATTGTAACATGCCAGTTTGAAGGGATTCAGTAAAATGTACAGTGTTCGTTTTCCTTTAAGTTATAGTCTTAACAGCATTTGTTTCGAAAAAGGGGGGGGGGGGCTGTGAAGTCCATTGGATTTGATGGGACTGCATGGTGGATTTTCTCAAACTTTGTCATTCACGAGGATAAACCTAAATTCATTCACTTTCTCAAACTTTGTCATTCACGAGGATAAACCTCAGTTCATTCACTTTCTCAAACTTTGTCATTCACGAGGATAAACCTCAGTTCATTCACTTTCTCAAACTTTGTCATTCACGAGGATAAACCTCAGTTCATTCACTTTCTCAAACTTTGTCATTCACGAGGATAAACCTCAGTTCATTCACTTTCTCAAACTTTGTCATTCACGAGGATAAACCTCAGTTCATTCACTTTCTCAAACTTTGTCATTCACAACTTTGTCGTTCTCACTTTCTCAAACTTTGTAATTCAGGAGGATAAACCTCAGTTCATTCACTAATTCAAACTTTCTCATTCACAAGGATAAATCTCAGTTTATTCACTTTCTCAAGCTTTCTCGTTCACAAGGATAAACCTCCAGTAGGATCCAATCCTGGTGTTTTGAAGGTTGTGACATGACCTATGCAGGTTGATGTTATGTGTAAGAGTGTGTTACTTAGCTTCAGTCCCTCAGTTTGTACTTTTGACAAATTGGCTGTGTCCATGGAGAGCTCATAAGAACTGGGCTTCATCGGTCTGCTATCCTGACAGGGTACTGCATCTGACAAGGGTATTCCCTTGTGAGGTAGAACTCTGGGTAATGAGGCCTGTTCTCCAGGAAGGAGTTTGAACAAGCTCCAAGGCTTACTGCAGGCTTAGACTTGACACATTAAGACCATGTCAGCAGGCCCGCCTAAGGCTGTCAGCGTCTTTTGCATAGCAAATCTCTCTCGGTCCTTGCGCTTTTGCGTTCTTTCCTTTTTTTTTTTTTAAATCGGAGGATTAAAAAGAGAAAATGCCCAGTCTTCTTTATTGGTTTTACCATTGAGAAACAGTGTACAGTGTTACTACTGTATTTTCCTTGCATTGTATAGTTCCTGAATTTAAGATTACACATATGAAAGACAACTACTTTACTGTTCTCAATTTTGAAAAGAGTTACTCCAGGGTTACTGGAGAATTATCCTCAACATTTAGAGGCACTGGGGAATGGGGAGCAATACACTCTTTCTAAAGGCAAAAGGAGGGTAAGCCTATGTTCAGACTGGATCAAATATGCACGGGGAAAAGTTTTCAGGTTAGTCTAAGTGAAAGTATCAAGATAATGTAATCAGGTTACAGAAAAGGTCATTATCAACACAGCCTGAACACTGTGTGTTAAAGTTAGCACTAGCAGGCATCAAATGTCTAGACTTACTAGCTAGCCTTTAGCCGCAATGTTGTTTTTATAGAATTCGCCTATGGGGCTCTGTGACGGACCGAGCCTCGGTTGCCGTCTAAATGAGTGGGTTTGGCCCGAAAGCTCAGAGACAGAGTGAGGGTTCAGATTAAAGCTTTATTATGCTTTCAAAATATTCTTGAGAACTGCTTGGCCTCTCAATAGGCAGAGGACAAAAAGCAGCAGTCTCTCCAGTAACGGTCCTGCTCAGCCTCTCAATAGGCAGAGGACAAAAATCAGCAGTATCAAAACACTATTAATAAACATGCTAAGCCTCTAAATGGGGAAGATGACACAATGCAGCATTACATACATCAATTAAAATACCTGCTAAGCCTCTAAATGGGGTAGAGGTCAACTATCAGCAGTCACAAAAAGGTCCACATGCAAGACTAGACTAGACTAACTGAACTAGACAGTTTTTACACACGGGGGGGAAGACACAAACACTAAACAAAACACAATGACAAGACGGACCCAAGACACGAACACAGTATTCCTTCACAATTATAAACCACATAATTCACTATGTAATAAATAATGTCTCAAAAGGATGTAAACCTAACCACTTTATCCAGGTGGTCTGGCCCATACCATTGTTTGTGTCCCCTCTGCCAGTCTAGGCAATAAGCAATCACCCATCAGGTGGATCCAATTTCAATCAGTCGTATGAGTGTTTGTGTGTGCGTGTAGGTGCAATCCATGTCTGTTGGGGTGAGCTAGTGGTTGGAGAGATGGGGAGAAGTGCGATTTCATGTGCGGTCGCACCACGACCGTCACAGGCTCAACCTGCAAGCTGAAGGCCTAGTTTTCAGGTTACCCTGCTAACCTCTACCTTCTCTGTGATAGCCTACAGAAGATAATTAAAAGGCTATTGATATTAGTTAGGACCCAACACACACAATGGGTATTTTTATTTTATTTTTTATAATGGCATTCTGATTGGACAAAATCATTATTAAGTCAAAACGCCAGACAATCAGATGTAACTTTGGAGTCACCCACCAAAAACCTCTTGTTCACATACATCATATGAGGAAAGGAGAGGAGAGGAGAGGAGAGGAGAATAGAGAAGAGAAGAGAAGAGAATAGAGGAGAAGAGAAGAGAAGAGAAGAGAACAGGAGAGGAGAGACGAGATGACTGGAGAGCAGGGAAGAGGAAAAGAGAGATCTAGAGAGAAGCAGAGAATATAGGACCAGAGAGGAGGAGGGGAGAGGGCTAGAGAGGAGGATTCAGGACTAGAGGAGAGATGAGGAGAGCAAACGGCCCTGCTGCCCACCCAAGTTTGATTTTAAATATGTCAATGAAAAAAACATTTGCAAACTCTTGGCCATAACAGATAGACTTCATATAACAATGTAGACATTTCTGTTTATATGATTATGGTTATTGTTGTACTTTATTTATCTCTAATCTCTCTCTATTACATACATTGAAACAAGATAATAAAAAAAGCAATGTAATACAATACAGATTTAGAAATAATTGTGAACATTAAAATAGTGAATACAATAGACATGTTATTAGGCTGCATTCAGCATACTCCAAGAATAAAAGCTTTTTCATGAAATTATCAATTTCATATGCCATACCTTCAACTCACTTAGATTACACCGAGACCAGCGGCGTGCTTAATGTCATGAAGACCAATACTAGAGGAGAAAAGGACCTTTTGATAAATGTCAAGGTGCAATACTTACAATCATAATTACCATTCCAGGTTTGCAAGCAAGTGACTGGAGGCTATAGTAAGATCAAAGCCACCTCAATTATTTGGTTATGCATTTTGCAAACCAAAGGAGGCGATTCAATCTGTTTAATATTGTGGTTGAATTGGCCTACCGTAATTACATTGTGCCAATATGGCGACCGATTTTCCCCTCAACTGCTGTATGCTGCACAGTGCACTGCACTTACTTGTTCTGCGGACCAAGAGCAGAAAGAAAGAGAGAGAGCTCCAGCTACCGCTGTCCCTTTTATTTTAAAACCCCTAAATATAAAAATAAGAACTGCTTCTTCTTTGTATTTACCAAGAAAACAGAGTTTGAAAAGTCAGATACCACTTTTTCGGAATAAGCTAAACCATAGAAAAATTAATGAACACAAAAACACACAGACTGAATTCCCTGTCGGGGGAAACCATTAAGCTAACTGATTGGGATTTTATTTATTTATTCTGTTCAACAAATGCAGCTTAAACATAAAAGATGCCATTGAAAACGTTCAGTTGGTTGCAATGTGCTGCCTCACCAGTAGGTGCCACTAAATCTTACATACTGTTCCTTTAAAAGCTGGCTAGCATTAGCCTTTTGCCCCACAGATGCAAATGTCAATGTAACACAATCCTTAATGTTATTATTTCTGTACCATACAGAGTTGCCTATATTGGTTTAATAGTGTAGTAGTCTGAGAGGAAAATAGTAGACTATTATTATCTGTTTTTTTTCTAATGTATTTAGTATTTGGTGCACTTGGTGCCATACGTATAGCATGTGACCTGCGTGTAGGCCTATGTAGAGCCAGCCATGGGTGTTTCAAATAAGCAACATCCAGACTGTAATAGACAACCAGATGTCTTGGTCCGAAAGAAAAAACTATTGTCCCCATTTGTCTAACTTGTTTGGTGTTTCTTCATGTTCTTTTTCATTTATTGCTTCTTTTATGAATACCCAGCAGACCACCTGTTAAACCTGTAATTAGAACACAGCAATTAATCACATTCACAAAATTACTTATAACTATGGCCACTCGAGGTCTTTGCCTCATTCTTCATCTCCAGATAGCCAATGACGGTATCTGTGATTGTGGCATTCATCTAGATTGATCTTCCTGAAAAGATTGACGGGAGGGACCTACTGATGGAGATCGATTTCCCCCAATGTTAACAGATGTATTACAAAGATGGCTCGAGAGGCACTGGTGCCTGCAAAGGCCAGGTGTTCACTTTGATCATGACTTCATCAATCAGCCCCCACAACCAGGGCAGCTTTGGAAATCAGTGCGGTCCGGAGGGTGGGGGGGCTAGACAACCCCTTTTCCAGCCACAAGTAGACTACCCCGTTGGATTCAGTGTTCGTACCACATATAGCATAGATACGTAATTAGAATAAATAAAAAAAAGTGAACAGAAGCATGTTTGTGACAGGTGACCAACTCCACAAAATCGATCCAGAGAGATATGTCAGCTCGCTTTTCATGCCGCATCGCATTCAGATGTCTGGATAAAAGATTGTGATTACAGTAGATGAATAGACCTTAAATCAACTGCTTTCAGGCCAATCAAGTCGAGCGACGTGTCTATTTAAACGCAGAGGGGCCCTTATAGCGGAGTGCTCTTCAGGTAACGACCGCAGTCAGACACTCAGTGGGGACTAGCTTTGATATAATTATAGAGGGGGACTCTAATGCAGCCCAGAAAAATGGGATCAAGGTGGCGAGACAGAGAAGACAGCCTCTTTTTTCCACACAAACAAACTCTCCCATGCACATAGACACACAGACACACCCACGCTCTCACACACACACACACAAACCTGTCAGCAAGACTGTCACAAAGCAGATCGACATGAACTCTTGAAAATTTCAAAGTTGAATCTCTCAAAAAAATGTCCTTTCTTGGCCTGCAACACAAGCGTGAAAAGAGAGAGACCGAGAGAGAGACCGAGAGAGAGAGAGGGTGAGACAGAGAGAGAGAGAGAGAGAGAGAGAGAGACAAATAGAGAGAGAGAGAGTGAGACAGAGAGAGAGAGAGGGTGAGACAGAGAGAGAGAGAGAGTGAGACCGAGAAAGAAAAGGGTGGGAAAATGAGAAAGAATGCTGGCAGGCATAGAGTTAGCAAATTTGTAGGTGGAGGCTTTTCCTTGAGTTCCCTTCTGATATACTGTGTCAACACAGCGGGTCGGAAGTGCAAACATCACATCTCTTCTCATGCATGAAATGAGGGGGAGAAGAGGAATGATTGGAGAGAAGGGTGTACCGTTTGCGATTTGTGATGCGAATCAGCCGGTCATCCGTTCACAGAGAAGGACGGAAGGAGGAGAGGCACAAGAAATCTCAACAGCGAATGAGACAACAATGTGCTGTCATGGTTCTGATGTGAACATGCAACTAAATCTAGTCTGTGAGCTGACTGGACGGAACTTGACCACTTCAATTTAAGGGGCGCAATGTTTGAGCATTCACAGCTGAAAACATAGAGGGTGGAGGGTTTCGCAGTCTTAGTCATGCCAAGCTATATCCTGCAGTGTCACAGCAAGACATCGCTGAGATGCCAGTTTAAATGGGAGCTATCTATGGGATGTAATGATATATTGCTTTGAAAGTACAGAGCAATGCAAGGGCTTGCATGAAGTGGTGTTGGTGTTGGTGCCGGTGGTGTGTGTGTGTGTGTGTGTGTGTGTGTGTGTGTGTTTGTGTGTGTGTGTGTGTGTGTGTTTGTGTGTGTGTGTGTGTGTGTGTGTGTGTGTGTGTGTGTGTGTGTGTGTGTGTGTGTGTGTGTTTGCTGGGGGGTGAGTGGGTGATTTGCTGCAGGTGTGATGGGGTAATAGGCTATTGATTTCCTGTCCTGCTGTATCCGTAGCGTTTTGACAAGCAACCTGTGACTTCTTCCCTCACCCCGGAGGCGATCATAGGGCTTCTGTTTATTACAAAAGTCTCTTTTTGGAGTCCCTCTCACTCATGCTCAGTCTATCCATTTCTCCTTCAGTGTCTCTCTATTACACACACACACACACACACACACACACACACACACACACACACACACACACACACACACACACACACACACACACACACACACACACACACACACACACACACACACACACACACACACACACACAGTATCCTTCTGATAACTGAACTTGACAGTCGGAAACCATGTTTAGTGGGACCGTGTGTGTGTGTGTGTGTGCATGCACTGTTTGAGTGTTATTTTGTGAGGGGGAAGTGGTCCAGAACGATTGGAAAGACCAATGGATTCTCCACTGGAAACTAAATGGCATATTTTTTGAACCATCACAGATTTGCTCTTTTGAATGGGTTCTGCAGTGTGCATGCATCGTGACCAATACAGTACGACAAAGGAACCGGTCAGTTGAATAATGTATATCAGACATGTAGAAAGAAACATGACAATGAATACCAGGAGGGTATCAGGGCTTGCTGCAACATTTTGGACAAAATTGTGACATATAAGCAATGAAACAATAATCCAACCAAGTAATTAATACAAATTTAAAAAAAGTATTAAGTATTAAATTCCTTCCAAGGCTAAGAGAAACAGCAACAAACCCACAAACATACTCTATTGACCTCACTCCATCCAATGGACTAAAACACAGACATAATGGAACATAATTCCATCCATAAAACACAGATGGGTGACATTTCATTCATTAAGCAGTCTTACCTGCGTGTTTCATCGTCTGCAGTTTATGTGATATTACCTCCATTTCACACAGTTGGCAAGATTCCACAGAGTCTCATAAAAGCCCACGGGTCCACTGACAAATCTGGACCTGCCTCACAAAACACCCCAATATATTAATCATGACATTAAAGGATTATTATTATGGGCCTATTTCACCCCTCACATATTATGCAACATCACCTCGCTATTGATTTACATTTGCTGAAAACAATTTATAAATGCACGCACACCCACAACAGCAATACGCTAAGGCCTGCTCTCCATTTGAAAGTAAACTTCTCCTGCAGTCCAAGTCTTTGAAGCTCTGGTCTAGCTTCCCATAGTATCAGCATTCAAGACCCTCATTTGGATTAGGTGTTGAATGTGAATCAACTCAAGGCAAGGCAAGACTATTTAAATTGCATAATTCAAAGTGAGAAGATAAAACAACATAGAATAATAAGATATTTAAAAAGGTATAGCCTCTAAATTATTCCTTTTGAGTAGGGACTTTAACACAGCTCCTTTCAGGAACTTCGGAATGTGCCAGAAAGGAACGGTACAATTACCCATTTTAAGCACGTCTGTTGCTAAGAGGTAAAAAAAAAGGTGAAAAAAGTTGGTTGGCAAAGTATATAAGCAGCAGAGTTGACTTTTCCCAAAGTTTCATTGTCTGTCAAACTAATTTCTGGCATAAAGTTGACTTGATGAACATGGTACCCTATCAGCATCGGAGAAGAACTGGGAGAGAGTAACAGTGTCTCACATTGACATGTCAACAGATCAATTTTGCTTAACCGCTGAGTGGCTATTGAATAAGCACACCGAAAGCTCTGAGGCAAGCATCCTATCACAGACCACAGTCAGTTCCATGGGAAGGATTTATGCTGGAGAAACTCCAGTTACTAAGCAATCTCATAATCAGGGGTTCAGGTAAAGTTCGCACTCCGAGGTAATACCGGGCACTCAGAAATTAAGACCAAGTGCAGGAGCTATTGAAAGGTCAGAGGTTAAGGAAAGTTTGCCTGGGGCTTGTCTTTTTTTTAAGGGTAATTGACATTGGAAGGTTAGGGAGGTACATCTACAAAGATATTAAGATTACATGTATCCATTTATATCCTATATGTGTTTGCTACCCCAAGTGTGCTTTAGCAATATGATTTCTCATGGTTATGTCAAAAAGCCTAATTAATTTAGTTTAACTGAAAAAGAGAGAGAGAGAGAGAGAGAGAGAGAAGGGAGAGAAACCTTCACTTGACGGATGTGGCAGTAACTTCACCACAGGCTAATTATTGTGCAAGGACTCCCTTGGGACCCTGGGGCGCAATATACAGTGCCACTTTAAAGTATGTGAACCCCTTGACCACTTAGGAGTTTTCTGTTGTTTTACCATGATTTTTCATTTTTTTCATCACCAATTTTCCATAGAAGTAATGTCAGGTTTATGTTTATCATTTGCATGTACTTTTTTTTAGAGGGAATTGTTTGAGTAGCCAAAAGACTACATGAAACATGGAATTAGTCCATTTCAAAAGTAAGTGAACCCCCAGCTGAATTTGTAAAGTCAAGCAGGTAACAGATTCAGTGAAACTTATTTGGGTGCTTAATTAGTCAATTAAGCAAACCGATCATCTGAGACATCCTTAGGGAAAGGTTTGGGCAACACAGATTAAAAGAGGGAGGAAACCAACCAAACTACTGTAGTGCCAAGGTGTACCCACAGATCAACAATGCCGAAAGGAAACGAGATATCCGAGAACATCAGAAAGAAGGTTCTGACAGCCCATCAGTCTTGGGAAAGCTATAAGACCATCTCCAAAAGATTCCAGCTCCATCCATCCATCCAAGACAAATAATTTAGAAATGGAGGGTATTCAACATGACCTCATCTCTGCCTAGAAGTGGACGCCCATCAAGACCATCACCAAGAAGCACCAGAAGAAGAATAAATCAGGTAAAAGTCAACCCACACATCACCTCTAAAGAGTTTCAGACCTCTCTGGCAGCATCTGGGGTAAATGTACATGGGTCTACAATCAGACGAAAATTGAATAGACATGACATTCATGATCGGGTTGCTAGAAGGAAGCCTCTGCTCTCAAGAAAGAACAAAACTGCCCGTTTCAACTTTGCCCGAGAGCACTTGGATAAACCAAAGGCCTTCTGGAAGTCCCTTCTTTAAACAGATGAGTCCGAGATAGAATTATTTTGTCACAATCAAAACCAACAATTTTCGTCTGATTGTAGACCCATGTACATTTACCCCAGATGCTGCCAGAGAGGTCCGAAACTCTTTGGAGGTGATGTGTGGGTTGACTTTTACCTGATTTATTCTTCTTCTGGTGCTTCTTGGTGATGGTCTTGATGGGCGTCCACTTCTAGGCAGAGATGCGGTCATGTTGAATACCCTCCATTTCAAAATTATTTGTCTTGGATGGATGGATGGAGCTGGAATCTTTTGGAGATGGTCTTATAGCTTTCCCAAGACTGATGGGCTGTCAGAACCTTCTTTCTGATGTTCTCGGATATCTCGTTTCCTCTCGGCATTGTTGATCTGTGTGGGTACACCTTGGCACTACAGTAGTTTGGTTGGTTTCCTCTCTCTTTTAATCTGTATGGCCCAAACCTTTCCCTAAGGATGTCTCAGATGATCGGTTTGCTCAATTGACTAATTATTCACCCAAATAAGTTTCACTGAATCTGTTACCTGCTTGACTTTATCAATTCAGCTGGGGGTTCACTTACTTTTGAAATGGACTAATTCCATGTTTCATGTAGTTTTTCAGCTTCTCAAACAATTTCCTCTAAACAAGTACATGCAAATGATAAACATAAACCTGACATTTCATCTATGGAAAATTGGTGATAAAAAAATGAAAAATCATGGTAAAACAACAGAAAACGCTTAAGTCCTCAAGGGGTTCACATACTTTCAAGTGGCACTGTAGTCATGTCAGTAATTATTATTATTTTTTGTATACATTGTGTTCTTCCCATGCTCAATGATCGTTACCTTGAGAATGAAAGAAAACAGAGTTTTTCATCTGGGAGAAAGCGTCTTCCAACTGTGTGTGCACTATGCAGCGCCTGAATGCTCGCCCCTCCTTTGGATGCTGCGAGTCAAGATCCACTCTGTTTCCATAGTTTGTCTAGCCTGACGATGTCATACTCATAATTCTAGTCAGAATATGAGTCTGATACTGCTCCATTGAGCTGTGATTATGGGGCGTGTTTCAACGAACCAGGAAAGAAAAAGCCTCTTCGCTCAATTGGATACCTAGAACCAATCAGAGTAACGTAGTATGACCATCTGATACATTCAACTTTTATCGGATCCCGTTGGAAGGACGGCAAAAACACATTTTCGATCGACAAATGCCTTAATCGCGTTTCTCTGTTGCTCTTTTAAAATAAATGCGCTGTCAATATCTGTGAGATATGCATACTCACGTTATTATCAGCACATATACTATGTGTTTCAATGGATTTTTTGGTCTAAGCGTTAGCAATAACCTAACAATAAATGTCTAGAGAGCTTCAGTTAAGACCTACAATACTCTACAACATTCGTGTTGCACATACACATCTAACCGAGTCAATGTAGACATAAAAAAGTTGTGTAGATAGCTTAATTTACATAAAATATTTCCCACTAACAGGCTCCCGAGATGCCGCCGTCTTGGTACGATTTCGAATCTACCGTTTATTCAACTCAAGCCATCTGTCCATCATCGTATAAAGCCCGCCCTGACAATTTGATTGGCTAGATCCACTTCGGCTCGACCATAATTTCTCCCCAACGGAGCGGTGCCAGACAGAACTTCCAGACCAAAACATTTTGTGGGCGGGGTTCGGTCTGGTATCCAGGCTATAGTTGGTCCACTGTTTTGCTGCAAACACTTCAAATTTCAGGGCGAAAATACTCGGAAGCTTAAAACAAAGACACCACTGGCCAACACCAAGGACGGAGATGAAAAAAATTATCCAAGCGCCAGACATATATCTAAATCCAAAAATCCCAAAAGTTTATAAGACAGAAAGGCTCAGACAAAATACTGACACAATATAGTAGAGACTACAGAAAACGTACCAGGTATGAATACAGAGAGCAAAAATGGAAAGGCCGGCAGAGAACAATGAACAACAAAGAATACACAGAGAACAACCAGGAACCAGGATTTCACTCCAGGTGATAACAGGTGAGGAGGAGAGTCAGGAAAACATATAAATAACCAAAAGCAAACAAATGGTAAACAGAACAGAATAATGTTTCATATTGGTGTATATTTAGTGTACAGCTTTCTGGCGGTTAGAAAGAGAGCTGGACAGAGAGCAGTCGGTAGCCAGAAGAAACTGGTATCGTGTATTTTATTTCAGCTACAGTCAGTGACAACTGACATCAGGTTGATGAGGTAATTGTAGGATATTCATTTTTGGCGTGAGGATGCCATCCCTTTGTCGTGTTGAATTTCATTGGATTTAACGCCAAGGCCAGGCTGACAACAACCCATGGGACAGGATTTGCTGACAGAGACTGTGCTTCAGATCATTTTTGGCGTACCACTGAGTTTTAGAAATACGGCTCTCGGTTACCACTGGTCCTTTGTAGAGGTTTCCATGTCTACAAGCACAGCAGCATTTTTCTCTTTCTTTACCCACCGCATCCGAAAGACCAGTGAAGATTCTGCATTTCAGGGTTAATGGGGGTGATGTCTTGTGTTAATGCTATGCAGGCTGCCATCCGGGCGTGAAACACGCAGTAGCATGGGGTCAGATCTGGAGTCCTTTTGGTTTAGGGCAAATATGAGAAGACAGCACATGTTGGAACTGCCAAGGGGTTTTCAAATAAGCTTCATCCATTCAGAAATGTAACAGCCTCACATTATTTGAAGCTAAGCATATTCATGGACCTTCATTACCTTTCTTTTTTCTTTTTCTTCCACTGCGATGTTCCATAAAGTCGTTTATGTCTACAATAGTTGTTTCTCTTTTGTCGTTACTTTCACAGACAAAAGATGCAGGGCATTATGATTACACGACCAGGCCATCTGTATCGCCCTCATTCCGAGGCAAACGAGCAAACTAGCAGCACTGCATGAGCTCTTAAACGCGGCGAAGCGGAATTGCTCATCCGTTTATGGTCATACAAATTGCTACATTCTCGCTTTCAGGGAAAAGAGAGGTTGGTGTGTATTTTATATCACATCTGCTGGCTTGTCGTTTAATCGTACTTGAGTCGTGCAAGAAAGTGCGCAAACAGACACACACGCATACAGACACGCAAACACACACACCTCCTCTCATTCCTGCGCTCGCTCACTCTCTCTCTCTCTCACTGATATGACCCCCGGCACAGTGCCAGAGCGCGCTGGAGCAGCACCGTGAGTCGAGCAGCAGCTCCGGAGCGCTTCACCTCAGCACTTGCTGTGTGGAATGCTGTTGCGCCCGTGGGATTGAGACAGCCCCGTTATTTAGCCCTGGATTCGAGCGCCTCAAGAACTGTCTGTGTCAGACAGTTGGGAAAACTGTCCAGTTGACAAGGAAAGCTACACATAACGCAAGTGCGCCGTACGTCATGAGTCACTGCCTGGTCGAAAAGAGTTTATGATGGTAAGTTATTTTCCGCCTGTATTGCTTTTTTATTTTTTATTATTTATTTTGCTATTAGTTTAAGCTATATAACTTAATAACATCTATTTGTGGTATGGTATGGTATGGTGGATGGATCATTTAGTTCTAATTTTACCGTTTTTGCATGTGGTTGACGGCCTCAAGCTGAACATTTTGACAGATGTGAAGGGACTGTACATTATTGCCGTTTTTTTTTTTTTTTTTTTTACAGTGAACATCAGCATAGGGACAGAGTCGATGTGCATTTTCGACAAATCTGAAACATAATGATCATGGTTGGAAAAGAAGCTAAGCTAAGGGTTTTGGCAGAGAAAAAGTAACACAGGAGTTGCTGAGTTGCTGTGTGTGTGTGTGTGTGTGTGTGTGTGTGTGTGTGTGTGTGTGTGTGTGTGTCTGTTTGTGTGTGTGTGTGTGTGTGTGTGTTTGTGTGTGTGTGTGTGTGTGTGTGCGTTCCCGTGCGTGCGCATGCATGTGCGTGCGTGTGTATGTGTTCCAACAGCTGTAAGTCACACTGGGAAACTGGGAAAGTGACATATATGAAGGGGTCACTGTAACCAAGGTAACAGTACACAGCTGATAACCTATGTGTGGTACCAAAGCCATGCAGATTGGGTGTGAAATGTAACATGTCACATCACCACCACCAGCGCACTTACACCTGTACCTACCAGTACACCAATATCTTACTAAAAATAGAACAGACCTTAGAACATACAGAGTACAAGGCAGAGGTGCTTTTGGACACCCTTTGATGAAATGTCTGAAAAGAAAGTGTGACTTGTGAACAGAGAGGTCTAGGTCAGACCTACAGTAGGTGGCTCTTGAGTGTATATCCTTTGGTATATAGAACTGATGAATGTGGAAGAGACAGCAGAAGCTGCTCCTCTCTCACTGTCAGCCTTGCCTCTGCCCCCCCCCCCCCCCCCCCCCGCCCCCTTATTGATTCTAAATAATTCACAAATTCCTGCTGTCACTTTAACACCCCATGCTCTTCTACTACTACACACACACACACACACACACACACGCACACAAACACACACACACACGCACGCACGCACGCACGCACGCACGCACGCACGCACACAAACACACACACACAAACACACATACACACAAATATGCACACATGAATTCACCCAACAAAAAAAAACATGTCGATTTCCTCTACCATTCCCTTGACTTCTAAGTCATGTACTGATTCACTCTGACAACATTGATTCTCACTTAATCCATCTAACACCGATCAATCTGATCCAGGAGTCAACATCTGTTTAAATCAGCCCACTCTACATGTACGAGGGGGGGGGGGCTGAGGCACTGATGAAAGCGCTCGCTCTGTCTCTCTCCTCTTCCTCTCCATCCCCCTCCATCCCTGCCTCTCCTTTTCCCTGTATGTCAGTCTTTCTCTCCCCCCTTCCCTCCCTCCCTCCTTCTCTCTCCCCCTCCCTCCCTCTCTGAGTGCAATTAACAGTTCTTCACCCCAGTCACTCTCCCCTCTCCAGTTAACGTGTTGCACCTTTGGATGCAGCTGGAGATAGAGATGCTCTTTATTTAATTGCGTGCCAGCCTGCCCGGCGAAGCCTCCTAATGGCTTTCATTTGCCAACCTGCTCATTTAGCCAATTTGGCAGCGATTTGGATGTGTTTATTTGCATTCTGTCATACACGATGAGGAACAAATGGAAACATGTGAAGGCTTACCTAAGACCAGCACTTAAACGGTGCAACACGTCAATTGCTTTGGCAAAAACGGAAATCTTTCCCAACCTGCTATTACCAGCAATGATAGAATAATATCCTGTGGTAAGTATTAAGTAATATTCCAGTGCATTTTATGTATCTAAAGTCTTTATTTCTGGGCAAGATAATTGCCAACACTTAAAGGCAATAGAAGCCTGTAAGTAATGAAGAAGATACATACATTAGACATCAATGTTTTGCAACACCGGTTTTTATCCCTGCAGAATTAGATACATTTTTAAAGTACCAAAGCATTTTTATGTGTGGATAACATAAATGATATATCACACCTTTGGAGCCAGCCACTTGTATTATTAAGTTAGTTCTGCCAGGAAAAGTGATTTTACATTTACATTAGCGTTACATTTCATATTATAATGCCTAAATGTCTACTGGGGATGTATTTTAAGTAGGACTGTCAAGTGATTTAAAAAAGTAATCCGATTAATTACCAGAAAAGCAAACCTTACCTATCATCCTCAGCTGGATAGGACCTGTGAGTTTTGTTCAGCCATTCTAGACTGGGTGAGGCATTGAGGATAGACCCTTATTTAGCCAGCCTATCAATGGGCAGAGCCACTGAGGGGGATGAAAACTGAAGGAAGTTAGAAGAGCTGCCATCAGTTTACCAGACTATTAATCCTAGAAACCTAACAGTAACCATGGGCACGAAAGACACAAGATGATAACAGATGAACAGGAACATAGTTGTTATTGTTGGTGAAAATTGAAGATGGAGGCCTTTAGATGGAGGTCAATTTGTATAGACTGTATTTTCAGTAGGCAACATGTTAGTGACAGGTCTAAGAATGAAAAGGTTATGCGCACACCCACACACACAAACACACACACACACACACTCACACACACACACACACACACACACACACACACTGGCTGTTATGTTGCTTTTCTGATTATGGTGGGTACAGCATGGAGTCAAATATGGAGTCTCTCTCTATTTCTTTCTCTCTCTCTCTCGCTCTCTCTCTCTTACTCTCTCTCTCTCTCTCTCTCACACCTTGCCGTGTCACTTTGCTGTCAGCAGCTGCCCCCATTCTCAGCACCTCTATCTCCTTGGGTCACACGACACATACAATCAATGTCTCACACGTACGCAAATGCATACACACACATCCATAAACACACTCGCACCTTCACACACTAATCTCCATATTAAATCCACACGCAGGAACACTCACACGTACTCACACGTACAGTACACGCCTGTCCTTGACAAGGCACTCAAAAGCAAGTCCCCCAATTTTCTCATCTATCCTCCCATCCCACACACATACCCCCATCAAAATGTGCTGTTTTCGAGAGTAATTGGGTGTTTGAAAAGGCAACCAGATCCTCTGAGACATCCTCAAGCCTCGGCCGTTTTCTCCTTAACAGTCAGAGTGTCATTTCCACGACCCCTCGTTGGCCCTGGAGCCAAGTGGGGGAGCCTTCAAGGACTGATCTCATGGGGGCCACTGTCAGCTAATTGGCCGAGATTAGAATAGCGTCTCAAGGCAAGTGTCTATGGCTCCACTTCCAGCCATACTGCCTGCACAGGATGGCATTTCTGCCCCTTAAAATATATTTGCCCCCCCCCCCCCATCTTTTGTAAGAGAGAAACGAATTGCATTGTAGCAGTTATGTGCTGCTTTTGAAAAGCCCATTTTATCTGTTAGCTTTTTTTTTGGGCGAATTATTATCTGCAATCACTCAGGGTCCACAAAAAGTGGGCTGTGGCTGTGTGAACTGTTTTGGTCGCAGGGGTCACCGCTAGCATCCGTACACAGTGTTCTCTGATGCTCTGCACACACCAATTATAGCGGGGCTAGGCACTCTGGACCTCTGCAGAGTACTTAAACGGTGTACACAAAGAGACATGAAATGGACTGTTTGTATAGAGACCTGAGCTGTGAGCTGAGTTCACCTACAATGAAATGTGTAAATGCACGCACCTCTCTACAAACCACCGACAGTCTGACAATCAAACCTGCACATATATGAATGAACTTGGCATTTTTTAAATGTCTATGGGTGTGGTCTTGCTTCTAACATCCTTGTGATTCGGTTGAACCATGAGATTCATGTAGATGTCAGTGTCAAGGATGTCAGTGTGAAGGTGTCACAGACATGCAACCGTTTTGATC
Source organism: Sprattus sprattus (assembly GCF_963457725.1). Classification (NCBI taxonomy): domain Eukaryota; kingdom Metazoa; phylum Chordata; class Actinopteri; order Clupeiformes; family Clupeidae; genus Sprattus; species Sprattus sprattus. Next base: position 34,382,491 of record NC_137920.1, read on the forward strand.
ACCCGCTCCAAAAAGTGTGTTGTGCCAGAAATGGGTTTCAAGGCCAGGGACGTTTGTCCTACTATTTTGAGAATATGCATGAACATCTGCATCACTTATCTATATTTGTTCATCTTTTGTGTGGTATGGGGCTGATTTTACCAGAAGACATAATATATCTGTCAGGGTGAGATGTGTATCTGTCTTGACCTTACAGCCTTGTCAATTGGGTCCATGTCACGAAAACCGGTCCCACTGTATATCACCTCTGTCCAAACTGTCACTCAACACCAGTCTCCACCCCTCTGTCTCCACCCTACCCCTCCCATTTCCCCTCCACCACTCCACCCAACACCACTCCTCACCCCAACTAATTTTGGATACACATAAATCAGCCTGGTCCAGTCCAGCAGCCCCCTGGTCCCCATGGCAACGTGCCCTGCCGATCCACCTCTGGACGACAACAAAGGAAATGGGAACAAAGGGGAAAGGAGGTGGTGGAGGAAGAGGAGGAGGAGGGGGGGTACTATAGCTATCTCTCTCTGTGGCATGGGAGATTGCACCTCCTTATTGTGGGCTCCGGAGATTAGGCTGGCATCCATTGTGCGGTTCATTAGAGTTAGCGGCAGCGGCCGGAAAGGGGGCTTGTGAGGGCCACACTGTATCACTGCTAACAGGCAGCTCAGATGGAGCTGCTGGGAGGTTCTGAAGGTGGCGAGGGTGTGTGTCTGTGTGTGTGCGTGTGCGTGTGCGTGTGCGTGTGTGTGTGTGTGTGTGTGTGTGGTGCGTGTGTGGTGCGTGTGTGTGTCTCTGTGTGTTCGTGTCTGTGTGTGTTCGTGTCTGTGTGTGTTTGTGTGTGTGTGTGTGTGTGTGTTTGTGTGTCATGGTGGTGCTGGTGGGCATACCGCTAGGACACAGAGCCGGAGCAGCAGATGAGGTCTGTTCTTGCATGCGGCCCTCAACCAAGATGCCACCTCGGTTTTTGTGGATGAACAAAACCCTCATGAGACACTCCTAAGTGAGATGGGAGAAAGGCATAAGGGCTTTGTGTGTGTGGGGGCCTTAATAGAACCGAGAGGGTCTGAGTGAAGAGGAGATGCACTCTCCTGGCGTCATCTCTTGCTGTGCTTGACAGATGAGCCTCCTTCAGTAAGCGCTGGTGGACCCGTTTCTGAGAGACCTGTGCTTTTTTTTTCAGACACTCCTTCGCAAAGAATACTTGGGTGTCTGAAGAGTTATTATCTGTGCCACTACAGGCTTTCCGGCACTTTCCGTCTTCTCTACCGTTAATGAGGCCCAGGATGTGAGTTGTACAGTCGCTCTTGGCTGGACAGAGAGTCTGTGGAACTTGGACAGCTATCTTGATCGTGAGAAGTTAGGCATTGTCAAAATAAAGATTTTTTTCCCCCCCAAACTGCTCTAAGAACATAAACACTTAGTACCTAATGTTGTAGTCAATGGGTTTAAGCACAATAACATGTTTTGTAATGAATGGCTAAATTCTCCTCATATTCCACAGACTCTCTGTTAAGTAGGATATATAGTCTTAGAAATGAGCAGCCAACACACTGTAAAATGGGGAAAAATCGTCCAATCCCGTAACATTCAACCAATTAAGATGAGGAGGCACCCAACCCATCAGGACAATACTCTGTCATGTCTCCTGTCAATCATGTACTGTCAAACCAGTCAATCAACCAGTGCAGACAGGAGAGGGATTCTGGTGAGGAGTACATTGGGAGAAAAATACTGACTTCCCTTTTGAGTACCAATTCTAATCAAACAGAAACGATAGGAGACTGTAAATGAGCTCAGTTTATGGTCTTATAATTTTTATGGTTAATGTCGAGAGACTGTGAATGCACTTAGCGAAGAAATCTCAGTTTCATTCCAACCGCTACTAATGATGTGTGATTCTTCTAGACTAGAGCCTCTCATTTGCAATCACTTACAATCAGGCTCAGTTTGTGTGCTAACTGCAAGTGAGCCTCTGAACACAGTGTTTCAGCAGAGCATCCATTTACCCAGTACTTCGTATCTATCTTTGTTTTTTTTTATTAGTATTTTGCCAGCTTTTCCAGTTACCTACATGAATGTAGAAATATAAACATTTAAAGGAATTTAATTGGAATTTTTTGTCCGCATTGGGTCCTCTTATTCTCCCTGTGCCATCACTTCTGCTATTGAAGCTATAAGTACTACTTGTAATATGCACTACAGACATCTGTTTCTCCCAGATGGTCGCCATGAAAGGTTGGGTGATTGGAGCTGAAGTGCTCTCGTCCACCATGTTCTTGCGGTCTAAAAAAAAAAACAGCTGGGCAGAAGCATGACCACCAAACATGTCTCTCAAAAAAGAGAAAAAGGCCAAAATGTCTCAAATGTCAAAGGAGAGTCTCATCCTCTCTACTCCACTAGCTGGACAACATGACACAACCCACCAGGGTTTGAAAACACAGATTGTGTTTTTTGAGGGATGTTTGCGAACCCTCAATGGTAAACACTTCCTTTGTGACAAACATAAGCAGAATAAACGCTAAGTGTCCTCTACCCTGACGCAGATGTGCTATGGAAGACAACATCAAATTAGCTACGGCACTGAATAGGCTGTCAGCTGTCATCGCTTGCTTGCTTCGTTAATCAGCGAGCCTGTGTTTTGAGCCATGTTTGGGTTTCAGATGGAGAGCGTGTGCTCTGCTGCTAAACCAATCTCCGCTAATTTACATTAGCCAGCCACCAGCGTGTGTGTGTGTGTGTGGGTGTGAGGACCGGACACTTTCATTATAAGGTGTTGATAACAACTCAATAAGCCCATGTGCACACCTCGGTGTGTTTCTGCGCGCACGTACATACAAGCGTGTGTGTGAGTGTGAACACGTAGTATTAATTTGTAAGCACAGACCATGTCCGGCACATCTTATGCTAAGTTGTTTTTCTTGAAGCTTGAGTCTTTTGTTATTGTTTGTGCTTCAACAGACTTTGCTGTGTGAACATGCTCATTCTCAATTATTGCCAACTGCTGTATTGCATGCAATTATGTGCTCCTCTCCTTTGTAAAATTATAAAGCTGTGTGAAAATATATGACCCTGTGGAATCTTCTTCTAAAGCTTCAATGTGAAAGTCACTCACACACACACACACACACACACACACACACACACACACACACACACACACACACACACACACACCTCTCTCTCTTTCTCTCTCACATATGCTATACAGTTTTGATGTCCAGTCTTTTGAAGCCACCCATTCTACCATCATCTACAGTGTACTTACTATCTCCTTTGTAGCATCATAAAAGCAATAATACACTTGCACGATCTTGTAAAGCTTCTCTTACTCTCTCTATCTCTCCCTACCCCCCCCCCCCCCCCCCACCCTAATCACAGTACTGATGTCCTGTCTCTGAAGCCACCCCCCCCCCCCCCCCTTTGGCCATCTCCACAATGCACCTAGACGCAGCTACTGGTCTCTCTCTGATGCGCCCTGCAGCCCTGTGGGAGAACGTCTCCTTCCACCTGGGTGACGATGCCCACCTGCTCCTGAATGACTCCTCCGGGCAGAACTGGACACTGGCGGGCGGCGGCGACCACGGCGGGTTCGTCCCCAGCGTGGCCGGTGTGCTGATCCCACTCATCTACGTGGCGGTGTGCGTGGTGGGCCTGGGTGGCAACACGCTGGTCATCCACATCGTGCTGCACTACCTGCGCACCGAGTCGGTCACCAACATCTACATCCTGAACCTGGCCATCGCCGACGAGCTCTTCATGCTGGGCCTGCCCTTCCTGGCCGTGCAGAATGCGCTGCTCTCCTGGCCGTTCGGCTCGCTCATGTGCCGCCTGGTCATGACGGTGGACGCCATTAACCAGTTCACCAGCATCTTCTGCCTCACCGTCATGAGCATCGACCGCTACCTGGCCGTGGTGCACCCCCTCCGCTCGGCCCGGTGGCGGCAGCCCCGCGTGGCCAAGGTCGTCAACGCCACCGTGTGGGCGGTGTCCATGGTGACGGTGCTGCCGGTGGTGGTGTTCGCCGACGTGCTGCGCGACGACGGCAACTGCAGCATCGTGTGGCCCGAGCCGGCGGAGGTGTGGAAGGCTTCGTTCATCATCTACACCTCAGCGCTGGGCTTCTTTGGCCCCCTGCTGGTCATCTGCATGTGCTACCTGCTGATCGTGATCAAGGTGAGGGCCTGAAGCAGTGTTGGGCCCAGAGGGGATCTGTCCCTGGTCTCGTTAAGCACTCAGGCTAATGGCAAGCCGAGATCCATTAGAGTGCCATGACTAGCAGGTGTCAGTACAAGTCTGGCAACTGGAGTAAATGGTTATAGCCGATAAATCCAAATGTTAGTTCTGTCATCATTGTTAGCTATGGGGATGACTTACATTCTGAATGCACCATCCTACATGCTAGTGACTGCATTCTAGCCTTCTAAGTGCAAAACTATCCTGCCATAGTAACCGACTTTTGTATCCATTTTGTTTTTAATTAGATATAATACTGACTGTTCTCCCAGTTGTATACATATCTCCCTGAACCTGCTTCCAAGTTCATTTCTTAGCATCTGAGCTAGAGAGTTTTTCACCATTCTCAGTGGGTCAAACGCAAAGGCCGTGGATAGTGAGTCATGCCTTCTCATTGTAACCCTGAATGACCACAATCATTATTTCCTTTTTCTGGACTGCCCTTTTGAGAGTTGTGAAATAAGGGTTTTACCCTTACAGAACTCTAATTGGCTTGCCTCTCTGGCAGCTGAACTCATTAGGAGTTGCTGAGGTAGCGTTTGCCATCCACAAACTAGATATGTTGTGGCCGCCGTAATGGTTTCCAGGGACCTGGTAGTTAGTGATTGATTTCGTAGTTAGTGATACTGATCTCAGTACAATAAAAAGGGAAGGAAGACTATAGCAACCATAGAGATAGGAGGAGCAGAATGAATGTTAGCAATGATAATCCATAACACTTCCTACCTTACTGGGGTACTTGATGACTCATAGTGCCACGGATACTAGTTAGTGCAGGAATATGTCTCATGACTAATTTATTTACTGCTTGCGAAACGATCAAAAATGTAACCAAACACGTCATCGAGGCCCCCCGTCAGTTCATTTACTTCCTCTTACATGTGTAACATGGAGCTCAGCTTGCTACGGACAGGAATGTCCTTTCTAGCCTCTCTGAACCTATGAGAGCCATCATAGGGACAGCTGGGAATGTGCTGGACTGCCCTGCATACCAGAATATCTCAGAAATCACAGAAAAAAACCTGTCTTGATGCTAACAATAAATTTGAGGGCTTGACAGTGAGCTTTACCTTTTTAATTTTTTACCTCCTGCCTCTCGTTCACCTTGCTATCTTTCTCTTCCAGGTGCGGAGGGCAGGGCGCAAGGCCCGGGCGGTCTCAGTGCGGCGCCGCAAGTCGGAGCGCAAGATCACGCGCATGGTGGTGGTGGTGGTGGCTGTGTTCGTGCTGTGCTGGCTGCCCTTCTACATCCTCAACATCGTCAATCTGCTGGTGCTGCTGCCCGGCGAGTTCCGGGGCCTCTACTACTTCGTGGTGGTGCTCTCCTACGCCAACAGCTGCGCCAACCCCATCCTCTACGGTTTCCTGTCCGATAACTTCAAGCGCGGCTTCCGCAAGGCCCTCTGCCGCTCGTCCAGGAGAGTGGAGAACCAGAGAGGGGCTCGAGGTGGAGGAGGTGGGCAGATGGGAGAGCAGCAGAAGCACCCGGGGGGGAAGGCCAGAGGGGACGACAGGCATCTGCCCGCCGAGGAGGGGGCCACGAGAGAGCAGGACATCGAGGACAGCCTAAGAGCCACTGTGAACCCAGAAGAGAAAGAGGAGGAGGAGGAGGAGGGGGAAGAGGGGGAAGAGGAGGAGGAAGAAGGGGAAGAGGAGGAAGAAGAAGGGGAGGAAGAGCAAGAAGGGATGACACAGGAGGAAGACACAGTCCAGATGGTGGACATCTGCAAGATCACACAGAACGGGAACAGAAACGGGACAGGGGAGGGATCCAGGGGCCTCCTCCCACAGCATGGGAAGTGGGAGGCAGGGTTCGGTCAAGGGACTAGTAATGGGGAACTTATTGGGGGAGGCCTGGGCCCCGGGTCCACAGTGGTCATTCCCCTGGTGGTCAACGGAGCCCGAAACGGCAATGTCAGACCTCTCACTGATGTCTCTGTGGAGCACAGCTCCGTGCTAGAGATCAGTTACCTGTAGCGTGGACCTGACTTACCTGGGGATTAGCCCAGGTGTTCACTAGCCAGGTGCATAGGCTGTGAAAGGCAGCTGGAGTTATGCAAATCCTCAGGTCCATTTTAACATTAATTATTTAAAAAAAAGAGCCTTTGACCAATAATTTAACTTTCTCTTATTGAACAAATGTATGTTAATACTGTGGGAATCTAGACAAACGTTGGACCGTTTCTAGCAGAGTTTGGTTAATTTGAACTCAGAGGTACAGTGGCATGCAAAGGTTTGGGCACCCATGGTCAAAACTTCTGTGACTGTGAATAGCTGAGAGACTAAAGGATGACCTGATTTAGAAAAAAGCATGAAGTTAAAGATGATTCCTTTAATATGTTAAGCATGATTACTTTGACTTTTTCAAAATACCAAAAAAAGAAGAAGGGTCCGAAGCAAACGTTTAGGCTCCCTGCATGGTCTGTACTTACAGTAGTTCACTCCCTTTGGCGAGATATCACAGGGTGCAAACGCTTTTTTTAGCCAGCAGAGTCTTTATATTCTTGTTTGAAAGATTTTTTCCCATACTTTCCTACAAAAGGCTTCTAGTTATATGAGAATCTTGTATGAGCTGCTCTTTTGAGGTCTGTTGACAGATTTCCAATGATGTTAAGGTTGAGGAACTGTGAGGGCCACGGCAAAACCGTCAGCTTGTACCTCTTGAGGTGATCCATTGTGGATTTTGAGATGTGTTTAGGGTCATTATCCTGTTATCCTGTGTAGCCATCCTGTTGTCATCTTCAGCTTTTTCACAGTGTGTGATGTTTGCTTCCAGAACTTGCTGGTATTGTATTTTATCCATTCTTCCCTCTCCTAGTGAAATGTTCCCTGTGCGACAAAATCCATCCCTATGCTTCACAATTAGAGAGGTGAAATTCTGCACCCTTTTTTCTCCAAACATACAGTAAAATGCAGACAAAAGGTTATATTTTAACGTCATCAGTCCAAAGTTTCCTAAATGTATCAGGCTTGCATAGATGTTTATTTGCAGACCTCTGACACTGAATTTTGTGGAAAGGATTCAAGAAAGGTTTCCTTAGGTGAGTAGGATTTGAAATCGAATTGCTACTAGGATTCAAATTTTACATTTCCATGCCAAAACTAGAATTTATCTTAGTTATTTGGACCCAAAAGACCCAGTAATGCTGCTGAGATCATCCCACAGCTGCAATTTTGTTTTTAAAGTGTAGCGTCAAACAAAAAAGCTTTGGAGCTTGTGTCAGCCATTAATCGCTACCCTAGAATAATAAGGTTCTATCTGACATTTTTGTCAAAATTGAGTTATTTACATATTCCTATTCTGGCATAATTTATGAACATTATTTAAGGTGTTTAAAAAAAAAAAAAAAAAAAATTGAGTGTTTTATTCTGAAAAATGTGCCCCATTTGTCAGTTGTGGTATATGCAATGCTAAAACTTTAAACCTCAATATCTCAAAACTGACCTGAACGCAGATAGAACCTTATTATTCTGAGGTAGCGTAATGTCTCTGCAACAACTAACGTAGCCAATCTTCACAATTAACAGTCCATGTCAGCTATGACCTGATCGCTTTACAGACTAAATAACTACATACTATTTCATATATGGTTACTTGATGTGGTCGAAAATTATGACAATTTTAGAAGTGGCTGTTGGTACTTGATGAACACCATATATTCTCCCACACACTTGCAAGAAGGGGTGAGGGAGGGGTATTCTGTTGGTTGAAAACTCACTGCCAGATGCCACCTTATCCTAAACACTGTACTTTTAACTATTTACAGAACACCAATTTTGAACAGGCAGGGGTGCCCAAACATTTGCATGCCACTGTATGTGTTGTCTGTGTACTCGTATTCTGTGGCCATCACAAGCTCTACAGACTGTCTACTTCATGCCGTCATCATGGTCAGCTTAGCTATTTACATGTAAAGCAAGTGTCTGTCATTGATGGTTTCCGCTAATCAATGTGGCTTTTTTCTCTTAAAACGCATCATCCATTGAAAGCCTTGCAGCGTTTATATGTTCTGGAGATCTATTCAGTCCACGTTCTCCCCAGCCCATGAAATTACGTCACTGGAGAGAAAATGAAGCTCATTTTGTTTGGTGAAGAACAACAGAGCCCACAATTAAAGCCAATTTGAGCTTGCTGCTGGCTCCTCGCGTCATTAGCACCCGTGCGTTTGTTTCTCAGAAACCCCAACAGAGGCAATCATAGCGGTTGTACTTAATCTCCGATCAACAAGGCGGTTGGATAGCAAGGGCCCAAGGTGACCTCCCTGGCTGCACGGCCAAGAGCAGAACACACAGATAATCCATTGCGTCGAGGCTCCACGAATTACGCACGATGCTGAGAAAGCAGAAGGGGGTGAATGGCCCACCGTGATGATCACGTAGCTTACAAACACAGAGAGAAACGATTGCAGCTCAGGTGCGTCTATTAGAAGCTGTGCATTCGAGCAGAGTATCTTCTGCCATGTGGAAATAATCCATGAAATAATTAGGGCTCGTCAGAGCTGACTGCCAAAACATATTTCACAATTCACACTCCTGCAAATCGCTTAATGCACCTCACGTACAATCAATATACAAGCAATGCATCAAATGTGTTCTTAACACAGCTGGAAAGGTGGGCTTGGATGCAGATGTGCACACTGCAACCATCCAAATTGTAGCCTATAAGAACAAATTCCAAAGCATAATTTGGGACTGCTAAAAACATTTGCTTTCTCTTTTTCTAATCTGTGCTATGGTTGCTTTAGAGAAAATGTACGTGTTTATCTGGCGGTTAAGTAGGAGTCCTGTATTGAAATTGGTGTTTGTGTCTTTCCAGCCTGAGCTGGCATTGTGGTGCAGCTAGCAGTCTTCTTGATTGGTGTGAAGTGGCATCTGAGAATAAACATGCTGTGGTGAATTCACTTGATATGGATGCAGTTTGTTTTAGGTAAAGAGCATCAATTGTTGACAACTAAATACACACACAACTAGGAAACGAATAATCAGGTCCAGACACCATGCCACCACGCTAGATCCGGAACAGATACCTGTCGCATTGACTGGGAAGAACATAAGCCTGAGCATGAACGGACCCATTTAAAAAAGAAATGCATAATAACTTGGATGACGCATTACAAAACAACACTATAAGAGGCAAGAGTGTGTTTGTGTTATAGAGTAGGGGACACGTATGGAAAAGCCGGGGTTGTTTTGGCTGTGGTAAGGGGCAGGGTTTGGATTCTAAAGCTGTAAGGCTGAACTGTAGATGCCCATGTACTGCTAAAACCACACAACTGTTACATGGCCTTCTGTACTCACAAGGCCGTACCATAAAAAATAATAAAAAACAGCCTATTGTTAAATCTATCCAAGGTCCTCCTTTTGAAGTCACCAGACACCAGTCTAATAGAGCTAATTCCACCCATTACCCTTTCAAACCATTATGGGTGGGAAATGCATTGTACAGAAGGCTTCAGTGCCAAAACCCTTTACAAATCCTCTAAATGGATGTTGGATTATAATTTACAAACAATAGAAAAGAGCAAATGAGATATAATGGAAGAAAATCATGATTGATCAGTTACATGGGACTAAGATATAGAAAATGTCTCTCCCTTGTGGCTCTACCCACACATTACAGTTGATTTATTGAAACAATGTAGAAAAACTGACATAACACGAATGAATGGGTTCATGATTTTTTATTCCCTATAATCCAGATTTGCAAGAGGGAATCCATCTGCAGATCAATCAAAATAAGTGCTAGTTATTTGATAACAGTCTTCAGTCAAACATATGAGTGAAAAAAATGCAGTGCAACCACTGCCATGTATGTCAAAGAGTTCTTTTCAACACCGTAGGTTGATTTTTTCCCCCTTCTAGTGTACTTGTTGAGAGTGGCTCTTCATTCAGGCACAACTTCACCGATCCACTTCAGGTAAGGAGGGTTTCCTTGGTCGATGGGCAGACTGATGACCTCAGCCACTTCATACGGGTGGTTGGACCTGCGCTCAATACAGTCAGTCAGTCAGAAGAGGTTTATTTGGCAGGAAGAACATGGCAGGCACTTCAACTGAGCCTGGAGGCAGTTCTGCACAGTGCCAATTAAGTTTAGTTGGTCTTACCTCACATACTCTGCTAGTTCTGTAACTTTGGAAGTCCTCGTCTTAATCATCTGTGGGTGGGTAAATGAATATGGGTTCAAGATGAAGTCAAGAGTGCCTCACTTAATTATCCAATTACCTTACCTGACTACTGTGTAAGTGCACTGATTATACATTTACTGGTCTGATTATACATTTTGCTGGTCTAGCTGGGATTTTTTTTGAAACACGCTAGTCAAAGGACGACAACGCAAGAACTATTCATCCAATGGAGTCTGAACATTTTGCTCATTTACTTCTAAGGCTCTGAAGTGTGGATGAATTGGACAAAAGAAATTAAAAATCTCACCAGCAACACTTCGCTGTCCTCCTGGATCTTCCCCTGCCATTCATATCTGTTTAAATACAACAGGTGATGGTGCCATTAACGGACAGTGACAGGATTGCATGTATTTAAAACCAACACATAACCACATTTTAAGATATTTAAGGCAGACATAGTTAGCGTCTGAAATAAAGCAGCAATGTCTGGGATTGACTTCGATAAAATCAGCCAAACTCAGTATAAAAAATTAAAAAATCAGTATACTGATACTTGAAGACAGGTGAAAGTTAAAGACATGGTAAAAGTCACATTTTTACTTTAAGCAGTCAGAGTTATTGATTTTGTGCTCATTGACCAGCTTTGGGGTGAAACAACACAGTTGTGGTATGAACAGCTAATAGTAAAGCAGCCTCACCATCTCCAACGCCGACATCTGGTCCCAGAGGTCCATACATTGATCCAGTCTACTAAACTAGTAATAACATGTCTACTGCTTGACCAGGTTTCAGTCCTGGAGTTTGACAACACAGTATTTACCAGCCACACCAACAGTGACACTATGTATATCTGTGGCTCTGAAAGGTTTGGTTACCACAGGTGCAACACCAGATCAAGTGGCACACATTTTGACTGGGCAAGTAAACCTGAGTAGTTCAATTTAGCACCCACTACACTAAATAGCTCCTAATATTCAACTAGCATTTTTGGTCTGATCCAATCCACTGTGGACGTCACTTACACTGACGTGATCTTGGGCACTATGTTGACACAGGCAGCTAACTTCTTCTCCACAATGCCACTGTGAAGAGTCAAACAAAGACGTTACCGATGACAATGTTAACCTATTTGACACATCATGAGTAAACAAACAATAAATACATCTAGCGTAGAGGAGAAGCCAGACCAAGTCACCATTTACTGGGATGATCTATCAAAATAAAAAAAATGTAATCGGTTAAAATGTTAGAGGACCTCAACTGGATAGGTGACTGGTGTTCACACTTACTGGGCCAGCTCTTTGGCCACGGTGTCATTGGGACACGTGACGAAGGCTGCGGAGTGAGTGCCTGACGAGTAGGTTTCTGATGCCATGGAGAACGCCCGCAATCCCACAGTCCTCAGCACAGGGAGCATCAACCCACTGAGAAGCACTGTCTGGGCATCAACATGTAGTACAGGTCAGTTTAGAAAGGGAAATATACGTCTCGAAAATCAAAACGAACATTTTATGTAACAGATCCACACAAACTTGACATGATGGGCTATTGACCAAATTGAGCATTATATTAGGCAATTTGACCATCTGCTGTTGATACAGACTTGCTTGTGTGAGATACAAATACAGGGGCAAAACTTGTCAGCGTGGCCGGCAGGCATGTTTGGCAAGCACTCTGGCCCTGAGCCTGAAAAACTTGGCAGGAGTTTCACATCCAATCATGGAAGAAGAAGCAGACAGGGTTAAGATCCCCTAAAGGAATAGACCAAGCCTGATGTGCAGCTCATGAAGCTTGTGTAAATGAGAAGGTGAAATATTATCTTTTATCATGCCATTAAGTCTTAGGGTATTGCCATCCTGGAGGTAGCTTGTTCAATCCATTATTCCTCCTTAAGAAGCTGACCATCTGTATGAAAAACTGCTCCTTCCACCCTCAGTCTGAGCAGCAGCATAGCTAACAAGTTGTGTATTTTGTGATAAAAGCATGAAGCTTGGCACACATATAATACATGAATACAAAAGGAAAATTTTCATATATCGGGGCATGTTGTATCTCATAAAGGAGCCCTTGTAGTTGCGTTGCAGTTTAAAGTTTTGAGCCACGCTTAACACCGAAAACGACTGCAGTGCCAACAAAAAGTGTTTTAAATCCATGCATCTCTAACACAAACATAAGGTTTGGATCAGTTTAGGAGTCCATACAGTATTGCTCAGTATTGGCCAAGAAAGGTCAAAACACATTTGGTACATTTAGCTTTTTAAGTGTGTGTGTGTGTGTGTGTGTGTGTGTGTGTGCGTAGAGCAAAATATAATATTCTAGGTTGTTTCACTTCCATCAGTTTATCAATGCAGGTAAATGCAGTTCAAAACATATTGTGCAGTCATTTTCAGTGCTAAACGTGGCTTGAAACTTCAGAGAGCATCGACACCGTAGCTCCTATGAGAAAGGAAATGTCCAATTATCTAGCTTTCAATTACATCAAACTAAACGTTCAGCCTGCCAGGTAAAGATTCAATACAACTTACCACAACAACGGCTTTCAAAGTTCCACTTTGCAGACCGTTGGCAAGTCCAAAACGCATTGCCTGACAGCAACGTGCAGGTGCAATATCTAGATCATGCAAACCATCAAAAGCGACTATGATATTTTTATTGAAAAGCTAACCAAAACAGGACAGCATAGTCAAACTAACGTTAGCTCGCTAGCTGACTCGCTCATGTGGGCAGGGCATATAGGCAGTCTGGCTGGGAACGTTAAGGAGTAGCATAGACACTTCCCAAGCTTCACTCTTTCACAAATCGAATGACGTGAATGTTGTGTATGTAACTGTTTTGTTTTGTTGCAGAAAAGTACAAGCTGCCTTAGTTCTTGAATACATAATAGATTTACTTAAACACAAGTCTTATACACAAGCTTGAAGCTCACCTATTTTGCTGTCCAGAATGCTCAGCTTGACAACAGCGGATGCCGTAAAGTGATATAGTTCCCGACACAAATGTATTTGTATATTTGTTGTGCGAACTAGGCCTTCATTTTTGGTAAATGTGATCAATCATATGTTTCTTTATTGCTCTGCTACAACATGAGTGTTATATCAGTAATCCAATAACCACTAAAAAGCACATTACACCAACTGTCGCAAATAATTGATCGCAGGAAACAGGAAGTCTAACAATTCTATTTACGTCAGAAGACCTGCCCTTCTTCCGCCGGCGAAATCGAGATTTGAGGAATAATTCAGTGGCCCGACGTACTTTTGAATCATCTTCCATCCTTCACGGGTTTGTTAAATATCCAGATTCGATTCGAATTGCCTTAAAAGTTAAGATGCATCATGATGATTGTATGCCATTATTGTACTGATGGCAGTACCTGAGTCTTTAAAGAAGGTGGCTCAAGGCTAGCAGCAGTTACCACCAGCATTAGCCGACCTATGCATCCCTCAGCAAACAGCCGCTAACATCGGCTTTAGCTAACAGTTTGGTGATATTAACGTTACCTAGCTAGTCTGTCTGGAGGTTCCATGAATTCATGTTATTTCTATATGTTATCTGTGTTTGGGGTACATGAACAGCAGTTCAGACTTAAATCAAACGTTACTGCTGGCTAAGTTGTCAATTAACTTCGAGCGCCCTACTAGCTTACGAGTAGCAACATCTAGCGTTAATGCTAACCATAGCAATACCTTTGCGGACGCTTGGATCAACATGCCTCGTCTTCAACCTCACCTATGTATCCCAGTATCATTTTATTAAAAGCTGGCTGTTGCATGTAGTACGCTCCTTGACATTAACGTTTGTCAACTCTGAGTATTTTCGGGAACACCAGCAACATCAGCTCACTTTATCAAGTGTCCGATCATAATTTAGCATGAAGCACGACTACTATGATGACTAGACCACTGCGCAAACTGAGGAGTGCTAAAAGCATATCCGCTTGAAGATAGCAGTGCTGAAGCTAAGTCTGAGTTCTAACGTCAGTGAAATCCCGTTAGGCGCAGCCAAGTTCTGCTTATACCCTAGTTATCTAGAGTAACCAGGTTTTAAGAACTTTGCGTTACCAATGTTTCGTTGTTTATCATTCTTCCTTGCAGGCCATGGCTAAGTTTCTAGCCCCCGTGATCCAGGATAACCCCTCCGGATGGGGTCCCTGTGCAGTTCCTGATAAGTTCAAAGACATGCCCTACCAACCATTTAGCAAAGGGGATCGTCTGGGCAAGGTAAGCTGACACAGCAATCCGTTTTCACCTGGCCTTTGTAGATAGAGATGATTCAGTTATACCTTCTAATGACTGTCCGTTTTATGCTACCATTAGAGTCTTTTTATGATTATCTAGAAACAGGCAGAGGATCTAGTATAATTCAGTTCCAGGTGGCAAGCACTGAGTCACAGTATGTTTCTGCTGAGGCTTAACTGAGACAAAGTGCTGTAGGATTAGAGATGTACTTATAACGGACAAGCACCTAGGCATATATTTTCTGCAGATGTGGCATCCTAGACCCCTGTTGTGTCACTTATCAATACAGCAAAGGCATACAAAACTGTTGTGCGCAGAAATACTGCTGGATAGAATAATTGCTTTCTCTGGTTGACAAATTATCAGCAGACCATCTTGTGAAAAGCAATTTTCCCCATTTAATAAGTTGCATCACATGCTGAAAGTGCTTTCTCAATGAATGTAATTAAAATGCTTCATTCATTTTAGGTAGCTGATTGGACTGGTGCTACCTACCAGGACAAGAGATACACCAGTGAGTATCCCCTCAGCATTAACACCATACTTCATCTTAAATGGTGCCTGACCTAGTATAGATATGTCTGCTGCTGTAAGTGACCTAACCTACTGTGTCTGTGGCTCAGATAAGTACTCGTCTCAGTTCGGAGGGGGCAGCCAGTATGCCTACTTCCACGAGGAGGATGAGGCCAGCTTCCAGCTGGTGGACACCGCCAAGACCCAGAAGACGGCCTACCAGAGGAACCGCCTGAGGTTCGCCCAGGTAATGAACAACACACACACTCTCACAGCATGTGTCTCATGGCTATAATGGTGTTTGTGGAATATGTTAATCGGCGTTGTAGTTGTAGGGTTGAGATTTGTAAGTTGTCTTTTACTGTAGTGTTCAAGGCATGTTTTAAGTAGTTGAGCATTCACACTGCTGTTAAGATTGTTATTTTTTTGTAGGACAGTGTGTGTTGTAGTACAGTATGTAGGGCTGGGCGATTTTTCGATTTCGATTTTAATCGCGATGTAATTTTTTTCTACGGTTTGAAATGAGATGTTCGATTAGACGGCGCCTTCAAAAAAAAAAAAATCAATGTTTTCACAGACCCGCGAATACAGCGCCGCACGTAGCCCATGGGCGTCGCGACAATGTAATTGGGGGGGGGACAAGACCCCCTCACTTTTCAAAACAAGTCGTTTCGACTCCCCCACTTTTGCAGTCAAAATAGTGCGTGCGTGACTGCTGGTCTACTAGTCCATTATTCTTTCCATTGCTTCACAATTAAATCCGTTCAACTTTATCAGTGGGGAATACCCACAGCAATATAAATCCACTCCGCGTTTTCCTGGTGTACTACGCAGCCTCATCACGCACGCAGATTCAACTGTCATTAATGTTCATTCATTCTCTGATTTGATCGGAGCGTCGCGCTAGAAGCAGACCACAGAAATGGACATACGGATTTTTTTTCCGAAGAAGAGGAAAGTAAGTCAGAGTTGCCCAAGTTTTACCTGTAGTGGACAATTAAGGACCACCCAATGGACATTATCTGGCTATAATCGTATTGTTATTGCCATAACAACCGTGAGCTAATCTGGCGTTAACGTTAGCTATCTAATGGCAGTTTTTCTAACGACAGCAGCGACTAAACACACACTCACCAAAGAAGATTTTTTTTTTTGAATGTGTCACTCACTTGTATACCTCTCTTTGACTCACACACGAAAGATGATGTCAATGCCACAAATAAAATGAACATTGGTGTGCTGGGCATGCTGTCAAGCTTTGCCATGTATGAAAACTATTTCCCCTACGTGAACCGTTTACTTCTGGCAGCTTCCATCCTTAAAGACTTTGCGTTTCAATACACATTTGGCCATTTCTGACCTGAACAGTCATACTTTAATGAGGTGGTCAGTTTGAATGTAGCCAACATAATTATCAGGCCACCAAACCTATATCAATTGTGAATTTGATATGCTGATAACATGATTTACATCTCAGAGAAAAACATGGTAAAATGCACCAGAATGCGGGTATTTGCATGTACGTTTTTCAAAAAATTTTGGGGTGATTTTGTTCATATCGTGATATAAAATCGAAATCGAAAATTTTTTGGGGAAAAAATCGAAATATAACTTTTTCCCATATCGCCCAGCCCTAACAGTATGTGTACCTTGTCTGGACTGGTCTGGTTTGGTAGTAATGGTTTGGTGCTGTGTTCTCTCTGCAGAGGAATCTGCGCAGGGATAAGGACCGCAGGAACGTGGCTCAGTTCAACATGCAGACCCTGCCCAAGAGCGCCAAGCAGAAGGAAAGGTGAGGTCCTTGCGCCAAACGATGACCTCTGCCAATCCTCGTATCGCTCACTTTATCATAGTCGATCATAGTTGAGGCGCTCCCTGTCTTTTCCCCTCCATCATCTAATTTTATCTCTTCGTCAAGGGACCGCATGCGTCTGCAGAAGAAGTTCCAGAAGCAGTTTGGTGTTCGCCAGAAGTGGGACCAGAAGTCACAGGTGGGCATCTGTTCCCCGTGTTCAACATACAAAAAAAAAAAACAATGAAAGTAGATCAGTGGGTTTCTTCAGCTGGACTCTGGGTGAACCCAAATAGTGTGAAGTCTGCCTGCAGCAATAAGTGAACCTCTCTGTCACATTTCTCTACGTGTTAAAATGTTGTTGGGGATCTTGTTCCTCTGGCGCTTTTGTGTGTACTGCTGCCCCCCCTTCTACTGTCTGCTTGAAATTGATTTCATTTGAAGTCAACATGAGATGAACTCTCTCTAATTCGCCCCTATCTCTTGTTCTGTTCCTGTCTCTGATTCTGTTCCTCCTCCACCCTTGTGCCTTGGCGCAGCTGAAGCCAAGAGACTCATCAGTGGAGGTGCGCAGTGATTGGGAGGTGAAGGAGGAGATGGACTTCCCCCGCCTGATGAAGATGAGATACATGGAAGTGGAAGACCCCACAGACATGTAAGTGCAAACTTCACCACTGGTCCTGTGTGTGTGTGTGTGTGTATCAATGTTTATGTTTATTTGTGCTCTATGGCTTTTATATATATATTAGTATTTGTATTGGCTATTCTGCTGGCCAGTAACCTAAGGCCATATTTATAATTGGCGTTTTTTTGTGAGACGTATCAAACTTTGCTAATTGCACAATGATCAAGTGGGACTAATAAAACCCTAACTTATGAAGGGTGATTATCCAAGAGGAGTTTAAATGTTAGTCGCCTGGGAATAAATGTCAATGGCAAAATTGTACGTGGCTGTGGGGGATTGTTTTACGCGTGTCTAATGCAGTTCATGTACCACTGAACAGCTTGAGGACTAGGTTTAGGTGCAGCTACATGAAGGGGTGTGATTAATCTGTATGGTAACTGGCTAGGCAGAGCTACTCCCTTGCTCTGGCTGTTTGAGGAAGCTCCACTGACCTCATGTTTTGACCCTCTTCCTCTGTCACAGCGAGTGCTGTGGAGCGCTGGAGTACTACGACAAGTCCTTCGATCGCGTCACCACGCGCAATGAGAAACAGCTGAAGAGCATCAAGAGGATCTTCCACACCGTCACAACCACTGACGATCCGGTTATCCGCAAGGTGTGTGGTAATGCATAACTCGACTGTACTGTGAGATGTGGACAAAAGTGTCAATCAGATGGCTTTCGGTCTTTAAAAATAAATTGAACGTGAAGACCAGGGCAGAGCGTGATACCCTGTAATAGGCATCTCACCGGGAATAGAAGAACGAGTTGACCCATATTCTTTTGTGTGTGCCATCTTGTTTCAGCTTGCCAAGACCCAGGGCAACGTGTTTGCCACCGATGCCATCCTGGCCACGCTGATGTGCTGCACGCGCTCAGTCAACTCCTGGGACATCATAGTGCAGCGGGTGGGGAACAAGCTGTTCTTTGACAAGAGGGACAACTCTGACTTTGGTGAGCCAGCCCCTAGTTCATAGTTTGGACATAACTCTGGTTGGTTTCTAATTTGACGTCTCCAATAGTAGTCATAAGTCTACGTTACCTTGGTTTGTTGTTGAAATTCTACAAAGAAGATGAGATTGAAAAGCAGCCACAAATTTAGAAGGACCCTTAGATCCCTGAAAAGGTGGACGATGATGTGACAAACAATATGGGCACATAAATGCTGTGTGGTTGCTAACGTCTTTGTCTATTCCCTTCTCTCCTCTCCTCCAGATCTGCTGACAGTGAGTGAGACGGCCAATGAGCCGCCACAGGACGAGGGCAACTCCTTCAACTCGCCGCGCAACCTGGCCATGGAGGCAACCTACATCAACCACAACTTTAGCCAGCAGTGCCTCAAGATGGTACAGTAGAGGCTCTGCACGGCCATTTTACTAAATCAGAGCTTGCTTTGCTCGGTTAATGATTTTTCCCCCAAGGGAAGTTTTATTTTAAATGTTTTGCAACTTGGAGCATCATTATCGGTAATATCAAAAGCTAAACAGTACGACACAATACAACTGAATGGATATAATGACCAAATTCTAGCTAATGCTAATTTGAGTGTTTTTTTATTATTATTATTTTAAATCAGCAGTTATCAGTGATCTGTGGGCACGTTATCCAGTGCATCGTATTGTGCTATAACTGCCATATGCACTTCCTTTCAGGGAGGAGAGAGGTACAAGTTCCCCAACCCCAACCCCTTCGTGGAGGAGGACGCGGACAAGAACGAGGTGGCCTCCGTGGCCTACAGGTAAAGCAGTCTGGATTTGTAAAATGAAATCCTCAAATTGAATGACCTGTTAGAACAAGAGCTCACTTTCTGGTTAGTCCTAGATATCCATTTATCTCTCCAATCAACTTTGATAACATTATCTTGACCCGCTAAATCTCTGAAGCGCCATGATTTAATGGAGCTTTGGATTGTAGTGGTAAAGAGCGTGTTTGTCTCCACACTTCACCAGGTACCGGCGGTGGAAGCTGGGGGAAGACATCGATCTGATCGTCCGCTGTGAGCACGATGGCGTGATGACCGGAGCCAGTGGGGAAGTGTCCTTCATCAACATGAAGACCCTCAACGAGTGGGACTCCAGAGTAAGACACCGAGACGGAGGGGCAGAGTGGGAAGATGTGTACTTCTAGTCTAGATCTGAGCTGGGGAATGAACACCGGTCATTCAGAGACACTAGCAGACAATATCAGGGTGATGAGGAAAATGAAGCAGTGCTAGTGTGCTAGAAAGCTAGTCTGGCTTTTGTGGCCTTCCGTATCTCAAGAGTGCAAAGCGGTTGAATCGTGATCCAAGTCTCTGAGTTTTGTCTTAGGACTGTGTCGTCATTATCTATTGCGTGTACGACAATGAGCATATTAGCAGAATGAAGTCTTGTCTTAGCTGTGGCTGGCTGGCTGATCGTGTGTGTTTGCTTTGGTCTGTTCTGTTCAGCATTGCAATGGAGTGGACTGGCGTCAGAAGCTGGACTCTCAGAGGGGAGCTGTTCTGGCCACAGAGCTGAAGAACAACAGCTACAAGCTGGCCCGCTGGACCTGCTGCGCCATGCTGGCCGGGTCCGAGTACCTGAAACTGGGGTGAGCTAGGGGCACACACACACACACACACACACACACACTACATGTGCTTTTATATGTTAGCTCACATATCAGTCATCACTCATGGACAGTCTCACACAAACACACACGCACAATTTACATGCTGGCTCTCATTCACACTCACACACACACACACGCACACACACACAAAAAAACACACACATACTGATAACCCAAACGGCTTAACCAGTCATAAAAGCACAACATACTCTAGGTTCACGCTCATGAGCTCAACAATTGGCCATGCACATCTTCAGACTGGGCAGGTTTGCACCCGTGCCTGACCACCTGTTCATCCCTGTGCATGCAAGTCCAGTGAACAGTGCATACACACACACACACACACACACACACACACACACACACACACACACACAGAGAGAGAGAGAGAGAGATCTCCCACTTTAACCTAGCACTAGGTGAATTAGATTCAGTTTAGATATTTTCGTCTCGTAACCATATGGATATCCTTCCCCCCGTCACAGGTATGTGTCTCGATACCACGTGAAGGACTCAGCACGCCACGTCGTCTTGGGCACGCAGCAGTTCCAGCCCAACGAGTTTGCCAGCCAGATCAACCTGAGCATGGAGAACGCCTGGGGCATCCTGCGCTGCGTGATCGACATCTGCCGTAAGCTGGACGAGGGCAAGTACCTCATCCTCAAGGACCCCAACAAGGTGAGCCCTCGGAGTGCCTCACAACACTCAGCCCACAGCCTCATAGTTATTTTTTGTGTGTAAAACCCGGTGTTTGTAGGATTGGTAAAGTGTCTCCTCAAGGCTGTTACCCATGGCTGAATAACCGCCACGAGGATATCCTTTACCAACCCCACTCTCACTCGTTGTATTGTTTCATTTGACCATCAGTTCTTTTCTTCGGAGGACACGGACCATCAAACTGGTGACTGTCTCAGCTGCTTTAAATTTATAATCTGCGTTGAACTTTTGTGCTGGTCTTGACTTTTGAGCAACTTGAATCACTCCCTATTGGTCATTGTGAAGCCCTATGCGTATCAGGACAAGCCAGAGAACAGAATCACCACCTGTGGAGCTCACCTGATGGAGCTATTCCTAGTGTTGGTGTAGCTGTGGACATGCCTTTTCAGTATGGTTAATGAGTTGTATTCCACACCTGTGTGTGTCTTCACAGCAAGTCATCCGCATCTACAGCCTGCCAGACGGCACCTTCAGCTCCGACGAAGACGAGGATGAGGAGGAAGATGAAGAGGATGATGAGGAAGAAGGTGAGATGAAACATCTCCCAGTCGTTTTTCTTTTCTTTTTCTTTCCATCCCTTCTTCTTTCCATCCCTTGTAATCAGGGGTGTGAATGAAAGCCTCAGGGCAAGAGCTGTGCTTCTTGGTCAGGTAGGGAAGTCTTCCCTAAAGACCTGTGATTAAGTGGGCAATCTAATCTGAACCTGACAGGGGTGTTCGCCATCTCTCTTTCCCCATTTAAGATTTCAAACGCCGTAATAGTGTTATTGAAATGTGTTAATAGTATATTGATATTAACATGAGCCTTTTCTATCTGGAAAGTTTCGAATGTTACAGTTGAGCTTCATGAATGTTCTTTATTAGTGTATTAGTGATGGAAGTGTCAGTTGCTTGTTCAAAAAATAACTGTTAACATCTCTCTCTCTCCCCCGATCCTCCCTCTCTTCCTGTTCTAGATGAGGAGCCTCTGTGAGAAGCAAGAGGGAAAAAGCAAATGCAAGACCAAACGGGTCTGCGCCCTCCATGGGTGCACCCGCATCTCATCAGAGTGGCTTGAGCAGATGAGCGATCAAGTGTCGAGTCCCATTAAAGATGGAGTAATGTTGCAAAGCCCATGGTTTTGGTTCACTTTGTTCATTCTAGTCAGTGACCCCTTTTTTAAATTAACGTTTTGTCTGTCAATGAGGATACAAGGCAACATATCAATGAGTTCTATCGATCCCTGTAGTGTTTATTGAGTAATTCATTATCTTACATTTCTTGCTGCTTCACTCAGTTTGTCATACAAAGGTAGACAAAGCGGTGAGTGCTCTTATTACAGTATAATTATTCCATTCATCAACAGATGTCCTATCTGAATATATAATGATACACAATAATAAAACAAACATTTAAAATGTTGACTTTGTCATTAAACAGTCTCTGCCATAGCCACCATCCTTTACAGACAAAACATGTTCAGTTTATAACTACATTTGTGTTCCCGTATTCTTACACAAACAAAGCAAATCTGAGAAGCTTCTACATAACAATATTTTTTGAATAAGCACTGTGTTGCACAACTGTAGTGAAGTATATTAGAACAGAGGACACAACTATGGTAGGTGATGCCAACATTGCAGAAGCTGAATACTGCTGTCTGCCAGATGTGTTTTAATGACATGACACACAAATGAAACCTATCTACAGAGTAGACCTATTGACTGGATTGTGCCTGTGAGCAGCGGTGAACTGTCCATACTAAATATGTAATGCCTTTTTTACTACCTCTGTGACTGGACCGTGCCAGCAGAATTTATTTCCCAGGAAACCAATGTCTGAGTTTGATAATCGAGGCTGCAGCAATTCAGACAAGCAAAACTGCAATTGCGATATTTGGCCACACGAGGGCTCTGAAAGCTTGGACCAGTAGCAGCATACTAGATATTAGGGGGGTCTCAGAACAGCTTTGTAGACCTGACGCAGAATCTTGAAGCATGGAGAGGGACATTCTTGCTGGCCCTGAAAATGAATGGCCGACCAGGACGCCCCTTGAAATCTAAGCATGCACGACGCTGATCCGCGTAACTGGTAGCCTTGTGGTTGCACCTGACTGTGTGGTGTGTACTGTGTCGTGACAAGCTGTTTTAACTCAGCCGGCCATGACTTCATCTTACTGGCCCTCCGATACATCACCGACCCCCCCCCCCCCCCCCCCCTCAAAAACACACGCACACAATTCCCTCAGGGTCTCTTCATCTTAGCCATTCACTTAGCCGTTCAACCTCTCTCCCCCCACACACACACACACTCGCTTGGCTGCCGCCATCCGTCACCCTCTCCGTCTCATCCATTCAATCCCTCGCCCCCTCCCTCCCTTTCTTTCTTGTCATCTCCATCTCTCAATCTCTCCAGTCAGCCAGTCAAGGTTAGGCGTGGAGCTGGTTTAAAAATAGTTCAATAAACTGAGGAGACAGACGGAGCACTCGTAGCATACAGAGCAGCGCGCGAGTGATGGCGCTCGCTCAGCACGCACACAAGACGGAGAGGCGGGGGAAGCGCTTAGGGGAAAAGGGGCAAAACTAAGAAACACAGTGAGTTGAGACTGAACCAGGAAGATAGAATTAAGACATTAAATAATATATTGTGTGTAATACATTTACATACACATAGAATGTGTGCCGCTGGCTCGTTGAGAGGTAAGGAGGGTAACGTTTTGGGGAACATTTAAACCAGCGTTCAACCAACTTTCCTCACACTTCTCTTAAGTTTATTGACAAAAAGAAAGGTGAAGTTGATTTGATAGACCCCACGAATATCAGAACCAACCCATACGATTGTGGAGATAGAGGTGCGAGGTGATGAGTGTTCAGCGTATGGGTGAGCGTAGATAAATACCTAAGGCCTACCTGCTTTGCACAAACCCAGCTAAATGTTTTATAGATCTGGTACATCCTTTTTCTGTAGCCTCATGTTCCTTCGTTTTTTTTATATGTAGCCTAAATCCACAGTGCAGAAAACGACCTGATAAGGATACATGTAGCCTACACACAAAAGTAAAATAAATAAGGGGAAAAATATTAGGGAATTCTGGCTTCGGATTGAAAAAGAAAAAGGGACATTTTTGATATAACTCTGGTATAGTTTGTATCCCTTTTTGGGAGTTCCTCCAGCAGGTTGTGACCTAGTCTGGAGTTTTTAGTGGGAACAACAGTCACACTAGACACAATATGGTATTTACCTTTCCTCTCTGGCATACACATGTTTCTTTAATCTGTATTTTTAAAATAATGCATTGATTTGATTTGTGGGTAGTGGATATAGCGAGAGAGAGACAAAAGAAGGAATGAAATCTTTGATGACTGATCACTCGCAGCAGCTCAACAGCTGTGTGCAAGTATAAAGGCTTTCACATATGTGCACACACAGGTGCACTAATGCACTGACATACTAATGCATGCACATGTGCACTTGTGCATTAATGCACATACAACAGTAAGCACCTGCAAACACGTGCATGGAGACGAGCATGCATGCACACGCATCTGCTTGTCGAGAGAGAGAAGTGTAACCTATAACAGGTTAGGTCATGTGAAAGGGACAGACTATGGTGTCAAGCATCAGTTGAAAATGGCAAGTTTCAGAACATAAAGTATTGAATAATGTACACACACACACACACTCACACTCACACACACTCAGAGACCCATAACACCACAGTGGCAGGCTAGTGCCTGATCCATGCAAGCAGCTGGGAAACTTACATACACACAGAATCCCTCTCACACACATGTCGCCGCCGCCGACACACAAACACAAGCAGAGGGGTTCCATTAGCTGGCCTCAGAGCGGACCTACACGGAGCCAAGGAGTGAACCAAGGCATGGGGGGTACGGCGCATAGGGGGAAGCGAGAGGAGAGGCTGTTGCCATGGAAACTGAGCAGTCAGCACATCTGCACACTCTCCTGGCTGTCCCTGCGTGCTGGCGAAGCGAGGGGCCAAACCTCCACTGATGTTCTAGCTCCTTTTCTGAACTCTGTTCCCTGCCTTTCTAGCCTAATACAGACCAAGAGGTCGTGGCCTTGGGGCCTAAGTGAGTTGTAAGGGACCTCCTGAGTTTGATCACCCAAGTGGAGTAGAACAGATATGTCTACATGCTGTCTACATGCTGAAGGCTGAAATAGATGAGAGTGCATATCGCAGTCGGCCAGAGGGTAGAGGCACACTGTGGTGCAATGACGTGATGATGTGAGTTACTTGTGACAAACTTGTGTGACACTTTGGCATTTGGGATGCTGACCCTGATAAGGAAAAACATCAACGTTGTGCCAACATTAAGGTGACTTGATTTGACCAATGTAATACTCTCTTCTCTCTCTCTCTCTCTCTCTCTCTCTCTCTCTCTCTCTCTCTCTCTCTGAATCTGTTTTGTGTTGTCTCGTCTGTCTCTCTTTTTGTCCATCTCTCCATCCATCCATCGCTCCCCTCCCCAAAGTTAAAGGGCCGACACCACCTAATTAGGATGCAGGGGAGCAAGCAGCTGCTGCAAATTGAAAACATATTGATTCCCCCTCTGATCCGCTCCCCACTGCCCACTCACCCAGCAGCAGAGAGAGAGAGAGAGGGAGGGAGAGATGGAGAGAGATGGCAAGAATGAAAAGAAATGGAGGGCATCGCAACCAATTTTAGGGAAAAATGGTAAGTCTGCAGAGAGAGAGAGAGAGCAAGAGATAGAGAGAGAGTGAGAGAGCGAGAGAGAGAGAGAGAGGGAGGGAGGGATGAGAGAGAGAGAGAGATCTGATGGTTAAGACACATGCGGTTGCCTTTGCTCTGAGCTGATTGCCATGCGGTGCTGGAACAGAGGATAAGCAGATCGAGAGAGAGAGAGACAGGGAGAGAGAGAGAGAGAGACAGAGAGAGAGAGAGAGAGAGAGAGAGAGAGAGAAAGAGAGAGAAAAATCCACCTTTAGTCTTTACCTCCCAAACCCTAGACACCAGTGTGAGAGAGAGAGAGATGTACTGAATGGATGAATGAATGAACTATCAAGCATTAGTGAAGGAGAACTGAGAGAAATTAAAATAGAACATCACAGTTGAAAGGAAGAATTGAACGAAAATGGAACAGAATTAATAAATGCCTATGCTATGACACTGACAGGCAAAGTCCCCTGTGTGTGTGTGTGTGTGTGTGTGTGTGTGTGTGTGTGTGTGTGTGTGTGTGTGTGTGTGTGTGTGTGTGTGTGTGTGTGTGTGTGTGTGTGTGTGTGTGTGTGTGTGTGTGTGGGCGCGTGCGAGTGTGAGAGAGAGAGAGAATGAGAGGGGGGAGAGATCCTACATGCTCTCACCCAGAGCACAGGCGATGCCTAGAAGTCAATACAAAAGCCATCAGATGCCAAGTGTCATGTTCCCTATAGGCTGCGCTTATGTAAGTGTGCAGACACAACCTGCCTGGCCCTGTCGCCGCCACATCCTATACTGGGAGAACGGGTTCAGCCAAGGTAACTTCAACACACACACACACACACACACACACACACACACACATACACACACACGCACAGACGAGAAACAGCCGCAGTGGCAATGCTGTTTCCTGGTGCTCCTTTATGTATGTGTGTCTGATTGTTTTTCACGAGAATTAGATACTGTAGAAACACAGAACGTATAAGCAGTACATACTTTTGTTTACACAAAAAATGTAGATGAAGGGATTGGTAGAAACAGAGTGACCTCAGATACTTCTAGAGAATGTCTCTAATGGCCTACTTTATTACTTTACTGTGCTATACTATACTACTATAAAACTTCTACTGTAATATAACGACACATAGAACTTCATTCTGACAGACGTAGCAAACGTGAGGCAGAGTAGCAGCAACTCTCCCCATCGCTGTGGGACTGAATGGAGGGAAACATTTGAAGGGCACGGCTTTTGCAGAGATGACACGGCTGTGACTTTAACACAATTCATGGCCATGAAGCCGCTTGTGCCGTTGTGACCGCAGTGCGGTATGTTATGTAATTAATGCAGACATGAAGTCCATAATAAAGCATGTTTAATGTGAGGTCTTGAACTCATGCTGGATGCCATCCAGTATTCCTACACCCAATATTAGATGATGGTGTCGCATATTAGTCAAACACAGGTTCAAATGTTCATTAATTGATGGCAGCGTATATCATATCACTAATTTTCGATGACAGTGTCGCACATTAGTCAAACACGGGTTAAAATGTTCATTAATTGATGTCATGCGTATATCATATCACTAATTCATTGGCTTCTCAATATTTGGAATTAGCCTCCAGTGTACAAATGCAGCAGTTCTGTTCACATGTTCTCTTCTTTAAAGTAAAAACATAACTAAATAACATTATTGAAACATGTGAAATATAAAAAAAAAACTAAAACCACTCAAGTTAATCAGTTACAACAGACATGATTCTGGACCTGCTACTGGAAGGCCAAATTCATTTGTCTATTCTTCATTCTTCTCCTGAACCCACCATGGTCTAACCTTACCATTCTTTCATCTTCTTGAGCTTACTTTAGCCCAAACACCTCATCAGTGGCGGCGCCAGAGATTTTTTTCTGGTGGTGCTATGGGGGTGCTCGGCGTTTTACTGAGGGTGCTATGAATTTAGGGTGATAGCATATGAGTCTCATTTTTCTCTACTACAACACCTCCCCACCATATCGTCACATATGTTTAGACGTTTGATCTCTAACGAGTCTTTGGGGTACATAAAAAGCGTCATTCAAATCGATCGTATTAACATTAGGCTACTTCTGACGGACGCGCACAAAGCTGCGTTCATCTCCGACGGTCAAAATGGATGCAGCATGTTATAGATAACGTAATCCCAAATACTTCACTTACTTCAGTGTGTGGATTTAAGTTTGCGCCAGATGACTACCAGGTCACCACTACCATGTGCGACAAATTAAACTAAACATACCAAGTTCAATACACTTCTAACTAAAGACGGCAGATTAGAATATCAGATAGAATTAACTTAAAAAGGCAAAGAGTCAGAAATGCTTTCAAAAAGTGTAGGCTATATTATTTTAGGTCACAATCAATAAAAACATGAATGAGACCAATAGAAACCACAATAATAAGAGATCAAAAAGTGCGCACAAAACTATGCTTAAAACATCCCTTAATTGTTTCCTAATTATTTCTGCCATTACATTGATCTCATACTGCACGTCATGGTGCACATACTTTGCATTTGACGGGTTGTTATCTAACTTTTTCTGAACGGTTTTATCAAATTTTCCAATTACAGATAGCAACTCGCGGACATTACCCCTGTTTGCTGAATCCTCATCTTCAATGTGGCCTCGCTGTGAGATCCCCTGACAAGCAGTGAAGCGCAAGCTTTCCACAACATTTTTGTAATATTGGTCTTTTCGGACCATCCTGGGCGTTCATGCTTAAGTCACCCAGGGTGCTAGCAGCATGGCTAGCAGCGCCCTCAGTAGAGGTGAAGGGTTGACTTGGACCAGGATGTTCCTCTTCCTCTTCCTCTACATCAGAATCAGAATCCAACACCTCTTGCATTTTTCTTCCTCTTGAACATCTTATTCAACTCGAGGAAATTTGCGGATCAAATACCGATCCATTTTCGTGATTTTGTGAACGCTTGACTTAGAATTGACCGCTCGCGAGGATTACTGTTACTTAGCCTACTACTCATTGAACAATCACGTTCACGCGTAACGTGTCTGTGTCGTGCTACGTGAACAATCTGTTTATTACAGTGCATGAAATGCCCTGTATTGTTATTCCTAGGCTTCTTCTTCTTCTTCTTCTTCTTCTTCTTCTTCTTCTTCTTATTCTTGTTACCTTTTTCTGCGATTAATTCAGCCCGAACCGCTTAACGTAGAAACTTCATTCAAACTTTGTCGCGTAGGTCTTGTAAAGGACACTTATGCTATGTATTTTTCACTTTTCTAAACTTTATACTTTTTAAGTTATTAAAGAAAAACGAATCTAAATTCTCCCATTGACTTACATTGGGCCATTATGACATCATAATAGGGTAATTAAACTGGCTTGCACCTGTGCTTCACTGACACCTGCAGCAAGCCTCCAAGGGTCCTCTTCTCTCTGTACCTCTCCATTCAACTGTATAACTAGGAATATTAATAGACACCTTCCATACTCTACTTTTTTCTCTCTCTCCTTCTTTCTCTCTATAACTCTCACTCTACTTTCTCTCACACTCCATCTCTCTGCTTCACTCTTTTTTTCTCCTTCTTTCAATATTTTCACTCTCTCTTTACTGTCTTTATTCAGAGCCACTCTTGTTCACTCTTCTTTCCTTACTTTGTTTCTTCCTCTCTTCTTTCCTTCTTTCTACTCTTCTTTACTTTCTTCTTTCCTTTTTCCACTCTTCTTTCCTTTCTTCTTCCCTTCTTCCACTCTTCTTACCTTTTTCTTTTTTCTTCTTTCCTTCTTTCACTCTTCTTTCTTTTCTTCTTCCCTTCTTCCACTCTTCTTACCTTTTTCTTTTTTCTTCTTTCCTTCTTTCTTTTCTTCTTATCTTCTTCGGCTCTTCTTCCCTTCTTCCACTCTTCTTCTCTTTCTTCACTCTTCTTTCCTTCTTCCACTTTTCTTTCCTTCTTCCACTCTTCTTTCCTTTCTTCTTTCCTTCTTCCACTCTAATTTCCTTTCTTCACTCTTCTTTCCTTTCTTCTTCCCTTCTTCCACTCTTCTTTCTTTCTTCCACTCTTCTTTCCTTTCTTCACTCTTCTTTCCTTTCTTCTTTCCTTCTTCCACTCTTCTTTCCTTCTTTTACTGTTCTTTCCTTTCTTCCTTCCTTCTTTCACTTTTCTTTTCTTTTATTCGTTCTTTCTTAACTTTTGCATTTCATGCACTGGTATTTCCTTCAGGAAATGCATTTTCTAGTTTCAATCTGTTATTTTCTTTTGTGATTAAAATATTATTATCACACAATACATTTTATTAAGAACTCAGAATGAAATTAAATAACAATAATAGGCCTAAATAAACCATTATTTTCTTGGGGGTGCTATGGGGGTGCTATGGCCAATCTAGGGGGTGCTCTAGCACCCCCTAGCCCCCCCCTGGCGCCGCCACTGCACCTCATGTTTGTCTTACTTGCATACTTCCTATCTCCCCGGAGAACCCTACCTTCCTCAGTACCCTCCTTCTCCTCCTCCTCCTCTTCCTCCTCCTCTTCCTTTTCCTCTAAGTGCAGAGGTGAAGAGGAAGCAGTCCGCAGAAGGAGCGTTCCAATCTGGGCTGCCACCTTGCTCCGCTCCGCTCGGAGAACTGTGTCATCCTCAGGAGCGTCCACCATGCTGCGCAGGTCTGCTCTGCCCATCAGGGAAGGCCGCTCTTATTTTTACACCGTCCTTGGAAAAGAGGGAGAGAGAGAGAGAGAGAGCGAGAGAGAGGAAGGAAAAGAAGGAGAGAGAGGGGGAAAGAGAAAGAGAGGAAGGAAAAGGAGAGAGAATGAGAGAGAGAGGGAGAGAGAAAGGAAGGAGAGAATGAGATAGGGAGAGGAAGGAGAGGGAGATGGAGAGGAAGGAAAAGAAAAGAAGAAGAGATAGAGGGAGAGAAAGGGGAAAAAGAAGGACATGCAGATATGACAGACAGAAAGACAGGTCTCAGCTCCTTCTGAAATTCAGTGTTTGAGTGTAAAACAATGAGGTTTGAGATCAACCAGCTTGTAACACTGCACCACGACATCTTCATATGAATGTTTTAAAACTGGATTCAGCTCTATGGCTGTTCTCCAGTCCCTGATAGATATATGACAGGAGCATGAGGAAGGGAACCTCACTTAATCTGCTATGCATGCCCGGTACTTTCAAAGGCAGAGGAAAGTGAGGACATAAGTTGCACAGTTGCATAAGCTTGTGCAGTGGTGGGCATGTTTTTTAGACATTTCTGTTGAACCAAATGCTTTTTGGTGTTTTGTTTTGTTGACATGCGATAAGTCTGGTTTACAATTTTTAATTTTATGAGATGCCATGATCATACTGGTTCCATAGAGCTGCCCAAATATAACAGTATTTTATATGTCACGTCACAAATGATGTGTAACTCCTGCAGTTTTGTCATAGTGATTTACTTATGACATAAGTACATTACTATCTGGAACTACCATCTCTAGATTACTATTGGACAGCCCTACCAAAACTCTTTAATGGTTAATTTATCTTGTTTCCAAATTAGACACAGGGTCCTGAGGGACAAGCATGCAGTGCCCATGTGTTACCCTCCTGCTGACCATCACGCGCGCACACACACACACACACACACACACACACACACACACACACACATACACACACACATATACACACACAGACACACACACATATACACACACATACACACACACACACATACACACACACACACACACACACACTCACACACACACACAACCACACACACACATAGACAGACACTCACACACACACATATATACACACACACCAGTCAACAGCAAGCCACAGGTTCCTGAAGTGGTTAGCCTCCCATTTATAAGCTTGTAAAATGAGGCGAGTGGGACAAGCAGGCCATTACCATTGATAGCACACTGGGCCCATTAAGAGGAGAGAGGGAAGAGGAGGAGGAAGAGAAGGAGAAGGAGGAGGAGGAGTAGGCCGCCAGGGGATCTCCGCGAGGGGAAGAGAGGAAGAGTGATGAGAAGTGTGTCCACCAACAAAAAACAGCAGGAGGTCCATGGAGATGGTTTGTGTGTGTGTGTGTGTGTGTGTGTCTCCACAGGCAATCCTCTCCTTCAATTAGCAGGGAGAGATTCCAAAGCACTCTTTAATTAAACCTCCACCAAACTCAACCTAGAAATCCCACCCAAAGGGAGACCCACGCCATGCCATCCAACACCACCACCACCAAGGGGCTAAGAGTCAATGCACATCACCAACCACATGATAAAGTGAGGCCGTAATGGTGCCTAATCTCACTACTGTGGCTCTACTGCCATGGTGAATATCGGTCTTAAATGTCTTCCTCATGACATCCACATGTAAGTCTCTCAGTCCTGGAAGATAATGGGAGAACACCACTGCCTTAGAGGAGGACCCTTTAAGAGATATGACTACACCAAGAGAGTTTGACAAGAAGGTCGTCGTATGACAAGAGAATATGGAAATACGCAACTGGTCATGTAATGCAGTTTTTGAACAATCAAAACAAATCAGGGGACATAGGGAGTAACTACAGAACTATGACTGCTGACAATATAGCGAAAAGATGCTGCGTTTTTATCAGTTTTATCAGACATTATGATTAAAGGTATGACTGAGCAGGGTTTCACACAGGCCTTTGTTGAGGTAACAGATCGGATGGCTAATTTTTTTCAGTAAGTTTGATTCACTCAAAGTGTCTTTTTTAGCTTTGTGACCTCAGCATTCATGACGTGAGCTGCTTGCAAGGCTTACCCCTTCCCCCGGCCCCTTAAGTCGGTTAAGATATATTAAGCCAATGCCTGGATCCTGCCCCCGTTTGCCTCACTCTTTTTTTAGTCTGTTTCTTCCCCTCCTCTTAGTGTTTTTTTTTTTTTAATTGTGAGCTATTTCCATCCCTCCCTTCCTTAGCTCCTCTCTTTCTTCCTCTCCTATAGCTCGTCTCCAGCTTGACTTTGCTCGTGGCTTTTTTTGGAGGAGTGGAGGTACTCTAAAAGTAGGCCAGGATGCAGCAGGTGCCTCATTCATGAGCAGGAACCCCGGGCGGTGCGGGACAAGAAGGGGGCGCTTCACTCGGGTCCCGGGGCGGGAAAGGAAGTGAAAGGAGTTAAACGGGCGAAGTGGAGGAAGGAGAAACGAAAGAAGGGATACAATTAAGCTTGCAGTTAAAAAAAAATTACATATATTATTTTAGTCTGGTATGAATCATGTCTGTTTAAAGATGGTTGTGCCTTGTAGTCCTGTAGCGACGATCAGGGATGTTCGATTCTGAGCTGTGCGCTGTACCTGTTCACTGCTGCAATGTGGAAAAGTTGGTTATAAAACAGAATCACAAGGAACTTGAAGTTACTCGTAACAAAGCCTGTGTGAGAGAGGGAAGGAGGAGAAGAGGAGTGAACATTGGCTGGTGGGTGTGAATTGCGTGTGTGTGCGTGCGTGTGTGTGAGTATGTGTGTGTGTGTGTGTGTGTGTGTGTGTGTGTGTGTGTGTGTGTGTGTGCGTGTGTGTGAGAGAGACACACACATACACACACAGACACAGCTGTGCATTTGCTCATTTGCCCTAAGAGCTGTTGTAATCTGGCTAATGGCGCTTCAGATCAGTGTGATCTGCTTGTTGGACGGACACGGGCAAACACTGCTGCTGCCCACAAGCCGTGCCAACGGGCGGGCGCGTAACCGGGCGCGTCAGAGCTGGCATGACGCCTGTGCTGTTCGTTCAGAGCGTAATTGCCGTTGCTTTGCCACCACCAAAGTCTCTGCTATTTCGACCCTGGCGGCTGGCGCATTACTTCAACCGACGCTTCTCACTACTTCAACATACCCAAACATATCTGGAGTCAAATCCACCAATGACACATAGATGTTCTTCAAAGAGATTCAAACTATTATGATCAAAAAGATAAGATGGCGGTCTGCAATGAAACGTTTTCTTTTGGGAGAGTCGCATCTCTTGCTCGCTCTGCACCTAGAGAACATTGTATCTGCACCTTGCATTGCTAACTGAATGAGAACGCTAGCAGACTAGAATGTTAAAGAGGTCCTCCAGGCTTTGGAAGGAGGGCATTATCGGGTGGGGAATGGGTAGGGGCCGGGAGAAGGGGAAGGGGGGCGGCTGGGTAGCGAACCTAATCTATCAGTCTGCCGCGCGCTCTCGTATCCATGCAAGCCCTTCTTCTTTCGTGCCCCATCTACGAGTCTTTTCCCTCTCCCTATCGCGTTGTCTCCGAGCAGCTCCCTCCCGGTCCCTTATAATCCATGTGCCCTATCACTGTTGCCCTGTTACTGGATAAGATCCGATCCCACATTGCGCACATGAACCTAGATGTCTTACCAGTTTAAAGTGGCCTTATAGCAAGCTGTCAGTGAACATACAAAAATAACATTCGGATGCTATTTGAGCAGCAAATGAACTATGCATTTATACTCGTCTTTGGAATTTTAGACAGCTCGAAGCATGTGAGAGTTTATCCCTAAATGCTCTTGTGTGGAGACTTCTGATGGAAACAGTCTCTTAAATCGCTGCTATGTGTCAGTGTTGACCGCTCTGCCACACGGTTCTCTTGGATAGAAGCCGCCAGGGGGAGACAGGCACTTAGGTAGGATTCATTTGAAGAGGGAATATCAGGGAGCTGTCCGTTTCAGCACCACGCCACTAACACTAGCTAGCTTGGACGACAATCTATGCATACGTACTGTAAATATAACTAACATGGCTTATTGCTTTTGTCCTGAGTTTAAAAGCATGCGAGTTAATGCTGTTATATTTTGGTTAATCATTTGCATTTATTAAAAAAAAAAAAACATATCTGTTTTAGTGTGAAGTTCATAGTAGTAAAAAAATATTTCAAAACAGTCTGCAAATTAAGTCATACCAGTTAAAATTGAACTGTCTCCGATGCAGCAGAAAGCTCCACAGAGCCATTCAGACGTTGATAATAACGTTCTTCACACTGTACATATAACTAACATGGCTTATTGTGGTTTAGTCCCTGGTATAAGAATTTCAGAGAATGTCGTTAAACATAACCTGTAACCCCTATCTTCCATTTATCGTCATGTCTTTCATGTCAACTCAAACCCCTCTGGTCCAGAACTTATTTCAGACATTTGAGAGCGCATTGTGAACACGCTCCCTGCGATGGAGTGGGTGGACATTACGAGGTTTATGGTAGAAAAAACAGTGTTGACAATCGATCGTGACACGTTGGAACGTCGCATTGGCTGTAAATTGCCTTCTTCATAATTTGACAATCTGCAGTCTTCGCTCTTGTACCCTAACCTTCCTACTCTGTTCGGGTGTGAGCTGTGGAGATTTTCACCCGCTTCTCTCTCTCTCGATCTATCTCTCCCTCTCCCTCTGTCTTTCTCTCTCCCTCCCATCCAACCATCTCCCCCCTCCTCACATCTTTGCACTTACCACAGCGTGCAGAGGGACGGGGAGACGCGTAGTGCAAAGGATTGGTGCGATGGTGTGATTTGTTTTTTGCCATTTATGATTTGGCTGTCCCCTCCTCTCTGTTGTGATTTTGTTTGGCCGTTCCTCTTTGTTTTGCCGCCGTGTTTTTCCTAAATGGCGCAAGGGCTATGCATGCGTGTAGGCTCTGTTTTTGGTTCCGCCTGTGGGTGTGTGATATAATCGCTGCCGCGGAGGATTTGGATAGCCGGTCTAGGAGCGGTTTCGGCGGCACCCCTATCGCCACTGCTACCCCCTCCTCTTCTGCTGCCCGCCTCTATGTCGAGTGATGGTCGGCTTGCCTTGCTGCTGGAAGCGCGGCGCTCTCCACGGATCTTCAACGTCGGTACTTCTTTTTACACCATTTTTTCATATTTCGTGGAAACCTTTCACCATCTAGGGGCCACTTATGGAAACTGGAGATCAGAATTTTAGAAAAAAGGAAAACTAGAGGTTGTTTTCTTTTAATCATTTTTATTTTGCCATTATTTTGTATTTTACCCATTCGTTTGGCTTGATTTTGTTGGTCGTTATTCGTCTCAATGGCTTCTTTATTCCCTTAGTCCTCTGATGCGTTTTTATTCAGCAGAAGTATGTTAGCCTCTTGGAAATCTACCCCTTTGTGTGTTTATGTGTTCGTTTAATCATCTATTCGTTGTCACCTGAACATATATTTTCCATAGATCTTACGCTTTATTTTACCCACATCTTCCTCAGAAACATCCATCCCTGTCGTTTCCCTCCCCCTGCGTTTTCCCGTGTATCTCCTCTCTGCGTGGATAAATGTATG
This sequence comes from Sprattus sprattus, assembly GCF_963457725.1. Classification (NCBI taxonomy): domain Eukaryota; kingdom Metazoa; phylum Chordata; class Actinopteri; order Clupeiformes; family Clupeidae; genus Sprattus; species Sprattus sprattus. The sequence goes on from NC_137920.1 coordinate 34,418,280, forward strand.
TTTAGAGAGAGAGATGCATCGGCTTAATCAGTTGGTTTAAAAGGCTGCCTACATAGCATGCCAATTAATGTCTTCGTCATGACTACACACGGTGTGTGCCAGTTACTCACATAGCTTTACAAAGTGCTTAGTTTTCAGGAGTGTTTCGGAGGGGAAACATTTCCTAGGGCTCTGTCGCTACCCTTAACCCCGGTATATCTCCCTTGGTAGCTCCTTTCCTTCTTAATTGAACGCGCTACTCGGAGCTAACACACGAAAGCCGTTAGCCCTATGAAGGATACAGCTTGACAAGTGCTGATATCCTCATGAAAAGGAGATGTGGAAATGTCAACTGTCTGCTTTAATTTGGCGTTTACAAACGTTCCAACATCGCAGTGTAGTGTGTGCTGATTAGAGGGTGCTGATTCGTTTAGATATATCACGGGGTTGTAGACAGCAACAGTTGTTTACCAGGGTACCAGTGTACACTGCAACAGCATACATTTGTATTAGCGAAACTAATCATAGTAAGTTGCATTTTGGACCAGATTGTAGAGAATAGTAATGGTTTGCCGTGGATGTTGGTGTACTTTTGTGGCTCCAAACCATTTGAATTAGGAAGGAAGATTCAGTCTTTCTGTCAGAATTTACCTCATAATCATCTTCCCTTCTACAGTCCTCCTGTATCATTT